>NC_086196.1:94753139-95053139 GCF_035770615.1 Melospiza melodia melodia | reverse complement strand
TCTGCCATCCAGAAGCGGGGCAGCTTAATTTCCTTTGCCAGGGAAACGGGCCGAGCTTTGTGTCTGGGGGCCTATGGCTGGGAGTGACCGGCTGGCTCCTGAAAAGTTACGATAGGCAGGATGGTGACCAGACCCATGGTGGCACCAGTGCCAAGTTGGGCTGGTTTGATAGTACCAAGTGGCTCCTGCAATCTGCCATCAAAACTTTGGTAGGCGAGTTTTGTTTTCCAGGGAAAAGCGCCGTTGTTTTTGTTTGGGGGCCTGTGGCTGGGAGTGGCCGGCTGGCTCCTTAGAATCCACGATACGCACCATGGTATCCAGACCCAAGGTGGCACCAGTGCCAAGTTTTGCTGGTTTGATAGTACCAAGTGGTTCCTGCAATCTGCCATCCAGAAGCAGGGCAGCTTACTTTTGTTTGCCAGGGAAACGGGCCGAGGTTTGTGTCTGGGGGCCTATGGCTGCGAGTGACCGGCTGGCTCCTGAAAAGCTACGATAGCCAGGATGGTGACCAGACCCATGGTGGCACCAGTCCCAAGTTGGGCTGGTTTGATAGTACCAAGTGGCTCCTGCAATCTGCCATCAAAAGTTTGGCAGGCGAGTTTTGTTTTCCAGGGAAAAGCGCCGTTGATGTGTTTAGGGGCCTGTGGCTGGGAGTGGCCGGCTGGCTCCTTAGAATCCACCATACGCAGGATGGTTCCCAGACCCAAGGTGGCACCAGTGCCTAGTCGGGATAGTTTGATGGTGCAAAGTGGCTCCTGCAATCTGCCATCCAGAAGCGGGGCAGCTTACTTTTGTTTGCCAGGGAAACGGGCCGAGGTTTGTTACTGGGGGCCTATGGCTGGGAGTGACCGGCTGGCTCCTGAAAAGTTACGATAGGCAGGATGGTGACCAGACCCAAGGTGGCACCAGTGCCAAGTTGGGCTGGTTTGATGGTACCAAGTGGCTCCTGCAATCTGCCATCAAAAACTTGGCAGGCGAGTTTTGTTTTCCAGGGAAAAGCGCCGTTGTTTTTGTTTGGGGGCCTGTGGCTGGGAGTGGCCGGCTGGCTCATTAGAATCCACGATACGCAGGATGGTTCCCAGACTTGTCGTGGCACCAGTGCCAAGTCGGGCTGGTTTGATAGTACCAAGTGGATCCTGCAATCTGCCATCCAGAAGCGGGGCAGCTTACTTTTGTTTGCCAGGGAAACGGGCCGAGGTTTTTGTCTGGGGGCCTATGGCTGGGAGTGACCGGCTGGCTCCTGAAAAGCTACGATAGGCAGGATGGTGACCAGACCCATGGTGGCACCAGTGCCAAGTTGGGCTGGTTTGATAGTACCAAGTGGCTCCTGCAATCTGCCATCAAAAAGTTGGCAGGCGAGTTTTGTTTTCCAGGGAAAAGTGCCGTTGTTTGTGTATGGGTGCCTGTGGCTGGGAGTGGCCGGCTGGCTCTTTAGAATCCACGATACGCAGGATGGTTCCCAGACCAGTGGTGGCACCAGTGCCAAGTCGGGCGGGTTTGATAGTAACAAATGCGTCCTACAATCTGCCATCCAGAAGCGGGGCAGCTTACTTTTGTTTTCCAGGGAAACGGGCCGAGGTTTTTGTCTGGGGTCCTATGGCTGGGAGTGACCGGCTGGCTCGTGAAAAGCTACGATAGGCAGGATGGTGACAAGACCCATGGCGGCACCAGTGCCAAGTTGGGCAGGTTTGATAGTACCAAGTGGCTCCTGCAATCTGCCATCAAAAAATTGGCAGGCGAGTTTTGTTTTCCAGGGAAAAGCGCCGTTGTTTGTGTTTGGGGGCCTGTGGCTGGGAGTGGCCAGCTGGCTCCTTAGAATCCACGATACGCAGGATGGTTCCCAGACCAGAGGTGGCACCAGTGCCAAGTCGGGCTGGTTTGATAGTACCAAGTGGTTCCTGCAATCTGCCATCCAGAAGCGGGGCAGCTTACTTTTGTTTGCCAGGGAAACGGGCCGAGCTTTGTGTCTGGGGGCCTATGGCTGGGAGTGACCGGCTGGCTCCTGAAAAGCTACGATAGGCAGGATGGTGACCAGACCCATGGTGGCACCAGTGCCAAGTTGGGCTGGTTTGATAGTACCAAGTGGCTCCTGCAATCTGCCATCAAAAAGTTGGCAGGCAAGTTTTCTTTACCAGGGAAAAGCGCCGTTGTTTTTGTTTAGAGGCCTATGGCTGGGAGTGGCAGGCTGGCTCCTTAGAATCCACGATACGCAGGATGGTTCCTAGACTTGACGTGGCACCAGTGCCAAGTTGGGCTGGTTTGATAGTACCAAGTGCGTCCTGCAATCTGCCATCCAGAAGTGGGGTAGATTACTTTTGTTTGCCAGGGAAACGGGCCGAGGTTTGTGTCCGGGGGCCTATGGCAGGGAGTGACCGGCTGGCTCCTGAAAAGCTACGATAGGCAGGATGTTTACCAGACCCATGGTGGCACCAGTGCCAAGTTGGGCTGATTTGATAGTACCAAGTGGCTCCTGCAATCTGCCATCCAGAATCGGGGTAACTTACTTTTGTTTTCCAGGGAAACGGGCCGAGGTTTGTGTCTGGGGGTCTATGGCTGGGAGTGACCGGCTGGCTCCTGAAAAGCTACGATAGGCAGGATGGTTCCCAGACCAGACGTGGCACCAGTGCCAAGTTGGGCTGGTTTGATAGTACCAAGTGTCTCCTGCAATCTGCCATCAAATTTGGCAGGCGAGTTTTGTTTTCCAGGGAAAAGCGCCGTTGTTTGTGTTTGGGGGCCTGTGGCTCAGAGTGGCCGGGTGGCTGCTTAGAATCCACGTTACGCAGGATGGTTCCCAGACCCAAGGTGGCACCAGTGCCAAGTCGGGCTGGTTTGACACAACCAAGTGGCTCCTGCAATCTGCCATCCAGAATCGGGGCAGCTTAATTTTGTTTGCCAGGGAAACGGTCCGAGGTTTGTGTCTGGGGGCCTATGGCTGGGAGTGACCGGCTGGCTCCTGAAATGCTACAATAGGCAGGATGGTTCCCAGACCCATAGTGGCACCAGTGCCAAGTTGGGATGATTTGATAGTACCAAGTGGCTCCTGCAATCTGCCATCAAAAAGCTGGCAGGCGAATTTTGTTTTCCAGGGAAAAGCGCCGTTGTTTGTGTTTGGGGGCCTGTGGCAGGGAGTGGCCGGCTGGCTCCTTAGAATCCACGATATGCAGGATTGTTCCCAGACCCAAGGTGGCACCAGTGCCAAGTCGGGCTGGTTTGATGGTGCAAAGTGGCTCCTGCAATCTGCCATACAGACGCGGGGCAGCGGATTTTTGTTTCCAAGAGAAATGGTCCGTGGTTTGTTTTTGGGGGTATATGGCTGGGCGTGGCCGGCTGGCTCCTTAAAAAGCTCGATATGCAGGATGGTTCCCTGACACAAGGTGGCACCAGTGCCACGTCGGGCGGTTTTCGTAGTACAAAGTGCGTCCTAAAATTTGCCATCCAGAAGAGGGGCAGTTGAGTTTTGTTTGCCAGAGAAAAGGGCCGTGGTTTGTTTTTGGGGCATATGGCTGAGAGTGGCCGGCTGGCCCCTGAAAATCCACGATAGGCAGGATGGTTCCCAGACCAGAGGTGTCACCAGTGCCAAGTCGGGCTGGTTTGATAGTACTAAGTAGCTCCTGCAATCTGCCATGCAGAAGCGGGGCAGCTTACTTTTGTTTGCCAGGGAAACGGGCCGAGGTTTGTGTCTGGGGGCCTATGGCTGGGAGTGACCGGCTGGCTCCTGAAAAGCTACGATAGGCAGGATGGTGACCAGACCCATGGTGGCACCAGTGCCAAGTTGGGCTGGTTTGATAGTACCAAGTGGCTCCTGCAATCTGCCATCAAAAAGTTGGCAGGCGAGTTTTGTTTTCCAGGGAAAAGCGCCGTTGTTTGTGTTTGGGGGCCTGTGGTTGGGAGTGGCCAGCTGGCTCCTTAGAACCCACGATACGCAGGATGGTTCCCAGACCTGAGTTGGCACCAGTGCCAAGTTGGGCTGGTTTGATGGTGCAAAGTGGCTCCTGCAATCTGCCATCCAGAAGCGGGGCAGCTTACTTTTGTTTGCCAGGGAAACGGGCCGAAATATTTGTCTGGGGGCCTCTGGCTGGGGGTGGCTGGCTGGCTCCTGAAAAGCTACGATAGGCAGGATGGTGACCAGACCCATGGTGGCACCAGTGCCAAGTTGGGCTGGTTTGATAATACCAAGTGGCTCCTGCAATCTGCCATCAAAAGTTTGGCAGGCGAGTTTTGTTTTCCAGGGAAAAGCACCGTTGTGTGTGTTTTGGGGCCTGTGGCTGGGAGTGGCCAGCTGGCTCCTTTGAATCCACGATACGCAGGATGGTTCCCAGACCCAAGGTGGCATCAGTGCCAAGTCGGGCTGGTTTGTTAGTACCAAGTGGTTCCTGCAATCTGCCATCCAGAAGCGGGGCAGCTGAATTTTGTTTGCCAGAGAAAAAGGCTGTTGTTTGTGTTTCGGGGCCTGTGGCTGGCAGTGGCCGGCTGGCTCCTGAAAATCCATGATACGCCGCATGGTTCCCAGACCCAAGGTGGCATCAGTGCCAAGTAGGGCTGGTTTCATAGTACCCAGTGGCTCCTGCAATCTGCCATCCAGAAGAGGGGCAGTTGAGTTTTGTTTTCCAGAGAAAAGGGCCGTGGTTTGTGTTTGGGGCCTATGGCTGAGAGTGACCGGCTGGCCCCTGAAAATCCACGATAGGAAGGATGGTTCCCAGATCCAAGGTGGCAGCAGTGCCATGTTGTGCTGGTGTGATAGTCCCAAGTGGCTCCTGCAATCTGCCATCCAGAAGCGGGGCAGCTGAATTTTGTTTGCCAGACAAAAAGGCTGTGGTTTGTGTTTGGGGGCCTGTGGCTGGGAGTGGCCGGCTGGCTCCTGAAAATCCATGATACGCAGCATGGTTCCCAGACCCAAGGTGGCACCAGTGCCAAGTGGGGCTGGTTTCACAGTGTCAAGTGCCTCCTGCAATCTCCCATCCAGAAGCGGGGCAGCTGAGTTTTGTTTGCCTGTGAAACGGGCCGTTGTTTTTAATTGGGGTCTGTGGCCGAGAGTGTTCGGCTGGCTCCTGACAACCCACAATACGCAGGATGGTTCCCAGACCCAAGGTGGCACCAGTGCCAAGTCGGGCTGGTTTGATAGTACCAAGTGGCTCCTGCAATCTGCCATCCAGAAGCGGTGCAGTTGAGTTTTGTTTGCCAGAGAAAAGGGCCGTGGGTTGTGTTTGGGGGCATATGGCTGGGAGTGGCCGGCTGTCTCATTAAAAAGATCGATACGCAGGATGGTTCCCAGACCCAAGGGGGCACCAGTGCCAAGTCGGGCTGTTTTTATAGTACCAAGTGCGTCCTGCAATTTGCCATCCAGAAGAGGGGCAGTTGAGTTTTGTTTGCCAGAGAATAGCGCCGTTGTTTGTGTTTGGGGGCTTGTGGCTCGTAGTGGCCGACTGGCGCCTTAGAATCTGTGTTACGCAGCATGGTTCCCAGACCCAAGGTGGCACCAGTG
Source organism: Melospiza melodia melodia (assembly GCF_035770615.1). NCBI lineage: Eukaryota > Metazoa > Chordata > Aves > Passeriformes > Passerellidae > Melospiza > Melospiza melodia. The sequence continues at coordinate 95,047,657 of NC_086196.1, read as the reverse complement.
CCAAGTTGGGCTGGTTTGATAGTACCAAGTGGCTCCTGCAATCTGCCATCCAGAAGCGGGGTAGCTTACTTTTGTTTGCCAGGGAAACGGGCCGAGGTTTGTGACTGGGGACCTATGGCTGGGAGTGACCGGCTGGCTCCTGGAAAGCTACAATAGGCAGGATGGTTACCCGACCCATGGTGGCACCAGTGCCAAGTTGGGCTGGTTTGATAGTACCAAGTGGCTCCTGCAATCTGCCATCAAAAAGTTGGCAGGCGAGTTTTGTTTTCCAGGGAAAAGCGACATTGTTTGTATTTGGGGGCCTGTGGCTGGGAGTGACCGGCTGGCTCCTTTGAACCCACGATACGCAGGATGATTCCCAGACCCAAGGTGGCACCAGTGCCAAGTTTTGCTGGTTTGATACTACCAAGTGCGTCCTGCAATCTGCCATCCAGAAGCGGGGCAGCTTAATTTTGTTTGCCAGGGAAACGGGCCGTGGGTTTTGTTTGGGGGCATATAGCTGAGAGTGGCCGGCTGGCTCCTGAAAATCCACGCTAGGCAGCATGGTTCCCAGATGCAATGTGGCACCAGTGCCAAGTCGGGCTGGTTTGATGGTGCAAAGTGGCTCCTGCAATCTGCCATCCAGAAGCGAGGCAGCTGATTTTTGTTTGCCAGAGGAAAATTCTGTGGATTGTTTTTGGGGGCATATTGCTGGGAGTGGCCGGCTGGCTCCTTAAAATGCTCGATACGCATGATGGTTCCCAGGCCCAAGGTGTCACCACTACCAAGTCGGCCTGCGGTTTTAGTATCAAGTTCATCCTGCAATTTGCCATCCAGAAGAGGGGCAGTTGAGTTTTGTTTGCCAGAGAAACGGGCCGAGGTTTCTGTTTGGGGACATATGGCTGAGAGTGGCCGGCTGGCCCCTGAATATCCACGATACAGAGCATGGTTCCCAGATCCAAGGTGGCACCAGTGCCAAGTCGGGCTGGTTTGATAGTACCAAGTGTCTCCTGCAATCTGCCATCCAGAAGCAGGGCAGCTTACTTTTGTTTGCCAGAGAAATAGGCCTAGGTTTTTGTTTGGGGGCCTGTGGCTAGGAGTGGCCGGCTGGCTCCTTAGAATCCACGATACGCAGGATGTTTCCCAGACCCAAGGTGGCACCAGTGCCAAGTCGGGCTGGTTTGATTACACCAAGTGCCTCCTGCAATCTCCCATCCAGAAGCGGGGCAGCTGAGTTTTGTTTGCCTGTGAAACGGGCCGTTGTTTTTAATTGGGGTCTGTGGCCGAGAGTGTTCGGCTGGCTCCTGACAACCCACAATACGCAGGATGGTTCCCAGACCCAAGGTGGCACCAGTGCCAAGTCGGGCTGGTTTGATAGTACCAAGTGGCTCCTGCAATCTGCCATCCAGAAGCGGTGCAGTTGAGTTTTGTTTGCCAGAGAAAAGGGCCGTGGGTTGTGTTTGGGGGCATATGGCTGGGAGTGGCCGGCTGTCTCATTAAAAAGATCGATACGCAGGATGGTTCCCAGACCCAAGGGGGCACCAGTGCCAAGTCGGGCTGTTTTTATAGTACCAAGTGCGTCCTGCAATTTGCCATCCAGAAGAGGGGCAGTTGAGTTTTGTTTGCCAGAGAATAGCGCCGTTGTTTGTGTTTGGGGGCTTGTGGCTCGTAGTGGCCGACTGGCGCCTTAGAATCTGTGTTACGCAGCATGGTTCCCAGACCCAAGGTGGCACCAGTGCCAAGTTGGGCTGGTTTGATAGTACCAAGTGGCTCCTGCAATCTGCCATCCAGTAGCGGCGCAGCTGAATTTTGTTTGCCAGAGAAAAAGGCTGTTGTTTGTGTTTCGGGGCCTGTGGCTGGCAGTGGCCGGCTGCCTCCTGAAAATCCATGATACGCAGCATGGTTCCCAGACCCAAGGTGGCATCAGTGCCAAGTAGGGCTGGTTTCATAGTACCCAGTGGCTCCTGCAATCTGCCATCCAGAAGAGGGGCAGTTGAGTTTTGTTTTCCAGAGAAAAGGGCCGTGGTTTGTGTTTGGGGCCTATGGCTGAGAGTGACCGGCTGGCCCCTGAAAATCCACGATAGGAAGGATGGTTCCCAGATCCAAGGTGGCAGCAGTGCCATGTTGTGCTGGTGTGATAGTCCCAAGTGGCTCCTGCAATCTGCCATCCAGAAGCGGGGCAGCTGAATTTTGTTTGCCAGACAAAAAGTCTGTGGTTTGTGTTTGGGGGCCTGTGGCTGGCAGTGGCCGGCTGGCTCCTGAAAATCCATGATACGCAGCATGGTTCCCAGACCCAAGGTGGCACCAGTGCCAAGTGGGGCTGGTTTCACAGTGTCAAGTGCCTCCTGCAATCTCCCATCCAGAAGCGGGGCAGCTGAGTTTTGTTTGCCTGTGAAACGGGCCGTTGTTTTTAATTGGGGTCTGTGGCCGAGAGTGTTCGGCTGGCTCCTGACAACCCACAATACGCAGGATGGTTCCCAGACCCAAGGTGGCACCAGTGCCAAGTCGGGCTGGTTTGATAGTACCAAGTGGCTCCTGCAATCTGCCATCCAGAAGCGGTGCAGTTGAGTTTTGTTTGCCAGAGAAAAGGGCCGTGGGTTGTGTTTGGGGGTATATGGCTGGGAGCGGCCGGCTGTCTCATTAAAAAGATCGATACGCAGGATGGTTCCCAGACCCAAGGGGGCACCAGTGCCAAGTCGGGCTGTTTTTATAGTACCAAGTGCGTCCTGCAATTTGCCATCCAGAAGAGGGGCAGTTGAGTTTTGTTTGCCAGAGAATAGCGCCGTTGTTTGTGTTTGGGGGCTTGTGGCTCGTAGTGGCCGACTGGCGCCTTAGAATCTGTGTTACGCAGCATGGTTCCCAGACCCAAGGTGGCACCAGTGCCAAGTTGGGCTGGTTTGATAGTACCAAGTGGCTCCTGCAATCTGCCATCCAGAAGCGGGGTAGCTTACTTTTGTTTGCCAGGGAAACGGGCCGAGGTTTGTGACTGGGGACCTATGGCTGGGAGTGACCGGCTGGCTCCTGGAAAGCTACAATAGGCAGGATGGTTACCAGACCCATGGTGGCACCAGTGCCAAGTTGGGCTGGTTTGATAGTACCAAGTGGCTCCTGCAATCTGCCATCAAAAAGTTGGCAGGCGAGTTTTGTTTTCCAGGGAAAAGCGACATTGTTTGTATTTGGGGGCCTGTGGCTGGGAGTGACCGGCTGGCTCCTTTGAACCCACGATACGCAGGATGGTTCCCAGACCCAAGGTGGCACCAGTGCCAAGTTTTGCTGGTTTGATACTACCAAGTGCGTCCTGCAATCTGCCATCCAGAAGCGGGGCAGCTTAATTTTGTTTGCCAGGGAAACGGGCCGTGGGTTTTGTTTGGGGGCATATAGCTGAGAGTGGCCGGCTGGCTCCTGAAAATCCACGCTAGGCAGCATGGTTCCCAGATGCAATGTGGCACCAGTGCCAAGTCGGGCTGGTTTGATGGTGCAAAGTGGCTCCTGCAATCTGCCATCCAGAAGCGAGGCAGCTGATTTTTGTTTGCCAGAGGAAAATTCCGTGGATTGTTTTTGGGGGCATATTGCTGGGAGTGGCCGGCTGGCTCCTTAAAATGCTCGATACGCATGATGGTTCCCAGGCCCAAGGTGTCACCACTACCAAGTCGGCCTGCGGTTTTAGTATCAAGTTCATCCTGCAATTTGCCATCCAGAAGAGGGGCAGTTGAGTTTTGTTTGCCAGAGAAACGGGCCGAGGTTTCTGTTTGGGGACATATGGCTGAGAGTGGCCGGCTGGCCCCTGAATATCCACGATACAGAGCATGGTTCCCAGATCCAAGGTGGCACCAGTGCCAAGTCGGGCTGGTTTGATAGTACCAAGTGTCTCCTGCAATCTGCCATCCAGAAGCAGGGCAGCTTACTTTTGTTTGCCAGAGAAATAGGCCTAGGTTTTTGTTTGGGGGCCTGTGGCTAGGAGTGGCCGGCTGGCTCCTAAGAATCCACGATACGCAGGATGTTTCCCAGACCCAAGGTGGCACCAGTGCCAAGTCGGGCTGGTTTGATAGTACCAAGTGGCTCCTGCAAACTCCATCAAAAAGTTGGCAGGCGTGTTTTGTTTTCCAGGGAACAGCGCCGTTGATTTTGTTTGGGGGCCTGTGGCTGGCAGTGGCCGGCTGGCTCCTTAGAATCCACGATACGCAGGATGGTTCCCAGACCCAAGGTGGCACCAGTGCCAAGTCGGGCTGGTTTGATAGTACCAAGTGGCTCCTGCAATCTGCCATCCAGAAGTGAGGCAGCTAAGTTTTGTTTGCGAGAAAAAAGGGCCGTGGTTTTTGTTGGGGGCCTGTGGCTGGGAGTAGCCGGCTGGCTCCTTAAAATCCACGATAGGCAGGATGGTTCCCAGACCCAAGGTGGCACCAGTGCCAAGTCGGGCTGGTTTGATAGTACCAAGTGGCTCCTGCAATCTGCCATCCAGAAGCGGGGCAGCTGAGTTTTGTTTGCCAGAGAAAAAGGCTGTGGTTTGTGTTTGGGGGCCTGTGGCTGGCAGTGGCCGGCTGGCTCCTGAAAATCCACGATACGCAGCATGGTTCCCAGACCCAAGGTGGCACCAGTGCCAAGTGGGGCTCGTTTGACAGTGTCAAGTGCCTCCTGCAATCTCCCATCCAGAAGCGGGGCAGCTGAGTTTTTTTTGCCAGGGAAACGGACCTTTGTTTTTGATTGGGCTCTGTGGCCGAGAGTGGTCGGCTGTCTCCTGACAATCCACAATACGCAGGATGGTTCCCAGACCCAAGGTGGCACCAGTGCCAAGTCGGGCTGGTTTGATAGTACCAAGTGTCTCCTGCAATCTGCCATCCAGAAGCGGGGCAGCTGAGTTTTGTTTGCCAGAGAAAAGGGCCGTGGGTTGTGTTTGGGGGCATATGGCTGGGAGTGGCCACCTGGCTCCTTAAAATGCACGATACGCCGCATGGTAACCAGACGCAAGGTGGCACCAGTGCCAAGTCAGGCTGTTTTTGTAGTACCCAGTGGCTCCTGCAATTTGCCATCCAGAAGCGGGGCAGTTGAATTTTGTTTACTAGAGAAAAGGGCTGTGGTTTGTGTTTGGGGGCCTATGGCTGAGAGTGGCCGGCTGGCCCCTGAAAATCAACGATAGGCAGGATGGTTCCCAGATCCAAGGTGGCACCAGTGCCAAGTAAGGCTGGTTGTATGGTTCAAAGTAACTCCTGCAATCTGCCATCCAGAAGCGGGACAGCTGAGTTTTTTTTGCCAGAGAAAAGGTCCATGGTTTCTTTTTGGGGCATACGGCTGGGAATTGCCGGCTGGCTCCTTAAAATGCTCGATACGCAGGATGGTTCCCAGAGCCAAGGTGGCACCACTGCCAAGTCGGGCTCTTTTTGTAGTACCAAGTGCGTCCTGCAATTTGCCATCCAGAAGAGGGGCAGTTGAGTTTTGTTTGCCAGAGAAAAGGGCCGTTGTTTGTGTTTGGGGGCCTGTGGCTGGGAGTGTTCGGCTGGTTCCTGAATATGTACGATACGCAGGATTGTTCCCAGATCCAAGGTGGCAGCAGTGCCATGTTGTGCTGGTGTGATAGTCCCAAGTGGCTCCTGCAATCTGCCATCCAGAAGTGGGGCAGCTGATTTTTGTTTGCCAGAGAAAAGGTCCGTGGTTTGTTTTTGGGGGCATATGGCTGAGAGTGGCCGGCTGGCCCCTGAAAATCCACGATACACAGGATGGTTCCCAGATCCAAGGTGGCACCTGTGCCAAGTCGGGCTGATTTGATAGTACTAAGTAGCTCCTGCAATCTGCCATGCAGAAGCGGGGCAGCTTACTTTTGTTTGCCAGGGAAACGGGCCGAGGTTTGTGTTGGGGGCCTATGGCTGAGAGTGACCGGCTGGCTCCTGAAAAGCTACAATAGGCAGGATGGTGACCAGACCCATGGTGGCACCAGTGCCAAGTTGGGCTGGTTTGATAGTACCAAGTGGTTCCTGCAATCTGCCATCCAGAAGCAGGGCAGCTGAGTTTTGTTTGCCAGAGAAAAGGGCCTTGGTTTGTGTTTGGGGGCATATGGCTGGGTGTGGCCAGCTGGCTCCTTAAAATGCACGATATGCAACATGGCTCCCAGACCCAAGGTGGCACAAGTGCCAAGTTGGGCTGGTTTGATAGTACCAAGTGGCTCCTGCAATCTTCCATGATCACGTGGAGAAATACTTTCTGGTTTCAGCCTCATGCTCTTTCTTCTCTCCCTCAACTTCTCTATCACCTCTCATCTGGTTCACATGCGCTGTCTTCAAGGTCCACAGGCTACTTTTCACAGAATCTTCTGGCCTGATGAAGTAAGGATGATGAATAGAACAGAGCTGGGATCTATTTTCCAGTTTGGATAAAATGCATTCTGCACACAAATCCAAGGAGAACGGGCTGCCCCGATGCCCAGAAAATCTTTCACTCCTGCTAGTGTTCTACGTCAACCGCAACTTAGTCTGAAAGAAAAGCTTTTTCTCTGAGAGCATCTGAGAGGTTTGCATGAAGCACTGATATCTGACATATGCAATTTTGAATAGGAGAGGAAAAAGAAAATGGCAAGGAGTTTTTAATTTTAGTGGTTTCAATTTTAATTTCCGTGCACTTTTTCAAAACTTGTCAGCTCAAATGCCCATCAACATCTTTTAGTCATCTGTAAGTCAGTATTCATATAAAATGTGCTTCAAATCCAAAGAATTTCAAATTTGCACTCCAAGCTTCTATGCCTAGATTTATGATTTCCTACACATATTAGATGAAAGGAAGGCCTTTTTTACTGTGGGAGTGCTGGAACACTGGAACAGGTTGCCCAGAGAAGTTGTGGGTGTCCCATCCCTGAAAGTATTCAAGGTCACCTTGGACGGGGCTTGGAGCAGCAACAAAGGAGAAGCTTGATGGTAGAGAAACAAAGTTGGACTATAGAAGAAACTCGGATTGAAGTATAGGATCAAGTTTTCTCTCAGCTCTTGGGGTAAATTCAAAGTTGTACAAAATGACATTTATCTGTGCTATTCACTACTGTAACAGAAAGTTTCATGAAAACTGTACAGAAGATAGTAAATTTTAAAAGAGATAAGAATTACAGCATAAAATCCATGGGATAGGTTACAACATGAGACACTCTCTAAGAGAAAATCTCTGTGTTTCAGCACTTCATCGGGGTAAGATTTCATGAAGTGCCAAAGAAGGCGGCAAAATATCATTCGGGACATTATTTACTGGAATTCAGCCTGGCCATTAGTAGGAACTGCCTTTGAACATATCATGTAGATATACCACACACACTTTCCCTTCACTGAAAAATTACTGTTTACAACAAATAAGCAATTGACGATCAAAATTGATTGAAAGCATCTTAAACATGTCAAGTATTTCATTGTAGATGATCTGTGATCCAAATGCTTCTTCCACCTTCGAGAGGGACAGAAGAATTCTTCCATATCATGATGGTTTAAAATTGTATCAACCAATGTTTTCTGCTGAAAAGATATCATCTATTTTTTTCTATTTTTGGAAGAAAATATTCCTAGACATACAACAGGTGAGAACTAAGTAATTTTAAAGAAACAAATGAAATGAAAATATTCTGTAAATAGAATGAAATGAAAAGCTGTGTTTTAAATAGGAGCTAAATATTAAACAGAATTTTTGTACCAGGCATTTGAATTACTGCACCAGCTCTTTTGCCCATCAAGAGAGGCATTTAGCATTTCAGTCTTTTCCAAGGTGTTCATGATCTGCTATGCTGATCTCTGTGTGTGCCTAGGTGTGTGTGGAGGGGGGGGCATATGAAGGGGAGTGTGTATGTTTGCTTTACAATTGTTGTGGCAGATTCATGCCTCAGCTCCACATTTTGTTTTAAAAAGGTCACACCGAGTGGATATGAAGTTTACTATCAACAAGAGATCGATTCCCAAATCATCCATTTGACTCTCCCTTATAAATCATGTGCTTTGTTGCATATTTTATCAAATATACTTTCAAGCCAGATGGAGGAAGGAGGATGTGGGAATCCCTCCACCATCTTGCAACTTTTATGTAAGTAGGTTTTCAAGAAAATCATCATTTCTCTTTTAAATATGTCTGGAACAGGCATGATGGTAGTGTCAACCTGTTGGAGTTTTTGTTGCTGGAAGAAGTTGTACAAAAGGATTGGTTTTTACATTGACCAGTTACTGAATCAAGCGCAGGAATACATTGGAAATTTAGCTGGGGGTTCCTTTTCCCAGCAGACTACTTCTAGAACGAGCTTGTACACTGAAGCTGACTCTTTTGCTCTCTTTTTGTTTCTTTCCTATTTTCTTGGCTTCTTTGCCACTATCTAGACAATTTTGGAACTTTGTTCCCAACTAAAATGGTTTCAATAGTCTGATTGTGATCATACATTTTTACAAGGAATTTTTAAAATCTTTCCTCGAGTCCAGAAAGTCAAGGACTTAGATCTTTTTCTTCCCTTATCAATATTGCCATGAAATTGATAAATAAAGACCAACTCTTTATTTTTGTTTTTAACCCACGTAGATAATTCCCATCCATTAATCCATTTTGTGGACCAATAGCTGCCATTCTGATGGAAGCTGTCACTTCTTAACAATAGGCATTCTGTGACTATGTTGACAGCACTTTGGGTGAAGATCCTAACTGGTCTTAGATATACATAGGGAGAAATTTGCTCAGCCAGTGTCAGTCTTAAGCATGCGTATCAGAAGATCTTTCTAGAGCTGGGAATTTTCCCATGAAAGGGATTCAGTTAGGGAAGAGATACTTGTGCCAGAGTTTTACATTCTTCTTGAACACTGCTTAAGGAACTTAGATGCCATGTCCATTTGGATCTCTGTCTGCACAGAACTTTGTCATGCCAGTGCTTTGAAATGCATCTTGAAGAGAATTCACTAGCACAGAATGAAAGAGAGTGGAAGGGGTTGGTGGGGCTAACCAGGCCCAACCCCCCTGCCTAAACCAGGATACCTAGAGCCTCTTGCCCAGGATTCTATCTGGGTGTACTTTTAATGTCTTCAAAGATCCAGGCTCCACAATCTTTCTGGGCAGTCTGTGCCGTGGTTCAGTCACCCTGACAGTAAAGAAACATTTACTGATGTTCAAAGGCAATCTCCTGTATTTCAGTGTGTGCCCACTGCCTCTTGTCTTTTCCCTCAGCATCACTGAAAAGACACTGATTCCCTCCCCTTTGCACTATTGCTTCCATATGTATGTGTGATGCCATGTAGAGGTACGTCAAAAACCTCCCTGAAGCCCAGGCAGATAATATTCCCTTCATCTACCAGTCAAGTTGATTCATCAGAGGAGTTTAAAGTGATGTTCAGCATGAAATTCCCCTGAAAAATCATGCTAACTACATTATTTGGTCATCTGTCATGTGCCTGGCAAGGATTTCCAGGAAGAGCTGCTTCATCAACTTCCTGGGGATAAAAAAGAGGCTGGCTGGTTTGTACTATGGCGAGTCCTCTTAATTGCCTTTTTTGAAGATGGGTGTCATTTGCTAACATCCACTCTTTAGCCTCTCTTGTCGTCTACATCTTAGCAAAACGCTTTTCCACTATGTCTGGCTAGGAAAAACTGTGCCAGCACAGAAAACATCTCCCATCGTGTTCTAGAAGTTGCACGGATGTCTGCCAAGTGTTTGGCAGGAAGAAAAGAAAAGTTGTCCAAAACAGCTTCCAATCGAATGTTCCTGTGATTGGAAAAGTCAGGAGAGTGCAAAGGTACTGTTTTCTATCAGTTGGCAAGGTGCGCACACAATCCCAGTGTTGTACAGCTTGCTTCTTCACCTTCCCGAAGCTGCCGCTCTCGCCGGCTGCCGGAGCCCAAGAAGCGGCTTCTTCGCGCAAAGACGATTGTGCCGCTCACAGTGCTCTCCTTAGCGCGGCTTCTGCCGAAAGACGCCCGGCAGCGGCTCTTACCTCCGGAGAGCATCCTACCTTCGTCTTTCGCGTCTTTTGTAGTCTACATCTTAGCAAAACGCTTTTCCACTATGTCTGGCTAGGAAAAACTGTGCCAGCACAGAAAACATCTCCCATCGTGTTCTAGAAGTTGCACGGATGTCTGCCAAGTGTTTGGCAGGAAGAAAAGAAAAGTTGTCCAAAACAGCTTCCAATCGAATGTTCCTGTGATTGGAAAAGTCAGGAGAGTGCAAAGGTACTGTTTTCTATCAGTTGGCAAGGTGCGCACACAATCCCAGTGTTGTACAGCTTGCTTCTTCACCTTCCCGAAGCTGCCGCTCTCGCCGGCTGCCGGAGCCCAAGAAGCGGCTTCTTCGCGCAAAGACGATTGTGCCGCTCACAGTGCTCTCCTTAGCGCGGCTTCTGCCGAAAGACGCCCGGCAGCGGCTCTTACCTCCGGAGAGCACCCTACCTTCGTCTTTAGCTCCTCTTCTCATCTACACCTCGGCAAAAAGCTTCTCCACTATGTCTGGCTAGGAAAAACTGTGCCAGCACAGAAAACATCTCCCATCGTGTTCTAGAAGTTGCACGGATGTCTGCCAAGTGTTTGGCAGGAAGAAAAGAAAAGTTGTCCAAAACAGCTTCCAATCGAATGTTCCTGTGATTGGAAAAGTCAGGAGAGTGCAAAGGTACTGTTTTCTATCAGTTGGCAAGGTGCGCACACAATCCCAGTGTTGTACAGCTTGCTTCTTCACCTTCCCGAAGCTGCCGCTCTCGCCGGCTGCCGGAGCCCAAGAAGCGGCTTCTTCGCGCAAAGACGATTGTGCCGCTCACAGTGCTCTCCTTAGCGCGGCTTCTGCCGAAAGACGCCCGGCAGCGGCTCTTACCTCCGGAGAGCATCCTACCTTCGTCTTTCGCGTCTTTTGTAGTCTACATCTTAGCAAAACGCTTTTCCACTATGTCTGGCTAGGAAAAACTGTGCCAGCACAGAAAACATCTCCCATCGTGTTCTAGAAGTTGCACGGATGTCTGCCAAGTGTTTGGCAGGAAGAAAAGAAAAGTTGTCCAAAACAGCTTCCAATCGAATGTTCCTGTGATTGGAAAAGTCAGGAGAGTGCAAAGGTACTGTTTTCTATCAGTTGGCAAGGTGCGCACACAATCCCAGTGTTGTACAGCTTGCTTCTTCACCTTCCCGAAGCTGCCGCTCTCGCCGGCTGCCGGAGCCCAAGAAGCGGCTTCTTCGCGCAAAGACGATTGTGCCGCTCACAGTGCTCTCCTTAGCGCGGCTTCTGCCGAAAGACGCCCGGCAGCGGCTCTTACCTCCGGAGAGCACCCTACCTTCGTCTTTAGCTCCTCTTCTCATCTACACCTCGGCAAAAAGCTTCTCCACTATGTCTGGCTAGGAAAAACTGTGCCAGCACAGAAAACATCTCCCATCGTGTTCTAGAAGTTGCACGGATGTCTGCCAAGTGTTTGGCAGGAAGAAAAGAAAAGTTGTCCAAAACAGCTTCCAATCGAATGTTCCTGTGATTGGAAAAGTCAGGAGAGTGCAAAGATACTGTTTTCTATCAGTTGGCAAGGTGCGCACACAATCCCAGTGTTGTACAGCTTGCTTCTTCACCTTCCCGAAGCTGCCGCTCTCGCCGGCTGCCGGAGCCCAAGAAGCGGCTTCTTCGCGCAAAGACGATTGTGCCGCTCACAGTGCTCTCCTTAGCGCGGCTTCTGCCGAAAGACGCCCGGCAGCGGCTCTTACCTCCGGAGAGCATCCTACCTTCGTCTTTCGCGTCTTTTGTAGTCTACATCTTAGCAAAACGCTTTTCCACTATGTCTGGCTAGGAAAAACTGTGCCAGCACAGAAAACATCTCCCATCGTGTTCTAGAAGTTGCACGGATGTCTGCCAAGTGTTTGGCAGGAAGAAAAGAAAAGTTGTCCAAAACAGCTTCCAATCGAATGTTCCTGTGATTGGAAAAGTCAGGAGAGTGCAAAGGTACTGTTTTCTATCAGTTGGCAAGGTGCGCACACAATCCCAGTGTTGTACAGCTTGCTTCTTCACCTTCCCGAAGCTGCCGCTCTCGCCGGCTGCCGGAGCCCAAGAAGCGGCTTCTTCGCGCAAAGACGATTGTGCCGCTCACAGTGCTCTCCTTAGCGCGGCTTCTGCCGAAAGACGCCCGGCAGCGGCTCTTACCTCCGGAGAGCATCCTACCTTCGTCTTTCGCGTCTTTTGTAGTCTACATCTTAGCAAAACGCTTTTCCACTATGTCTGGCTAGGAAAAACTGTGCCAGCACAGAAAACATCTCCCATCGTGTTCTAGAAGTTGCACGGATGTCTGCCAAGTGTTTGGCAGGAAGAAAAGAAAAGTTGTCCAAAACAGCTTCCAATCGAATGTTCCTGTGATTGGAAAAGTCAGGAGAGTGCAAAGGTACTGTTTTCTATCAGTTGGCAAGGTGCGCACACAATCCCAGTGTTGTACAGCTTGCTTCTTCACCTTCCCGAAGCTGCCGCTCTCGCCGGCTGCCGGAGCCCAAGAAGCGGCTTCTTCGCGCAAAGACGATTGTGCCGCTCACAGGGCTCTCCTTAGCGCGGCTTCTGCCGAAAGACGCCCGGCAGCGGCTCTTACCTCCGGAGAGCATCCTACCTTCGTCTTTCGCGTCTTTTGTAGTCTACATCTTAGCAAAACGCTTCTCCACTATGTCTGGCTAGGAAAAACTGTGCCAGCACAGAAAACATCTCCCATCGTGTTCTAGAAGTTGCACGGATGTCTGCCAAGTGTTTGGCAGGAAGAAAAGAAAAGTTGTCCAAAACAGCTTCCAATCGAATGTTCCTGTGATTGGAAAAGTCAGGAGAGTGCAAAGGTACTGTTTTCTATCAGTTGGCAAGGTGCGCACACAATCCCAGTGTTGTACAGCTTGCTTCTTCACCTTCCCGAAGCTGCCGCTCTCGCCGGCTGCCGGAGCCCAAGAAGCGGCTTCTTCGCGCAAAGACGATTGTGCCGCTCACAGGGCTCTCCTTAGCGCGGCTTCTGCCGAAAGACGCCCGGCAGCGGCTCTTACCTCCGGAGAGCATCCTACCTTCGTCTTTCGCGTCTTTTGTAGTCTACATCTTAGCAAAACGCTTTTCCACTATGTCTGGCTAGGAAAACCCGTGCCAGCACAGAAAACATCTCCCATCGTGTTCTAGAAGTTGCACGGATGTCTGTCAAGTGTTTGGGAGGAAGAAAAGAAAAGTTGTCCAAAACAGCTTCCAATCGAATGTTCCTGTGATTGGAAAAGTCAGGAGAGTGCAAAGGTACTGTTTTCTATCAGTTGGCAAGGTGCGCACACAATCCCAGTGTTGTACAGCTTGCTTCTTCACCTTCCCGAAGCTGCCGCTCTCGCCGGCTGCCGGAGCCCAAGAAGCGGCTTCTTCGCGCAAAGACGATTGTGCCGCTCACAGGGCTCTCCTTAGCGCGGCTTCTGCCGAAAGACGCCCGGCAGCGGCTCTTACCTCCGGAGAGCATCCTACCTTCGTCTTTCGCGTCTTTTGTAGTCTACATCTTAGCAAAACGCTTTTCCACTATGTCTGGCTAGGAAAAACTGTGCCAGCACAGAAAACATCTCCCATCGTGTTCTAGAAGTTGCACGGATGTCTGCCAAGTGTTTGGCAGGAAGAAAAGAAAAGTTGTCCAAAACAGCTTCCAATCGAATGTTCCTGTGATTGGAAAAGTCAGGAGAGTGCAAAGGTACTGTTTTCTATCAGTTGGCAAGGTGCGCACACAATCCCAGTGTTGTACAGCTTGCTTCTTCACCTTCCCGAAGCTGCCGCTCTCGCCGGCTGCCGGAGCCCAAGAAGCGGCTTCTTCGCGCAAAGACGATTGTGCCGCTCACAGTGCTCTCCTTAGCGCAGCTTCTGCCGAAAGACGCCCGGCAGCGGCTCTTACCTCCTGTGAGTGGCAGCTTCGGGAAGGTGAAGAAGCAAGCTGTACAACACTGGGATTGTGTGCGCACCTTGCCAACTGATAGAAAACAGTACCTTTGCACTCTCCTGACTTTTCCAATCACATGAACATTCGATTGGAAGCTGTTTTGGACAACTTTTCTTTTCTTCCACCCAAACACTTGGCAGACATCCGTGCAACTTCTAGAACACGATGGGAGATGTTTTCTGTGCTGGCACGGGTTTTCCTAGCCAGACATAGTGGAAAAGCGTTTTGCTAAGATGTAGACTACAAAAGACGCGAAAGACGAAGGTAGGATGCTCTCCGGAGGTAAGAGCCGCTGCCGGGCGTCTTTCGGCAGAAGCCGCGCTAAGGAGAGCACTGTGAGCGGCACAATCGTCTTTGCGCGAAGAAGCCGCTTCTTGGGCTCCGGCAGCCGGCGAGAGCGGCAGCTTCGGGAAGGTGAAGAAGCAAGCTGTACAACACTGGGATTGTGTGCGCACCTTGCCAACTGATAGAAAACAGTACCTTTGCACTCTGCTGACTTTTCCAATCACAGGAACATTCGATTGGAAGCTGTTTTGGACAACTTTTCTTTTCTTCCTGCCAAACACTTGGCAGACATCCGTGCAACTTCTAGAACACGATGGGAGATGTTTTCTGTGCTGGCACAGTTTTTCCTAGCCAGACATAGTGGAAAAGCGTTTTGCTAAGATGTAGACTACAAAAGACGGGAAAGACGAAGGTAGGATGCTCTCCGGAGGTAAGAGCCGCTGCCGGGCGTCTTTCGGCAGAAGCCGCGCTAAGGAGAGCCCTGTGAGCGGCACAATCGTCTTTGCGCGAAGAAGCCGCTTCTTGGGCTCCGGCAGCCGGCGAAAGCGGCAGCTTCGGGAAGGTGAAGAAGCAAGCTGTACAACACTGGGATTGTGTGCGCACCTTGCCAACTGATAGAAAACAGTACCTTTGCACTCTCCTGACTTTTCCAATCACAGGAACATTCGATTGGAAGCTGTTTTGGACAACTTTTCTTTTCTTCCTGCCAAACACTTGGCAGACATCCGTGCAACTTCTAGAACACGATGGGAGATGTTTTCTGTGCTGGCACAGTTTTTCCTAGCCAGACATAGTGGAAAAGCTTTTTGCCGAGGTGTAGATGAGAAGAGGAGCTAAAGACGAAGGTAGGATGCTCTCCGGAGGTAAGAGCCGCTGCCGGGCGTCTTTCGGCAGAAGCCGCGCTAAGGAGAGCCCTGTGAGCGGCACAATCGTCTTTGCGCGAAGAAGCCGCTTCTTGGGCTCCGGCAGCCGGCGAGAGCGGCAGCTTCGGGAAGGTGAAGAAGCAAGCTGTACAACACTGGGATTGTGTGCGCACCTTGCCAACTGATAGAAAACAGTACCTTTGCACTCTCCTGACTTTTCCAATCACAGGAACATTCGATTGGAAGCTGTTTTGGACAACTTTTCTTTTCTTCCTGCCAAACACTTGGCAGACATCCGTGCAACTTCTAGAACACGATGGGAGATGTTTTCTGTGCTGGCACAGTTTTTCCTAGCCAGACATAGTGGAAAAGCGTTTTGCTAAGATGTAGACTACAAAAGACGCGAAAGACGAAGGTAGGATGCTCTCCGGAGGTAAGAGCCGCTGCCGGGCGTCTTTCGGCAGAAGCCGCGCTAAGGAGAGCACTGTGAGCGGCACAATCGTCTTTGCGCGAAGAAGCCGCTTCTTGGGCTCCGGCAGCCGGCGAGAGCGGCAGCTTCGGGAAGGTGAAGAAGCAAGCTGTACAACACTGGGATTGTGTGCGCACCTTGCCAACTGATAGAAAACAGTACCTTTGCACTCTCCTGACTTTTCCAATCACAGGAACATTCGATTGGAAGCTGTTTTGGACAACTTTTCTTTTCTTCCTGCCAAACACTTGGCAGACATCCGTGCAACTTCTAGAACACGATGGGAGATGTTTTCTGTGCTGGCACAGTTTTTCCTAGCCAGACATAGTGGAGAAGCTTTTTGCCGAGGTGTAGATGAGAAGAGGAGCTAAAGACGAAGGTAGGGTGCTCTCCGGAGGTAAGAGCCGCTGCCGGGCGTCTTTCGGCAGAAGCCGCGCTAAGGAGAGCACTGTGAGCGGCACAATCGTCTTTGCGCGAAGAAGCCGCTTCTTGGGCTCCGGCAGCCGGCGAGAGCGGCAGCTTCGGGAAGGTGAAGAAGCAAGCTGTACAACACTGGGATTGTGTGCGCACCTTGCCAACTGATAGAAAACAGTACCTTTGCACTCTCCTGACTTTTCCAATCACAGGAACATTCGATTGGAAGCTGTTTTGGACAACTTTTCTTTTCTTCCTCCCAAACACTTGGCAGACATCCGTGCAACTTCTAGAACACGATGGGAGATGTTTTCTGTGCTGGCACAGTTTTTCCTAGCCAGACATAGTGGAAAAGCGTTTTGCTAAGATGTAGACGACAAGAGAGGCTAAAGAGTGGATGTTAGCATATGACACCCATCTTCAAAAAAGGCAATTAAGAGGACTCGCCATAGTACAAACCAGCCAGCCTCTTTTTTATCCCCAGGAAGTTGATGAAGCAGCTCTTCCTGGAAATCCTTGCCAGGCACATGACAGATGACCAAATAATGTAGTTAGCATGATTTTTCAGGGGAATTTCATGCTGAACATCACTTTAAACTCCTCTGATGAATCAACTTGACTGGTAGATGAAGGGAATATTATCTGCCTGGGCTTCAGGGAGGTTTTTGACATACCTCTACATGGCATCACACATACATATGGAAGCAATAGTGCAAAGGGGAGGGAATCAGTGTCTTTTCAGTGATGCTGAGGGTAAAGACAAGAGGCAGTGGGCACACACTGAAATACAGGAGATTGCCTTTGAACATCAGTAAATGTTTCTTTACTGTCAGGGTGACTGAACCACGGCACAGACTGCCCAGAAAGATTGTGGAGCCTGGATCTTTGAAGACATTAAAAGTACACCCAGATAGAATCCTGGGCAAGAGGCTCTAGGTATCCTGGTTTAGGCAGGGGGGTTGGGCCTGGTTAGCCCCACCAACCCCTTCCACTCTCTTTCATTCTGTGCTAGTGAATTCTCTTCAAGATGCATTTCAAAGCACTGGCATGACAAAGTTCTGTGCAGACAGAGATCCAAATGGACATGGCATCTAAGTTCCTTAAGCAGTGTTCAAGAAGAATGTAAAACTCTGGCACAAGTGTCTCTTCCCTAACTGAATCCCTTTCATGGGAAAATTCCCAGCTCTAGAAAGATCTTCTGATACGCATGCTTAAGACTGACACTGGCTGAGCAAATTTCTCCCTATGTATATCTAAGACCAGTTAGGATCTTCACCCAAAGTGCTGTCAACATAGTCACAGAATGCCTATTGTTAAGAAGTGACAGCTTCCATCAGAATGGCAGCTATTGGTCCACAAAATGGATTAATGGATGGGAATTATCTACGTGGGTTAAAAACAAAAATAAAGAGTTGGTCTTTATTTATCAATTTCATGGCAATATTGATAAGGGAAGAAAAAGATCTAAGTCCTTGACTTTCTGGACTCGAGGAAAGATTTTAAAAATTCCTTGTAAAAATGTATGATCACAATCAGACTATTGAAACCATTTTAGTTGGGAACAAAGTTCCAAAATTGTCTAGATAGTGGCAAAGAAGCCAAGAAAATAGGAAAGAAACAAAAAGAGAGCAAAAGAGTCAGCTTCAGTGTACAAGCTCGTTCTAGAAGTAGTCTGCTGGGAAAAGGAACCCCCAGCTAAATTTCCAATGTATTCCTGCGCTTGATTCAGTAACTGGTCAATGTAAAAACCAATCCTTTTGTACAACTTCTTCCAGCAACAAAAACTCCAACAGGTTGACACTACCATCATGCCTGTTCCAGACATATTTAAAAGAGAAATGATGATTTTCTTGAAAACCTACTTACATAAAAGTTGCAAGATGGTGGAGGGATTCCCACATCCTCCTTCCTCCATCTGGCTTGAAAGTATATTTGATAAAATATGCAACAAAGCACATGATTTATAAGGGAGAGTCAAATGGATGATTTGGGAATCGATCTCTTGTTGATAGTAAACTTCATATCCACTCGGTGTGACCTTTTTAAAACAAAATGTGGAGCTGAGGCATGAATCTGCCACAACAATTGTAAAGCAAACATACACACTCCCCTTCATATGCCCCCCCCTCCACACACACCTAGGCACACACAGAGATCAGCATAGCAGATCATGAACACCTTGGAAAAGACTGAAATGCTAAATGCCTCTCTTGATGGGCAAAAGAGCTGGTGCAGTAATTCAAATGCCTGGTACAAAAATTCTGTTTAATATTTAGCTCCTATTTAAAACACAGCTTTTCATTTCATTCTATTTACAGAATATTTTCATTTCATTTGTTTCTTTAAAATTACTTAGTTCTCACCTGTTGTATGTCTAGGAATATTTTCTTCCAAAAATAGAAAAAAATAGATGATATCTTTTCAGCAGAAAACATTGGTTGATACAATTTTAAACCATCATGATATGGAAGAATTCTTCTGTCCCTCTCGAAGGTGGAAGAAGCATTTGGATCACAGATCATCTACAATGAAATACTTGACATGTTTAAGATGCTTTCAATCAATTTTGATCGTCAATTGCTTATTTGTTGTAAACAGTAATTTTTCAGTGAAGGGAAAGTGTGTGTGGTATATCTACATGATATGTTCAAAGGCAGTTCCTACTAATGGCCAGGCTGAATTCCAGTAAATAATGTCCCGAATGATATTTTGCCGCCTTCTTTGGCACTTCATGAAATCTTACCCCGATGAAGTGCTGAAACACAGAGATTTTCTCTTAGAGAGTGTCTCATGTTGTAACCTATCCCATGGATTTTATGCTGTAATTCTTATCTCTTTTAAAATTTACTATCTTCTGTACAGTTTTCATGAAACTTTCTGTTACAGTAGTGAATAGCACAGATAAATGTCATTTTGTACAACTTTGAATTTACCCCAAGAGCTGAGAGAAAACTTGATCCTATACTTCAATCCGAGTTTCTTCTATAGTCCAACTTTGTTTCTCTACCATCAAGCTTCTCCTTTGTTGCTGCTCCAAGCCCCGTCCAAGGTGACCTTGAATACTTTCAGGGATGGGACACCCACAACTTCTCTGGGCAACCTGTTCCAGTGTTCCAGCACTCCCACAGTAAAAAAGGCCTTCCTTTCATCTAATATGTGTAGGAAATCATAAATCTAGGCATAGAAGCTTGGAGTGCAAATTTGAAATTCTTTGGATTTGAAGCACATTTTATATGAATACTGACTTACAGATGACTAAAAGATGTTGATGGGCATTTGAGCTGACAAGTTTTGAAAAAGTGCACGGAAATTAAAATTGAAACCACTAAAATTAAAAACTCCTTGCCATTTTCTTTTTCCTCTCCTATTCAAAATTGCATATGTCAGATATCAGTGCTTCATGCAAACCTCTCAGATGCTCTCAGAGAAAAAGCTTTTCTTTCAGACTAAGTTGCGGTTGACGTAGAACACTAGCAGGAGTGAAAGATTTTCTGGGCATCGGGGCAGCCCGTTCTCCTTGGATTTGTGTGCAGAATGCATTTTATCCAAACTGGAAAATAGATCCCAGCTCTGTTCTATTCATCATTCTTACTTCATCAGGCCAGAAGATTCTGTGAAAAGTAGCCTGTGGACCTTGAAGACAGCGCATGTGAACCAGATGAGAGGTGATAGAGAAGTTGAGGGAGAGAAGAAAGAGCATGAGGCTGAAACCAGAAAGTATTTCTCCACGTGATCATGGAAGATTGCAGGAGCCACTTGGTACTATCAAACCAGCCCAACTTGGCACTGGTGCCACCTTGGGTCTGGGAACCATCCTTCCTATCGTGGATTTTCAGGGGCCAGCCGGTCACTCTCAGCCATAGGCCCCAAACACAAACCACGGCCCTTTTCTCTGGAAAACAAAACTCAACTGCCCCTCTTCTGGATGGCAGATTGCAGGAGCCACTGGGTACTATGAAACCAGCCCTACTTGGCACTGGTGCCACCTTGGGTCTGGGAACCATCCTGCGTATCATGGATTTTCAGGAGCCAGCCGGCCACTGCCAGCCACAGGCCCCGAAACACAAACAACAGCCTTTTTCTCTGGCAAACAAAATTCAGCTGCCCCGCTTCTGGATGGCAGATTGCAGGAACCACTTGGTACTAACAAACCAGCCCGACTTGGCACTGGTGCCACCTTGGGTCTGGGAACCATCCTGCGTATTGTGGGTTGTCAGGAGCCAGCCGAACACTCTCGGCCACAGACCCCAATCAAAAACAACGGCCCGTTTCACAGGCAAACAAAACTCAGCTGCCCCGCTTCTGGATGGGAGATTGCAGGAGGCACTTGACACTGTGAAACCAGCCCCACTTGGCACTGGTGCCACCTTGGGTCTGGGAACCATGCTGCGTATCATGGATTTTCAGGAGCCAGCCGGCCACTCCCAGCCACAGGCCCCCAAACACAAACCACAGCCTTTTTCTCTGGCAAACAAAATTCAGCTGCCCCGCTTCTGGATGGCAGATTGCAGGAGCCACTTGGGACTATCACACCAGCACAACATGGCACTGCTGCCACCTTGGATCTGGGAACCATCCGTCCTATCGTGGATTTTCAGGGGCCAGCCGGTCACTCTCAGCCATAGGCCCCAAACACAAACCACGGCCCTTTTCTCTGGAAAACAAAACTCAGCTGCCCCGCTTCTGGATGGGAGATTGCAGGAGGCACTTGACACTGTCAAACCAGCCCCACTTGGCACTGGTGCCACCTTGGGTCTGGGAACCATGCTGCGTATCATGGATTTTCAGGAGCCAGCCGGCCACTCCCAGCCTCAGGCCCCCAAACACAAACCACAGCCTTTTTCTCTGGCAAACAAAATTCAGCTGCCCCGCTTCTGGATGGCAGATTGCAGGAGCCACTTGGGACTATCACACCAGCACAACATGGCACTGCTGCCACCTTGGATCTGGGAACCATCCTTCCTATCGTGGATTTTCAGGGGCCAGCCGGTCACTCTCAGCCATAGGCCCCAAACACAAACCACGGCCCTTTTCTCTGGAAAACAAAACTCAACTGCCCCTCTTCTGGATGGCAGATTGCAGGAGCCACTGGGTACTATGAAACCAGCCCTACTTGGCACTGGTGCCACCTTGGGTCTGGGAACCATGCTGCGTATCATGGATTTTCAGGAGCCAGCCGGCCACTGCCAGCCAC
The DNA here is from genome assembly GCF_035770615.1 of Melospiza melodia melodia. Taxonomy (NCBI): domain Eukaryota; kingdom Metazoa; phylum Chordata; class Aves; order Passeriformes; family Passerellidae; genus Melospiza; species Melospiza melodia. The sequence continues at coordinate 95,026,588 of NC_086196.1, read as the reverse complement.
AGGCCCCGAAACACAAACAACAGCCTTTTTCTCTGCCATCAAAATTCAGCTGCCCCGCTTCTGGATGGCAGATTGCAGGAACCACTTGGTACTAACAAACCAGCCCGACTTGGCACTGGTGCCACCTTGGGTCTGGGAACCATCCTGCGTATTGTGGGTTGTCAGGAGCCAGCCGAACACTCTCGGCCACAGACCCCAATCAAAAACAACGGCCCGTTTCACAGGCAAACAAAACTCAGCTGCCCCGCTTCTGGATGGGAGATTGCAGGAGGCACTTGACACTGTGAAACCAGCCCCACTTGGCACTGGTGCCACCTTGGGTCTGGGAACCATGCTGCGTATCATGGATTTTCAGGAGCCAGCCGGCCACTCCCAGCCACAGGCCCCCAAACACAAACCACAGCCTTTTTGTCTGGCAAACAAAATTCAGCTGCCCCGCTTCTGGATGGCAGATTGCAGGAGCCACTTGGGACTATCACACCAGCACAACATGGCACTGCTGCCACCTTGGATCTGGGAACCATCCGTCCTATCGTGGATTTTCAGGGGCCAGCCGGTCACTCTCAGCCATAGGCCCCAAACACAAACCACGGCCCTTTTCTCTGGAAAACAAAACTCAACTGCCCCTCTTCTGGATGGCAGATTGCAGGAGCCACTGGGTACTATGAAACCAGCCCTACTTGGCACTGGTGCCACCTTGGGTCTGGGAACCATGCTGCGTATCATGGATTTTCAGGAGCCAGTCGGCCACTGCCAGCCACAGGCCCCGAAACACAAACAACAGCCTTTTTCTCTGGCAAACAAAATTCAGCTGCCCCGCTTCTGGATGGCAGATTGCAGGAACCACTTGGTACTAACAAACCAGCCCGACTTGGCACTGGTGCCACCTTGGGTCTGGGAACCATCCTGCGTATCGTGGATTCTAAGGAGCCAGCTGGCCAGTCCCAGCCACAGGCCCCAAAACACACACAACGGTGCTTTTCCCTGGAAAACAAAACTCGCCTGCCAAACATTTGATGGCAGATTGCAGGAGCCACTTGGTACTATCAAACCAGCCCAACTTGGCACTGGTGCCACCATGGGTCTGGTCACCATCCTGCCTATCGTAGCTTTTCAGGAGCCAGCCGGTCACTCCCAGCCATAGGCCCTGAGACACAAACCTCGGCCCGTTTCCCTGGCAAACAAAAGTAAGCTGCCCCGCTTCTGGATGGCAGATTGCAGGAACCACTTGGTAGTATCAAACCAGCCCGACTTTGCACTGTTGCCACCTTGGGTCTGGGAACCATCCGGCGTATCGTGTGTTGAAAGGAGCCAGCCGGCCACTCCCAGCCACAGGCCTCCAATCAAAAACAACGGCGCTTTTCCCTGGAAAACAAAACTCAACTGCCCTTCTTCTGGATGGAAAATTGCAGGACGCACTTGGTACTACAAAAACAGCCAAACTAGGCGATGGTGCCACCATGGATCTGGGAACCATCCTGCGTATCGAGCTTCTTAAGGAGCCAGCCGGCCACTCCCAGCCATATGCCCCCAAAAACAAACCACGGAACTTTACTCTGGCAAACAAAGATCCGCTGCCCCCCGTCAGGATGGCAGATTGCAGGAGCCACTTGGTACTATCAAACGAGCCCGACTTGGCCCTGGTGCCACCTTGAGTCTGGGAACCATCCTGCGTATTGTGGATTGTCAGTAGCCAGTCGACCATTCTCGGCCACAGACCCCAATCAAAAACAACGGCCGGTTCACAGGCAAAAGAACTCAGCTGCCCCGTTTCTGGATGGGAGACTGCATGAGGCACTTGACACTGTCAAACCAGCCCCACTTGGCACTGGTGCCATCTTGGGTCTGGGAACCATGCTGCGTATCATGGATTTTCAGGAGCCAACTGGCCACTGCCAGCCACAGGCCCCCAAACACAAACCTCGGCCCGTTTACCTGGAAAACAAAAGTAAGCTACCCCGCTTCTGGATGGCAGATTGCAGGAACCACTTGGTACTATCAAACCAGCCCGACTTGGCACTGGTGCCATCTTGGGTCTGGGAACCATCCTGCGTATCGTGGATTCTAAGGAGCCAGCCGGCCACTCCCAGCCTCAGGCCCGCAAACACAAACAACGGCGCTTTTCCCTGGAAAACAAAACTCGCCTGCCAACGTTTTGATGGCAGATTGCAGGAGCCACTTGGTACTATCAAATCAGCCCAACTTGGCACTGGTGCCACCATGGGTCTGGTCACCATCCTGCCTATCGTAGCTTTTCACGAGCCAGCCGGTCACTCCCAGCCATAGGCCTCTAGACAAAAACCTCGGCCCGTTTCCCTGGCAAAAAAAAGTAAGCTACCCCGCTACTGGATGGCAGATTGCAGGAGCCACTTTGCACCATCAAACTAGCCCGACTTGGCACTGGTGCCACCTCTGGTCTGGGAACAATGCTGCGTATCGTGGATTCTAAGGAGCCAGCCGGCCACTCCCAGCCACAGGCCCCCAAACACAAACAACGGCGCTTTTTCCTGGAAAACAAAACTCGCCTGCCAACTTTTTGATGGCAGATTGCAGGAGCCACTTGGTACTATCAAACCAGCCCAACTTGGCACTGGTGCCACCATGGGTCTGGTCACCATCCTGCCTATCGTAGCTTTTCAGGACCTAGCAGGTCACTCCCAGCCATAGGCCCCCAGACAAAAAGCTCGGCCCATTTCCCTGGCAAACAAAAGTAAGCTGCCCCGCTTCTGGATGGCAGATTGCAGGATCCACTTGTTATAATCAAACCAGCCCAACTTGGCACTGGTGCCACCTTGGGTCTGGGAACCATCCTGCGTATCGTGGATTCTAAGGAGCCAGCTGGCCACTCCCAGCCACAGGCCCCCAGACACAAACAACGGCGCTTTTCCCTGGAAAACAAAACTCGCCTGCCAACTTTTTGATGGCAGATTGCAGGAGCTACTTGGTACTATCAAACCAGCCCAACTTGGCACTGGTGCCACCTCTGGTCGGGTCACCATCCTGCCTATCGTAGCTTTTCAGGAGCCAGCCGGTCACTCCCAGCCATAGGCCCCCAGACAAAAACCTCGGCCCGTTTCCCTGGCAAACAAAAGTAAGCTGCCCCGCTTCTGGATGGCAGATTGCAGGACGCAATTGGTACTATCAAACCAGCCCAACTTGGAAATGGTGCCACCTTGGGTCTGGGAACCATCCTGCGTATCGTGGATTCTAAGGAGCCAGCCGGTCACTCCCAGCCACAGGCCCCCAAATACAAACCACAGCGCTTTTCCCTGGAAAACAAAACTCGCCTGCCAACTTTTTGATGACAGATTGCAGGAGCCACTTGGTACTATCAAATCAGCCCAACTTGGCACTGGTGCCACCATGGGTCTGGTCACCATCCTGCCTATCGTAGCTTTTCAGGAGCCAGCCGGTCACTCCCAGCCATAGGCCCCCAGACACAAACCTCGGCCCGTTTCCCTGGCAAACAAAAGTAAGCTGCCCCGCTTCTGGATGGCAGATTGCAGGAGCCACTTTGCACCATCAAACTGGCCCGACTTGTCACTGGTGCCACCTCAGGTCTGGGAACCATCCTGAGTATCGTGGATTCCAATTAGCAAGACGACCACTCCCAGCCACAGGCCCCCAAACACAAAGAACGGCGCTTTTCCCTGGAAAACAAAACTCGCCTGCCAACTTTTTGATGGCAGATTGCAGGAGCCACTTGGTACTATCAAACCAGCCCAACTTGGCACTGGTGCCACCATGGGTCTGGTCACCATCCTGCCTATCGTAGCTTTTCAGGAGCCACCCGGTCACTCCCAGCCATAGGCCCCCAGACACAAAGCTCGGCCCGTTTCCCTGGCAAACAAAAGTAAGCTGCCCCGCTTCTGGATGGCAGATTGCAGGATCCACTTGTTATTATCAAACCAGCCCGACTTGGTACTGGTGCCACCTCTGGTCTGGGAACCATCCTGCGTATCGTGGATTCTAAGGAGCCAGCCGGCCACTCCCAGCCACAGGCCCCCAAAAAAAAACAACGGCGCTTTTCCCTGGAAAACAAAACTCGCCTTCCAACATTTTGATGGCAGATTGCAGGAACCACTTGGTACTATCAAACCAGCCCAACTTGGCACTGGTGTCACCTTGGGTCTGGGAACCATCCGGCGTATCGTGTGTTGAAAGGAGCCAGCCGGCCACTCCAGCCACAGGCCCCCAAACACAAACAACGGCGCTTTTCCCTGGAAAACAAAACTCGCCTGCTGACTTTTTGATGGAAGATTGCAGGAGCCACTTTGTACTTTGAAATCAGCCGAACATGGCTCTGGTGCCACCATGGGTCTGGTCACCATCCTGCCTATCGTAGCTTTTCACGAGCCAGCCGGTCACTCCCAGCCATAGGCCCCCAGACACAAAGCTCGGCCCGTTTCCCTGGCAAACAAAAGTAAGCTGCCCCGCTTCTGGATGGCAGATTGCAGGACGCACTTGGTACTATCAAACCAGCCCAACTTGGCACTGGTGCCACCTCAGGTCTGGGAACCATCCTGCGTATTGTGGATTCTAAGGAGCCAGCCGGCCACTCCCAGCCACAGGCCCCCAAACACAAACAACGGCGCTTTTCCCTAGAAAACAAAACTCGCCTGCCAAATTTTGATGGCAGATTACAGGAGCCACTTGGTACTATCAAACCAGCCCAACTTGGCACTGGTGCCACCATGGGTCTGGTCACCATCCTGCCTATCGTAGCTTTTCAGGAGCCAGCCGGTCACTCCCAGCCATAGACCCCAGACACAAAGCTCGGCCCGTTTCCCTGGCAAACAAAAGTAAGCTGCCCCGCTTCTGGATGGCAGATTGCAGGAGCCACTTTGCACCATCAAACTAGCCGGACTTGGCACTGGTGCCACCTCAGGTCTGGGAACCATCCTGCGTATCGTGGATTCTAAGGAGCCAGCTGGCCACTCCCAGCCACAGGCCCTCAAACACAAACAACGGCGCTTTTCCCTGGAAAACAAAACTCGCCTGCCAACGTTTTGATGGCAGATTGCAGGAGCCACTTGGTACTATCAAACCAGCCCAACTTGGCACTGGTGCCACCATGGGTCTGGTCACCATCCTGCCTATCGTAGCTTTTCAGGAGCCAGCCGGTCACTCCCAGCCATAGGCCCCCAGACAAATACCTCGGCCCGTTTCCCTGGAAAACAAAAGTAAGCTGCCCCACTTCTGGATGGCAGATTGCAGGACGCACTTGGTACTATCAAACCAGCCCGACTTGGCACTGGTGCCACGTCAAGTCTGGGAACCATCCTGCGTATCGTGGATTCTAAGGAGCCAGCCGGCCACTCCCAGCCACAGGCCCTCAAACACAAACAACGACGCTTTTCCCTGGAAAAGAAAACTCGCCTGCCAACTTTTTGATGGCAGATTGCAGGAGCCACTTGGTACTATCAAACCAGCCCAACTTGGCACTGGTGCCACCATGGGTCTGGTCACCATCCTGCCTATCGTAGCTTTTCAGGAGCCAGCCGGTCACTCCCAGCCATAGGCCCCAAGACACAAAGCTCGGCCCGTTTCCCTGGCAAAAAAAAGAAAGCTGCCCCGCTTCTGGATGGCAGATTGCCGGACGCACTTGGTACTATCAAACCAGCCCAATGTGGCACTGGTGCCACCTCTGGTCTGGGAACCATCCTGCGTATCGTGGATTCTAATTAGCCATCCGGCCACTCCCAGCCACAGGCCCCCAAACACAAACAACGACGCTTTTCCCTGGAAAACAAAACTCGCCTGCCAAATTTTGATGACAGATTGCAGGAGCCACTTGGTGCTATCAAACCAGCCCACCTTGGCACTGGTGCCACCATGGGTCTGGTCACCATCCTGCACATCGTAGCTCTTCAGGAACCAGCCGGTCATTCCCAGCCATAGGCCCCCAGACACAAAGCTCGACCCGTTTCCGTGGCAAACAAAAGTAAGCTGCCCCGCTTCTGGATGGCAGATTGCAGGAGCCACTTGGTATAATCAAACCAGCCCGACTTGGCACTGGTGCCACCTCTGGTCTGGGAACCATCCTGCGTATCGTGGATTCTAAGGAGCCAGCCGGCCACTCCCAGCCGCAGGCCCTCAAACCCAAAACACGGCGCTTTTCCCTGGAAAACAAAACTCGCCTGCCAAATTTTGATGGCAGATTGCAGGAGCCACTTGGTACTATCAAACCAGCCCAACTTGGCACTGGTGCCACCATGGGTCTGGTCACCATCCTGCCTATGGTAGCTTTTCAGGAGCCATCCGGTCACTCCCAGCCATAGGCCCCCAGACACAAACCTCGGCCCGTTTCCCTGGAAAACAAAAGTAAGCTGCCCCGCTTCTGGATGGCAGATTGCCGGAACCACTTGGTATTATCAAACCAGCCCAACTTGGCACTGGTGCCACCTTGGGTCTGGATACCATGCTGCGTATCGTGGATTCTAAGGAGCCAGCCGGCCACTCCCAGCCACAGGCCCCCAGACACAAACAACGGCGCTTTTCCCTGGAAAATAAAACTCGCCTGCCAAATTTTTGATGGCAGATTGCAGGAGCAACTTGCTACTATCAAATCAGCCCAACTTGGCACTGGTGCCACCATGGGTCTGGTCACCATCCTGCCTATCGTAGCTTTTCAGGAGCCAGCCGGTCACTCCCAGCCATAGGCCCCCAGACAAACACCTCGGCCATTTTCCCTGGCAAACAAAAGTAAGCTACCCCGCTTCTGCTTGGCAGATTGCAGGAGCCACTTTGCAGCATCAAACTAGCCCGACTTGGCACTGGTGCCACGTCAGGTCTGGGAACCATCCTGCGTATCGTGGATTCCAATTAGCAAGCCGGCCACTCTCAGCCACAGGCCCCCAAACACAAACAACGGCGCTTTTCCCTGGAAATCAAAACTCGCCTGCCAAATTTTTGATGGCAGATTGCAGGAGCCACTTGGTAATATCAAATCAGCCCAACTTGGCACTGGTGCCACCATGGGTCTGGTCACCATCCTGCCTATCGTAGCTTTTCAGGAGCCAGCCGGTCACTCCCAGCCATAGGCCCCCAGACACAAACCTCGGCCCGTTTCCCTGGCAAACAAAAGTAAGCTGCCCCGCTTCTGGATGGCAGATTGCAGGAGCCACTTTGCACCATCAAACTGGCCCGACTTGTCACTGGTGCCACCTCAGGTCTGGGAACCATCCTGCGTATCGTGGATTCCAATTAGCAAGACGGCCACTCCCAGCCACAGGCCCCCAAACACAAAGAACGGCGCTTTTCCCTGGAAAACAAAACTCGCCTGCCAACATTTTGATGGCAGATTGCAGGAAGCACTTGGTACTATCAAACCAGCCCAACCTGGCACTGGTGCCACCTTGGGTCTGGGAACCATCCGGCGTATCGTGTGTTGAAAGGAGCCAGCCGGCCACTCCAGCCACAGGCCCGCAGACACAAACAACGGCGCTTTTCCCTGGAAAACAAAACTCAGCTGCCCTGCTTCTGGATGGCAGATTGCAGGAACCACTTGGTACTATCAAACCAGCCCAACTTGGCACTGGTGCCACCATGGGTCTGGTCACCATCCTGCCTATTGTAGCTTTTCATGAGCCAGCCGGTCACTCTCAGCCATAGGCCCCGAGACACAAAACTCGGCCCGTTTCCCTGGCAAACAAAAGTAAGCTGCCCCGCTTCTGCATGGCAGATTGCAGGAGCTACTTAGTACTATCAAATCAGCCCGACTTGGCACAGGTGCCACCTTGGATCTGGGAACCATCCTGTGTATCGTGGATTTTCAGGGGCCAGCCAGCCACTCTCAGCCATATGCCCCCAAAAACAAACCACGGACCTTTTCTCTGGCAAACAAAAATCAACTGCCCCACTTCTGGATGGCAGATTGCAGGAGCCACTTGGGACTATCACACCAGCACAACATGGCACTGCTGCCAACTTGGATCTCGGAACAATCCTACGTATCGTACATATTCAGGAACCAGCCGAACACTCCCAGCCACAGGCCCCCAAACACAAACAAAGGCCCATTTCCCTGGAAAACAAAACTCAGCTGCCCCGCTTCTGGATGGCAGTTTGCAGGAGCCACTTGGGACTATCAAACCAGCCCGACTTGGTAATGGTACCACCTTGGATCTGGGAACCATCCGGCGTATCGTGGATTTTCAGGGGCCAGCCGGTCATTCCCAGCCATATGCCCCCAAACACAAACCTCGGCCCTTTTCTCTGGCAAACAAAACTCAACTGCCCCTCTTCTGGATGGCAAATTGCAGGACGCACTTGGTACTACACAAAGAGCCCGACTTGGCAGTGGTGCCACCTTGGCTCTGGGAACCATCCTGCGTATCGAGCATTTTAAGGAGCCAGCCGGCAATTCCCAGCCGTATGCCCCAAAAAGAAACCATGGACATTTTCTCTGGCAAAAAAAACTCAGCTGTCCCGCTTCTGGATGGCAGATTGCAGGAGTCACTTTGAACCCTACAACCAGCCTTACTTGGCACTGGTGCCACCTTGGATCTGGGAACCATCCTGCCTATCGTTGATTTTCAGGGGCCAGCCGGCCACTCTCAGCCATAGGCCCCCAAACACAAACCACAGCCCTTTTCTCTAGCAAACAAAATTCAACTGCCCCGCTTCTGGATGGCAAATTGCAGGAGCCACTGGGTACTACAAAAACAGCCTGACTTGGCACTGGTGCCACCTTGCGTCTGGTTACCATGCGGCGTATCGTGCATTTTAAGGAGCCAGGTGGCCACTCCCAGCCATATGCCCCCAAACACAACCCACGGGCCTTTTCTCTGGCAAACAAAACTCAGCTGCCCCGCTTCTGGATGGCAGATTGCAGGAGCCACTTGGTACTATCAAACCAGCCCAATTTGGCACTGGTGCCACCATGGGTCTGGTCACCATCCTGCCTATCGTAGCTTTTCAGGAGCCAGCCGGTCACTCCCAGCCGTAGGCCCACAGACACAAAACTCGGCCCGTTTCCCTGACAAACAAAAGTAAGCTGTCCCGCTTCTGGATGGCAGATTGCAGGAGCCACTTGCTACTATCAAACCACCCGACTTGGCACTGGTGCCACCTCTGGTCTGGGAACCATCCTGCGTATCGTAGATTCTAATTAGCCATCCGTCCACTCCCAGGCACAGGCCCCCAAACACAAAACAACGGCGCTTTTCCCTGGAAAACAAAACTCGTCTGCCATCTTTTTGATGGCAGATTGCCGGAGCCACTTGGTACTATCAAACCAGCCCAACTTGGCACTGGTGCCACCATGGGTCTGGTCACCATCCTGCCTATCGTAGCTTTTCAGGAGCCAGCCGGCCACTCCCTGCCACAGGCCCCCAAACACAAACAACGGCGCTTTTCCCTGGAAAACAAAATTCGCCTGCCAACTTTTTGATGGCAGATTGCAGGAGCCACTTGGTACTATCAAATCAGCCCAACTTGGCACTGGTGCCACCATGGGTCTGGCCAACATCCTGCCTATCGTAGCTTTTCAGGAGCCAGCCGGTCACTCCCAGCCATAGGCCCTCAGACCCAAACCTCGGCCCGTTTCCCTGGCAAACAAAAGTAAGCTGCCCCGCTTCTGGATGGCAGATTGCAGGAGCCACTTGGTAGTATCAAACCAGCCCTACTTGGTACTGGTGCCAACTTGGGTCTGGGAAACATCCTGCGTATCGTGGATTCTAAGGAGCCAGCCGGCCACTCCCAGCCACAGGCCCCCAAACACAAACAACGGCGCTTTTCCCTGGAAAACAAAACTCGCCTACCAACATTTTGATGGCAGATTGCAGGAGCCACTTGGTACTATCAAATCAGCCGAACTTGGCACTGGTGCCACCATGGGTCTGGTAACCATCCTGCCTATCGTACCTTTTCAGGAGCCAGCTGGTCACTCCCAGCCATAGGCCCCCAGACAAAAACCTCGGCTCCTTTCCCTGGCAAACAAAAGTAAGCAGCCCTGCTTCTGGATGGCAGATTGCAGGAGCCACTTTGCACCATCCAACTGGCCCGACTTGTCACTGTTGCCACCTCTGGTCTGGGAACCATCCTGCGTATCGTGGATTCTAATTAGCCAGCCGGCCACTCCCAGCCACAGGCCCCCAAACACAAACAACGGCGCTTTTCCCTGGAAAACAAAACTCGCCTGACAACTTTTTGATGGCAGATTGCAGGAGCCACTTGGTACTATCAAACCAGCCCAACTTGGCACTGGTGCCACCATGGGTCTGGTCACCATCCTGCCTATCGTAGCTTTTCAGGAGCCAGCCGGTCACTCCCAGCCATAGGCCCCCAGACACAAAGCTCGGCCCGTTTCCCTGGCAAACAAAAGTAAGCTGCCCCGCTTCTGGATGGCAGATAGTAGGACGCACTTGTTACTATCAAACCAGCCCGACTTGGCACTGGTGCCACCACTGGTCTGGGAACCATCCTGCGTATCGTGGATTCTAAGGAGCCAGCCGGCCAATCCCAGCCACAGGCACCCAAACACAAACAACGGCGCTTTTCCCTGGAAAACAAAACTCGCCTGACAACTTTTTGATGGCAGATTGCAGGAGCCACTTGGTACTATCAAACCAGCCCAACTTGGCACTGGTGCCACCATGGGTCTGGTCACCATCCTGCCTATCGTAGCTTTTCAGGAGCCAGCCGGTCACTCCCAGCCATAGGCCCCCAGACAAATACCTCGGCCCGTTTCCCTGGAAAACAAAAGTAAGCTGCCCCGCTTCTGGATGGCAGATTCCAGGACGCACTTGGTAGTATCAAACCAGCCCAACTTGGCACTGGTGCCACCTTGCGTCTGGGAACCATCCTGCGTATCGTGGATTCTAAGGAGCCAGCCGGCCACTCCCTGCCACAGGCCCCCAAACACAAACAACGGCGCTTTTCCCTGGAAAACAAACTCGCCTGCCAACTTTTTGATGGCAGATTGCAGGAGCCACTTGGTACTATCAAACCAGCCCAACTTGGCACTGGTGCCACCATGGGTCTGGTCACCATCCTGCCTATCGTAACTTTTCAGGAGCCAGCCGGTCACTCCCAGCCATAGGCCCCCAGACAAAAACCTCGGCCCGTTTCCCTGGCAAACAAAAGTAAGCTGCCCCGCTTCTGGATGGCAGATTCCCGGACGCACTTGGTACTATCAAACCAGCCCAACTTGGCACTGGTGCCACCTCTGATCTGGGAACCATGCTGAGTATCGTGGATTCTAAGGAGCCAGCCGGCCACTCCCAGCCACAAGCCCCCAAACACAAACAACGGCGCTTTTCCCTGGAAAACAAAACTCGCCTGCCAAGTTTTTGATGGCAGATTGCAGGAGCCACTTGGTACTATCAAACCAGCCCAACTTGGCACTGGTGCCGTCATGGGTCTGGTCACCATCCTGCCTATCGTAGCTTTTCACGAGCCAGCCGGTCACTCCCAGCCATAGGCCCGCAGACAAAAACCTCGGCCCGTTTCCCTGGAAAACAAAAGTAAGCTGCCCCGCTTCTGGATGGCAGATGGCAGGATCCACTTGGTACTATCAAACCAGCCCAACTTGGCACTGGTGCCACCTTGGGTCTGGGAACCATCCTGCGTATCGTGGATTCTAAGGGGCCAGCCGGTCGCTCCCAGCCACAGGCCCCCAAACAAAACCACAGGGCTATTTCCTGGAAAACAAAACTCGCCTGCCAAGTTTTTGATGGTAGATTGCAGGAGCCACTTGGTACTATCAAACCAGCCCAACTTGGCACTGGTGCCACCATGGGTCTGGTCACCATCCTGCCTATCGTAGCTTTTCAGGAGCCAGCCGGTCACTCCCAGCCATAGGCCCCGAGACACAAACCTCGGCCCGTTTCCCTGGCAAACAAAAGTAAGCTACCCCGCTTCTGGATGGCAGATTGCAGGAGCCACTTGGTACTATCAAACCAGCCCGACTTTGCACTGGTGCCACCTCAGGTCTGGGAACCATCCTGCGTATCGTGGATTCTAAGGAGCCAGCCGGCCACTCCCAGCCATAGGCCCCCAAACAAAAACAACGGCGCTTTTCCCTGGAAAACAAAACTTGCCTGCTAACATTTTGATGGCAGATTGCAGGAGCCACTTGGTACTATCAAACCAGCCCAACTTGGCACTGGTGCCACCATGGGTCTGGTCACCATCCTGCCTATCGTAGCTTTTCAGGAGCCAGCCGGTCACTCCCAGCCATAGGCCCCCAGACACAAAGCTCGACCCGTTTCCCTGGCAAACAAAAGCAAGCTGCCCCGCTTCTGGATGGCAGATTGCAGGAGCCACTTGGTACTATCAAACCAGCCCATCTTGGCATTGGTGCCACCTCTAGTCTGGGAACCATCCTGCGTATCGTGGATTCTAAGGAGCCAGCCGGTCACTCCCAGCCACAGGCCCCCAAACACAAACCACAGCGCTTTTCCCTGGAAAACAAAACTCGCCTGCCAACATTTTGATGGCAGATTGCAGGAGCCACTTGCTACTATCAAATCAGCCCAACTTGGCACTGGTGCCACCATGGGTCTGGTCACCATCCTGCCTATCGTAGCTTTTCAGGAGACAGCCGCTCCCTCCCTGCCATAGGCCCCCAGAGAAAAACCTCGGCCCATTTCCCTGGCAAACAAAAGTAAGCTGCCCCGCTTCTGGATGGCAGATTCCAGGACGCACTTGGTAGTATCAAACCAGCCCAACTTGGCACTGGTGCCACCTTGGGTCTGGGAACCATCCTGCGTATCGTGGATTCTAAAGAGCCAGCCGGTCACTCCCAGCCACAGGCCCCCAGACACAAACAACGGCGCTTTTCCCTGGACAACAAAACTCGCCTGCCAAATTTTGATGGCAGATTCCCGGAGCCACTTGGTACTATCAAACCAGCCCAACTTGACACTGGTGCCGTCATGGGTCTGGTCACCATCCTGCCTATCGTAGCTTTTCAGGAGCCAGCCGGTCACTCCCAGCCATAGGCCCCCAGACACAAAGCTCGGCCCGTTTCCCTGGCAAACAAAAGTAAGTTATCCCGCTTCTGGATGGCAGATTGCAGGAGCCACTTTTCACCATCAAACCAGCCCGACTTGGCATTGCTGCCACCTCTGGTCTGGGAACCATCCTGCGTATCGTGGATTCTAAGGAGCCAGCCGGCCACTCCCAGCCACAGGCACCCAAACACAAACAACGGCGCTTTTCCCTGGAAAACAAAACTCGCCTGACAACTTTTTGATGGCAGATTGCAGGAGCCACTTGGTACTATCAAACCAGCCCAACTTGGCACTGGTGCCACCATGGGTCTGGGAACCATCCTGCCTATCGTAGCTTTTCAGGAGCCAGCCGGTCACTCCCAGCCATAGGCCCCCAGACACAAACCTCGGCCCGTTTCCCTGGCAAACAAAAGTAAGCTACCCCGCTTCTGGATGGCAGATTGCAGGACGCACTTGGTACTATCAAACCAGCCCAACTTGGCACTGGTGCCACCTCAGGTCTGGGAACCATCCTGCGTATCGTGGATTCTAAGGAGCCAGCCGGCCACTCCCAGCCATAGGCCCCCAAACAAAAACAACGGCGCTTTTCCCTGGAAAACAAAACTTGCCTGCCAACTTTTTGATGGCAGATTGCAGGAGCCACTTGGTACTATCAAACCAGCCCAACTTGGCACTGGTGCCACCATGGGTCTGGTCACCATCCTGCCTATCGTAGCTTTTCAGGAGCCAGCCGGTCACTCCCAGCCGTAGGCCCACAGACACAAAACTCGGCCGGTTTCCCTGACAAACAAAAGTAAGCTGTCCCGCTTCTGGATGGCAGATTGCAGGAGCCACTTGCTACTATCAAACCACCCGACTTGGCACTGGTGCCACCTCTGGTCTGGGAACCATCCTGCGTATCGTAGATTCTAATTAGCCATCCGTCCACTCCCAGGCACAGGCCCCCAAACACAAACAACGGCGCTTTTCCCTGGAAAACAAAACTCGTCTGCCATCTTTTTGATGGCAGATTGCCGGAGCCACTTGGTACTATCAAACCAGCCCAACTTGGCACTGGTGCCACCATGGGTCTGGTCACCATCCTGCCTATCGTAGCTTTTCAGGAGCCAGCCGGCCACTCCCTGCCACAGGCCCCCAAACACAAACAACGGCGCTTTTCCCTGGAAAACAAAATTCGCCTGCCAACTTTTTGATGGCAGATTGCAGGAGCCACTTGGTACTATCAAATCAGCCCAACTTGGCACTGGTGCCACCATGGGTCTGGTCAACATCCTGCCTATCGTAGCTTTTCAGGAGCCAGCCGGTCACTCCCAGCCATAGGCCCCCAGACCCAAACCTCGGCCCGTTTCCCTGGCAAACAAAAGTAAGCTGCCCCGCTTCTGGATGGCAGATTGCAGGAGCCACTTGGTAGTATCAAACCAGCCCTACTTGGTACTGGTGCCAACTTGGGTCTGGGAAACATCCTGCGTATCGTGGACTCTAAGGAGCCAGCCGGCCACTCCCAGCCACAGGCCCCCAAACACAAACAAGGGCGCTTTTCCCTGGAAAACAAAACTCTCCTGCCAACTTTTTGATGGCAGATTGCAGGAGCCACTTGGTACTATCAAACCAGCCCAACTTGGCACTGGTGCCACCATGGGTCTGGTCACCATCCTGCCTATCGTAGCTTTTCAGGAGCCAGCCGGCCACTCCCAGCCATAGGCCCCCAGACACAAAGCTCGGCCCGTTTCCCTGGCAAACAAAAGTAAGCTGCCCCGCTTCTGGATGGCAGATTCCCGGACGCACTTGTTACAATCAAACCAGCCCAACTTGGCACTGGTGCCACCTCTGGTCTGGGAACCATGCTGAGTATCGTGGATTCTAAGGAGCCAGCCGGCCACTCCCAGCCACAGGCCCCCAAACACAAACAACGGCGCTTTTCCCTGGAAAACAAAACTCGCCTGCCGACTTTTTGATGGCAGATTGCAGGAGCCACTTGGTACTATCAAACCCGCCCAACTTGGCACTGGTGCTACCATGGGTCTGGTCACCATCCTGCCTATCGTAGCTTTTCAGGAGCCAGCCGGTCACTCCCCGCCATAGGCCCCCAGACACAAACCTCGGCCCGTTTCCCTGGCAAACAAAAGTAAGCTACCCCGCTTCTGGATGGCAGATTGCAGGACGCACTTGGTACTATCAAACCAGCCCAACTTGGCACTGGTGCCACCTCAGGTCTGTGAACCATCCTGCGTCTCGTGGATTCTAAGGAGCCAGCCGGCCACTCCCACCCATAGGCCCCCAAACAAAAACAACGGCGCTTTTCCCTGGAAAACAAAACTCGCCTGCCAACTTTTTGATGGCAGATTGCAGGAACCACTTGGTATTATCAAGCCAGCCCGACTTGGCACTGGTGCCACCTTGGGTCTGGGAACCATGCTGCGTATCGTGGATTCTAAGGAGCCAGCCGGTCACTCCCTGCCACAGGCCCCCAAACACAAACAACGGCGCTTTTCCCTGGAAATCAACACTCGCTTGCCGACTTTTTGATGGCAGATTGCAGGAGCCACTTGGTACTATCAAACCAGCCCAACTTGGCACTGGTGCCACCATGGGTCTGGTCACCATCATGCCTCTCGTAGCTTTTCAGGACCTAGCCGGTCACTCACAGCCCTAGGCCCCCAGACACAAACCTTGGCCCGTTTCCCTGGCAAACAAAAGTAAGCTGCCCCGTTTCTGGATGGCAGATTTCAGTAGCAACTTTGCACCATCAAACTGGCCCGACTTGTCACTGGTGCCACTTTAGGTCTGGGAACCATCCTGCGTATCGTGGATTCTAATTAGCCATCCGGCCACTCCCACCCACAGGCCCCCAAACACAAACAACGGCGCTTTTCCCTGGAAAACAAAACTCGCCTGCCAACTTTTTGATGGCAGATTGCAGGAGCCACTTGGTACTATAAAATCAGCCGAACTTGGCACTGGTGCCACCATGGGTCTGGTAACCATCCTGCCTATCGTACCTTTTCAGGAGCCAGCTGGTCACTCCCAGCCATAGGCCCCCAGACAAAAACCTCGGCTCCTTTCCCTGGCAAACAAAAGTAAGCAGCCCTGCTTCTGGATGTCAGATTGCAGGAGCCACTTTGCACCATCAAACTGGCCCGACTTGTCACTGTTGCCACCTCTGGTCTGGGAACCATCCTGCGTATCGTGGATTCTAATTAGCCAGCCGGCCACTCCCAGCCACAGGCCCCCAAACACAAACAACGGCGCTTTTCCCTGGAAAACAAAACTCGCCTGACAACTTTTTGATGGCAGATTGCAGGAGCCACTTGGTACTATCAAACCAGCCCAACTTGGCACTGGTGCCACCATGGGTCTGGTCACCATCCTGCCTATCGTAGCTTTTCAGGAGCCAGCCGGTCACTCCCAGCCATAGGCCCCCAGACACAAAGCTCGGCCCGTTTCCCTGGCAAACAAAAGTAAGCTGCCCCGCTTCTGGATGGCAGATAGTAGGACGCACTTGTTACTATCAAACCAGCCCGACTTGGCACTGGTGCCACCACTGGTCTGGGAACCATCCTGCATATCGTGGATTCTAAGGAGCCAGCCGGCCACTCCCACCCACAGGACCCCAAACACAAACAACGGCGCTTTTCCCTGGAAAACAAAACTCGCCTGACAACTTTTTGATGGCAGATTGCAGGAGCCACTTGGTACTATCAAACCAGCCCAACTTGGCACTGGTGCCACCATGGGTCTGGTCACCATCCTGCCTATCGTAGCTTTTCAGGAGCCAGCCGGTCACTCCCAGCCATAGGCCCCCAGACAAATACCTCGGCCCGTTTCCCTGGCAAACAAAAGTAAGCTGCCCCGCTTCTGGATGGCAGATTGCAGGACGCACTTGGTACTATCAAACCAGCCCGACTTGGCACTGGTGCCACCACTGGTCTGGGAACCATCCTGCGTCTCGTGGATTCTAAGGAGCCAGCCGGCCACTCCCTGCCACAGGCCCCCAAACACAAACAACGGCGCTTTTCCCTGGAAAACAAAACTCGCCTGCCAACTTTTTGATGGCAGATTGCAGGAGCCACTTGGTACTATCAAACCAGCCCAACTTGGCACTGGTGCCACCATGGGTCTGGTCACCATCCTGCCTATCGTAACTTTTCAGGAGCCAGCCGGTCACTCCCATCCATAGGCCCCCAGACAAAAACCTCGGCCCGTTTCCCTGGCAAACAAAAGTAAGCTGCCTTGCTTCTGGATGGCAGATTCCCGGACGCACTTGGTACTATCAAACCAGCCCAACTTGGCACTGGTGCCACCTCTGATCTTCGAACCATGCTGAGTATCGTGGATTCTAAGGAGCCAGCCGGCCACTCCCCGCCACAGGCCCCCAAACACAAACAACGGCGCTTTTCCCTGGAAAACAAAACTCGCCTGCCAAGTTTTTGATGGCAGATTGCAGGAGCCACTTGGTACTATCAAACCAGCCCAACTTGGCACTGGTGCCGTCATGGGTCTGGTCACCATCCTGCCTATCGTAGCTTTTCAGGAGCCAGCCGGTCACTCCCAGCCATAGGCCCCCAGACAAAAACCTCGGCCCGTTTCCCTGGCAAACAAAAGTAAGCTGCCCCGCTTCTGGATGGCAGATTGCAGGAACCACTTGGTACTATCAAACCAGCCCAACTTGGCACTGGTGCCACCATGGGTCTGGGAACCATCCTGTGTATCGTGGATTCTAATTAGCCATCCGTCCACTCCAGGCCATAGGGCCCCAGGCACAAACAACGGCGCTTTTACCTGGAAAACAAAACTCGCCTGCCAACTTTTTGATGGCCGATTGCAGGAACCACTTGGTATTATCTAGCCAGCCCAACTTGGCACTGGTGCCACCATGGGTCTGGTCACCATCCTGCCTATCGTAGCTTTTCAGGAGCCAGCCGGTCACTCCCTGCCATAGGCCCCCAGACACAAACCTCGGACCGTTTCCCTGGCAAACAAAAGTAAGCTGCCCCGCTTCTGGATGGCAGATTGCAGGAACCACTTGTTACTATCAAACCAGCCCAACTTGGCACTGGTGCCACCATGGGTCTGGGAACCATCCTGTGTATCGTGGATTCTAATTAGCCATCCGTCCACTCCAGGCCATAGGGCCCCAGGCACAAACAACGGCGCTTTTCCCTGGAAAACAAAACTCGCCAGCCAACTTTTTGATGGCCGATTGCAGGAACCACTTGGTATTATCAAGCCAGCCCGACTTGGCACTGGTGCCACCTTGGGTCTGGGAACCATGCTGCGTATCGTGGATTCTAAGGAGCCAGCCGGCCACTCCCTGCCACAGGCCCCCAAACACAAACAACGGCGCTTTTCCCTGGAAAACAAAACTCGCCTGCCAACTTTTTGATGGCAGATTGCAGGAGCCACTTGGTACTATCAAACCAGCCCAACTTGGCACTGGTGCCACCATGGGTCTGGTCACCATCCTGCCTATCGTAGCTTTTCAGGAGCCAGCCAGCCACCCCCAGCCAGAGGCCCCCAGACAAATATTTCGGCCCGTTTCCCTGGCAAACAAAAGTAAGCTGCCCCGCTTCTGCATGGCAGATTGCAGGAGCCACTTTGCACCGTCAAACCAGCCCAACTTGGCACTGGTGCCACCTCAGGTCTGGGAAACATCCTGCGTATCGTGGGTTCTAATTAGCCATCCGTCCACTCCAGGCCATAGGGCCCCAGGCACAAACAACGGCGCTTTTCCCTGGAAAACAAAACTCGCCTGCCAACTTTTTGATGGCCGATCGCAGGAACCACTTGGTATTATCAAGCCAGCCCAACTTGGCACTGGTGCCACCATGGGTCTGGTCACCATCCTGCCTATCGTAGCTTTTCAGGAGCCAGCCGGTCACTCCCAGCCATAGGCCCCCAGACAAAAACCTCGGCCCGTTTCCCTGGCAAACAAAAGTAAGCTGCCCCGCTTCTGGATGGCAGATTCCCGGACGCACTTGTTACTATCAAACCAGCCCAACTTGGCACTGGTGCCACCATGGGTCTGGGAACCATCCTGTGTATCGTGGATTCTAATTAGCCATCCGTCCACTCCAGGCCATACGGCCCCAGGCAAAAACAACGGCGCTTTTCCCTGGAAAACAAAACTCGCCTGCGAACATTTTGATGGCCGATTGCAGGAACCACTTGGTATTATCAAGCCAGCCCGACTTGGCACTGGTGCCACCTTGGGTCTGGGAACCATGCTGCGTATCGTGGATTCTAAGGAGCCAGCTGGCCACTCCCAGCCACAGGCCCCCAAACACAAACAACGACGCTTTTCCCTGGAAATCAACACTCGCTTGCCGACTTTTTGATGGCAGATTGCAGGAGCCACTTGGTACTATCAAACCAGCCCAACTTGGCACTGGTGCCACCATGGGTCTGGTCACCATCCTGCCTATCGTAGCTTTTCATGAGCCAGCCGGCCACTCCCAGCCATAGGCCCCCACACACAAACCTCGGCCCGTTTCCCTGGCAAACAAAAGTAAGCTGCCCCGCTTCTGGATGGCAGATTGCAGGACGCACTTGTTACAATCAAACCAGCCCTACTTGGCACTGGTGCTACCTCTGGTCTGGGAACCATGCTGAGTATCGTGGATTCTAAGGAGCCAGCTGGCCACTCCCAGCCACAGGCCCCCAAACACAAACAACGGCGCTTTTCCCTGGAAAACAAAACTCGCCTGCCAAGTTTTTGATGGCAGATTGCAGGAGCCACTTGGTACTATCAAACCAGCCCAACTTGGCACTGGTGCCGTCATGGGTCTGGTCACCATCATGCCTATCGTAGCTTTTCAGGAGCCAGCCGGTCACTTCCAGGCTTAGGCCCCCAGACACAATCCTCGGACCGTTTCCCTGGCAAACAAAAGTAAGCTGCCCCGCTTCTGGATGGCAGATTGCAGGAACCACTTGTTACTATCAAACCAGCCCAAGTTGGCACTGGTGCCACCATGGGTCTGGGAACCATCCTGTGTATCGTGGATTCTAATTAGCCATCCGTCCACTCCAGGCCATAGGGCCCCAGGCGCAAACAACGGCGCTTTTCCCTGGAAAACAAACTCGCCTGCCAAATTTTTGATGGCAGATTGCAGGAGCCACTTGGTACTATCAAACCAGCCCAACTTGGCACTGGTGCCACCATGGGTCTGGTCACCATCCTGCCTATCGTAGCTTTTCAGGAGCCAGCCGGTCACTCCCAGCCATAGGCCCCGAGACACAAACCTCGGCCCGTTTCCCTGGCAAACAAAAGTAAGCTGCCCCGCTTCTGGATGGCAGATTGCAGGACGCACTTGGTACTATCAAACCAGCCCAACTTGGCACTGGTGCCACCTCAGGTCTGGGAACCATCCTGCGTCTCGTGGATTCTAAGGAGCCAGCCGGCCACTCCCACCCATAGGCCCCCAAACAAAAACAACGGCGCTTTTCCCTGGAAAACAAAACTCGCCTGCCAACTTTTTGATGGCCGATTGCAGGAACCACTTGGTATTATCAAGCCAGCCCGACTTGGCACTGGTGCTACCTTGGGTCTGGGAACCATGCTGCGTATCGTGGATTCTAAGGAGCCAGCCGGCCACTCCCTGCCACAGGCCCCCAAACACAAACAACGGCGCTTTTCCCTGGAAATCAACACTCGCTTGCCGACTTTTTGATGGCAGATTGCAGGAGCCACTTGGTACTATCAAACCAGCCCAACTTGGCACTGGTGCCACCATGGGTCTGGTCACCATCATGCCTCTCGTAGCTTTTCAGGACCTAGCCGGTCACTCACAGCCATAGGCCCCCAGACACAAACCTTGGCCCGTTTCCCTGGCAAACAAAAGTAAGCTGCCCCGTTTCTGGATGGCAGATTTCAGTAGCAACTTTGCACCATCAAACTGGCCCGACTTGTCACTGGTGCCACTTTAGGTCTGGGAACCACCCTGCGTATCGTGGATTGTAATTAGCCATCCGGCCACTCCCACCCACAGGCCCCCAAACACAAACAACGGCGCTTTTCCCTGGAAAACAAAACTCGCCTACCAACATTTTGATGGCAGATTGCAGGAGCCACTTGGTACTATCAAATCAGCCGAACTTGGCACTGGTGCCACCATGGGTCTGGTAACCATCCTGCCTATCGTACCTTTTCAGGAGCCAGCTGGTCACTCCCAGCCATAGGCCCCCAGACAAAAACCTCGGCTCCTTTCCCTGGCAAACAAAAGTAAGCTGCCCTGCTTCTGGATGGCAGATTGCAGGAGCCACTTTGCACCATCAAACTGGCCCGACTTGTCATTGTTGCCACCTCTGGTCTGGGAACCATCCTGCGTATCGTGGATTCTAATTAGCCAGCCGGCCACTCCCAGCCACAGGCCCCCAAACACAAACAACGGCGCTTTTCCCTGGAAAACAAAACTCGCCTGACAACTTTTTGATGGCAGATTGCAGGAGCCACTTGGTACTATCAAACCAGCCCAACTTGGCACTGGTGCCACCATGGGTCTGGTCACCATCCTGCCTATCGTAGCTTTTCAGGAGCCAGCCGGTCACTCCCAGCCATAGGCCCCCAGACACAAAGCTCGGCCCGTTTCCCTGGCAAACAAAAGTAAGCTGCCCCGCTTCTGGATGGCAGACAGTAGGACGCACTTGTTAATATCAAACCAGCCCGACTTGGCACTGGTGCCACCACTGGTCTGGGAACCATCCTGCGTATCGTGGATTCTAAGGAGCCAGCCGGCCACTCCCAGCCACAGGCACCCAAACACAAACAACGGCGCTTTTCCCTGGAAAACAAAACTCGCCTGACAACTTTTTGATGGCAGATTGCAGGAGCCACTTGGTACTATCAAACCAGCCCAACTTGGCACTGGTGCCACCATGGGTCTGGTCACCATCCTGCCTATCGTAGCTTTTCAGGAGCCAGCCGGTCACTCCCAGCCATAGGCCCCCAGACAAATACCTCGGCCCGTTTCCCTGGAAAACAAAAGTAAGCTGCCCCGCTTCTGGATGGCAGATTGCAGGACGCACTTGGTACTATCAAACCAGCCCGACTTGGCACTGGTGCCACGTCAAGTCTGGGAACCATCCTGCGTATCGTGGATTCTAAGGAGCCAGCCGGCCACTCCCTGCCACAGGCCCCCAAACACAAACAACGGCGCTTTTCCCTGGAAAACAAAACTCGCCTGCCAACTTTTTGATGGCAGATTGCAGGAGCCACTTGGTACTATCAAACCAGCCCAACTTGGCACTGGTGCCACCATGGGTCTGGGAACCATCCTGCCTATCGTAACTTTTCAGGAGCCAGCCAGTCACTCCCAGCCATAGGCCCCCAGACAAAAACCTCGGCCCGTTTCCCTGGCAAACAAAAGTAAGCTGCCCCGCTTCTGGATGGCAGATTCCCGGACGCACTTGGTACTATCAAACCAGCCCAACTTGGCACTGGTGCCACCTCTGATCTGGGAACCATGCTGAGTATCGTGGATTCAAGGAGCCAGCCGGCCACTCCCAGCCACAGGCCCCCAAACACAAACAACGGCACTTTTCCCTGGAAAACAAAACTCGCCTGCCAAGTTTTTGATGGCAGATTGCAGGAGCCACTTGGTACTATCAAACCAGCCCAACTTGGCACTGGTGCCGTCATGGGTCTGGTCACCATCCTGCCTATCGTAGCTTTTCAGGAGCCAGCCGGTCACTCCCAGCCATAGGCCCCCAGACAAAAACCTCGGCCCGTTTCCCTGGCAAACAAAAGTAAGCTGCCCCGCTTCTGGATGGCAGATTGCAGGAACCACTTGTTACTATCAAACCAGCCCAACTTGGCACTGGTGCCACCATGGGTCTGGGAACCATCCTGTGTATCGTGGATTCTAATTAGCCATCCGTCCACTCCAGGCCATAGGGCCCCAGGCACAAACAACGGCGCTTTTCCCTGGAAAACAAAACTTGCCTGCCAACTTTTTGATGGCCGATTGCAGGAACCACTTGGTATTATCAAGCCAGCCCGACTTGGCACTGGTGCCACCTTGGGTCTGGGAACCATGCTGCGTATCGTGGATTCTAAGGAGCCAGCCGGCCACTCCCTGCCACAGGCCCCCAAACACAAACAACGGCGCTTTTCCCTGGAAAACAAAACTCGCCTGCCAAGTTTTTGATGGCAGATTGCAGGAGCCACTTGGTACTATCAAACCAGCCCAACTTGGCACTGGTGCCACCATGGGTCTGGTCACCATCCTGCCTATCGTAGCTTTTCAGGAGCCAGCCAGCCACCCCCAGCCAGAGGCCCCCAGACAAATATTTCGGCCCGTTTCCCTGGCAAACAAAAGTAAGCTGCCCCGCTTCTGGATGGCAGATTGCAGGACGCACTTGGTACTATCAAACCAGCCCAACTTGGCACTGGTGCCACCTCAGGTCTGGGAACCATCCTGCGTCTCGTGGATTCTAAGGAGCCAGCCGGCCACTCCCACCCATAGGCCCCCAAACAAAAACAACGGCGCTTTTCCCTGGAAAACAAAACTCGCCTGCCAACTTTTTGATGGCCGATTGCAGGAACCACTTGGTATTATCAAGCCAGCCCGACTTGGCACTGGTGCTACCTTGGGTCTGGGAACCATGCTGCGTATCGTGGATTCTAAGGAGCCAGCCGGCCACTCCCTGCCACAGGCCCCCAAACACAAACAACGGCGCTTTTCCCTGGAAATCAACACTCGCTTGCCGACTTTTTGATGGCAGATTGCAGGAGCCACTTGGTACTATCAAACCAGCCCAACTTGGCACTGGTGCCACCATGGGTCTGGTCACCATCATGCCTCTCGTAGCTTTTCAGGACCTAGCCGGTCACTCACAGCCATAGGCCCCCAGACACAAACCTTGGCCCGTTTCCCTGGCAAACAAAAGTAAGCTGCCCCGTTTCTGGATGGCAGATTTCAGTAGCAACTTTGCACCATCAAACTGGCCCGACTTGTCACTGGTGCCACTTTAGGTCTGGGAACCACCCTGCGTATCGTGGATTGTAATTAGCCATCCGGCCACTCCCACCCACACGCCCCCAAACACAAACAACGGCGCTTTTCCCTGGAAAACAAAACTCGCCTACCAACATTTTGATGGCAGATTGCAGGAGCCACTTGGTACTATCAAATCAGCCGAACTTGGCACTGGTGCCACCATGGGTCTGGTAACCATCCTGCCTATCGTACCTTTTCAGGAGCCAGCTGGTCACTCCCAGCCATAGGCCCCCAGACAAAAACCTCGGCTCCTTTCCCTGGCAAACAAAAGTAAGCAGCCCTGCTTCTGGATGGCAGATTGCAGGAGCCACTTTGCACCATCAAACTGGCCCGACTTGTCATTGTTGCCACCTCTGGTCTGGGAACCATCCTGCGTATCGTGGATTCTAATTAGCCAGCCGGCCACTCCCAGCCACAGGCCCCCAAACACAAACAACGGCGCTTTTCCCTGGAAAACAAAACTCGCCTGACAACTTTTTGATGGCAGATTGCAGGAGCCACTTGGTACTATCAAACCAGCCCAACTTGGCACTGGTGCCACCATGGGTCTGGTCACCATCCTGCCTATCGTAGCTTTTCAGGAGCCAGCCGGTCACTCCCAGCCATAGGCCCCCAGACACAAAGCTCGGCCCGTTTCCCTGGCAAACAAAAGTAAGCTGCCCCGCTTCTGGATGGCAGATAGTAGGACGCACTTGTTAATATCAAACCAGCCCGACTTGGCACTGGTGCCACCACTGGTCTGGGAACCATCCTGCGTATCGTGGATTCTAAGGAGCCAGCCGGCCACTCCCAGCCACAGGCACCCAAACACAAACAACGGCGCTTTTCCCTGGAAAACAAAACTCGCCTGACAACTTTTTGATGGCAGATTGCAGGAGCCACTTGGTACTATCAAACCAGCCCAACTTGGCACTGGTGCCACCATGGGTCTGGTCACCATCCTGCCTATCGTAGCTTTTCAGGAGCCAGCCGGTCACTCCCAGCCATAGGCCCCCAGACAAATACCTCGGCCCGTTTCCCTGGAAAACAAAAGTAAGCTGCCCCGCTTCTGGATGGCAGATTGCAGGACGCACTTGGTACTATCAAACCAGCCCGACTTGGCACTGGTGCCACGTCAAGTCTGGGAACCATCCTGCGTATCGTGGATTCTAAGGAGCCAGCCGGCCACTCCCTGCCACAGGCCCCCAAACACAAACAACGGCGCTTTTCCCTGGAAAACAAAACTCGCCTGCCAACTTTTTGATGGCAGATTGCAGGAGCCACTTGGTACTATCAAACCAGCCCAACTTGGCACTGGTGCCACCTCTGGTCTGGGAACCATCCTGCCTATCGTAACTTTTCAGGAGCCAGCCAGTCACTCCCAGCCATAGGCCCCCAGACAAAAACCTCGGCCCGTTTCCCTGGCAAACAAAAGTAAGCTGCCCCGCTTCTGGATGGCAGATTCCCGGACGCACTTGGTACTATCAAACCAGCCCAACTTGGCACTGGTGCCACCTCTGATCTGGGAACCATGCTGAGTATCGTGGATTCAAGGAGCCAGCCGGCCACTCCCAGCCACAGGCCCCCAAACACAAACAACGGCACTTTTCCCTGGAAAACAAAACTCGCCTGCCAAGTTTTTGATGGCAGATTGCAGGAGCCACTTGGTACTATCAAACCAGCCCAACTTGGCACTGGTGCCGTCATGGGTCTGGTCACCATCCTGCCTATCGTAGCTTTTCAGGAGCCAGCCGGTCACTCCCAGCCATAGGCCCCCAGACAAAAACCTCGGCCCGTTTCCCTGGAAAACAAAAGTAAGCTGCCCCGCTTCTGGATGGCAGATTGCAGGACCCACTTGTTACTATCAAACCAGCCCAACTTGGCACTGGTGCCACCATGGGTCTGGGAACCATCCTGTGTATCGTGGATTCTAATTAGCCATCCGTCCACTCCAGGCCATAGGGCCCCAGGCACAAACAACGGCGCTTTTCCCTGGAAAACAAAACTTGCCTGCCAACTTTTTGATGGCCGATTGCAGGAACCACTTGGTATTATCAAGCCAGCCCGACTTGGCACTGGTGCCACCTTGGGTCTGGGAACCATGCTGCGTATCGTGGATTCTAAGTAGCCAGCCGGCCACTCCCTGCCACAGGCCCCCAAACACAAACAACGGCGCTTTTCCCTGGAAAACAAAACTCGCCTGCCAAGTTTTTGATGGCAGATTGCAGGAGCCACTTGGTACTATCAAACCAGCCCAACTTGGCACTGGTGCCACCATGGGTCTGGTCACCATCCTGCCTATCGTAGCTTTTCAGGAGCCAGCCAGCCACCCCCAGCCAGAGGCCCCCAGACAAATATTTCGGCCCGTTTCCCTGGCAAACAAAAGTAAGCTGCCCCGCTTCTGCATGGCACATTGCAGGAGCCACTTTGCACCGTCAAACCAGCCCAACTTGGCACTGGTGTCACCATGGGTCTGGGAACCATCCTGTGTATCGTGGGTTCTAATTAGCCATCCGTCCACTCCAGGCCATAGGGCCCCAGGCACAAACAACGGCGCTTTTCCCTGGAAAACAAAACTCGCCTGCCAACTTTTTGATGGCCGATTGCAGGAACCACTTGGTATTATCAAGACAGCCCAACTTGGCACTGGTGCCACCATGGGTCTGGTCACCATCCTGCCTATCGTAGCTTTTCAGGAGCCAGCCGGTCACTCCCAGCCATAGGCCCCCAGACACAAACCTCGGACCGTTTCCCTGGCAAACAAAAGTAAGCTGCCCCGCTTCTGGATGGCAGATTGCAGGAACCACTTGGTACTATCAAACCAGCCCAACTTGGCACTGGTGCCACCATGGGTCTGGGAACCATCCTGTGTATCGTGGATTCTAATTAGCCATCCGTCCACTCCAGGCCATAGGGCCCCAGGCACAAACAACGGCGCTTTTCCCTGGAAAACAAAACTCGCCTGCCAACTTTTTGATGGCCGATTGCAGGAACCACTTGGTATTATCAAGCCAGCCCGACTTGGCACTGGTGCCACCTTGGGTCTGGGAACCATGCTGCGTATCGTGGATTCTAAGGAGCCAGCCGGCCACTCCCAGCCACAGGCCCCCAAACACAAACAACGACGCTTTTCCCTGGAAATCAACACTCGCTTGCCGACTTTTTGATGGCAGATTGCAGGAGCCACTTGGTACTATCAAACCAGCCCAACTTGGCACTGGTGCCACCATGGGTCTGGTCACCATCCTGCCTATCGTAGCTTTTCAGGAGCCAGCCGGCCACTCCCAGCCATAGGCCCCCAGACACAAACCTCGGCCCGTTTCCCTGGCAAACAAAAGTAAGCTGCCCCGCTTCTGGATGGCAGATTCCCGGACGCACTTGTTACAATCAAACCAGCCCAACTTGGCACTGGTGCCACCTCTGGTCTGGGAACCATGCTGAGTATCGTGGATTCTAAGGAGCCAGCCGGCCACTCCCAGCCACAGGCCCCCAAACACAAACAACGGCGCTTTTCCCTGGAAAACAAAACTCGCCTGCCAAGTTTTTGATGGCAGATTGCAGGAGCCACTTGGTACTATCAAACCAGCCCAACTTGGCACTGGTGCCGTCATGGGTCTGGTCCACATCCTGCCTATCGTAGCTTTTCACGAGCCAGCCGGTCACTTCCAGGCTTAGGCCCCCAGACACAATCCTCGGACCGTTTCCCTGGCAAACAAAAGTAAGCTGCCCCGCTTCTGGATGGCAGATTGCAGGAACCACTTGGTACTATCAAACCAGCCCAAGTTGGCACTGGTGCCACCATGGGTCTGGGAACCATCCTGTGTATCGTGGATTCTAATTAGCCATCCGTCCACTCCAGGCCATAGGGCCCCAGGCGCAAACAACGGCGCTTTTCCCTGGAAAACAAAACTCGCCTGCCAAATTTTTGATGGCAGATTGCAGGACGCACTTGGTACTATCAAACCAGCCCAACTTGGCACTGGTGCCACCTCAGGTCTGGGAACCATCCTGCGTCTCGTGGATTCTAAGGAGCCAGCCGGCCACTCCCACCCATAGGCCCCCAAACAAAAACAACGGCGCTTTTCCCTGGAAAACAAAACTCGCCTGCCAACTTTTTGATGGCCGATTGCAGGAACCACTTGGTATTATCAAGCCAGCCCGACTTGGCACTGGTGCCACCTTGGGTCTGGGAACCATGCTGCGTATCGTGGATTCTAAGGAGCCAGCCGGCCACTCCCTGCCACAGGCCCCCAAACACAAACAACGGCGCTTTTCCCTGGAAATCAACACTCGCTTGCCGACTTTTTGATGGCAGATTGCAGGAGCCACTTGGTACTATCAAACCAGCCCAACTTGGCACTGGTGCCACCATGGGTCTGGTCACCATCATGCCTCTCGTAGCTTTTCAGGACCTAGCCGGTCACTCACAGCCATAGGCCCCCAGACACAAACCTTGGCCCGTTTCCCTGGCAAACAAAAGTAAGCTGCCCCGTTTCTGGATGGCAGATTTCAGTAGCAACTTTGCACCATCAAACTGGCCCGACTTGTCACTGGTGCCACTTTAGGTCTGGGAACCATCCTGCGTATCGTGGATTCTAATTAGCCATCCGGCCACTCCCACCCACAGGCCCCCAAACACAAACAACGGCGCTTTTCCCTGGAAAACAAAACTCGCCTACCAACATTTTGATGGCAGATTGCAGGAGCCACTTGGTACTATCAAATCAGCCGAACTTGGCACTGGTGCCACCATGGGTCTGGTAACCATCCTGCCTATCGTACCTTTTCAGGAGCCAGCTGGTCACTCCCAGCCATAGGCCCCCAGACAAAAACCTCGGCTCCTTTCCCTGGCAAACAAAAGTAAGCAGCCCTGCTTCTGGATGGCAGATTGCAGGAGCCACTTTGCACCATCAAACTGGCCCGACTTGTCACTGTTGCCACCTCTGGTCTGGGAACCATCCTGCGTATCGTGGATTCTAATTAGCCAGCCGGCCACTCCCAGCCACAGGCCCCCAAACACAAACAACGGCGCTTTTCCCTGGAAAACTAAACTCGCCTGACAACTTTTTGATGGCAGATTGCAGGAGCCACTTGGTACTATCAAACCAGCCCAACTTGGCACTGGTGCCACCATGGGTCTGGTCACCATCCTGCCTATCGTAGCTTTTCAGGAGCCAGCCGGTCACTCCCTGCCACAGGCCCCCAGACACAAAGCTCGGCCCGTTTCCCTGGCAAACAAAAGTAAGCTGCCCCGCTTCTGGATGGCAGATAGTAGGACGCACTTGTTACTATCAAACCAGCCCGACTTGGCACTGGTGCCACCACTGGTCTGGGAACCATCCTGCGTATCGTGGATTCTAAGGAGCCAGCCGGCCACTCCCAGCCTCAGGCACCCAAACACAAACAACGGCGCTTTTCCCTGGAAAACAAAACTCGCCTGACAACTTTTTGATGGCAGATTGCAGGAGCCACTTGGTACTATCAAACCAGCCCAACTTGGCACTGGTGCCACCATGGGTCTGGTCACCATCCTGCCTATCGTAGCTTTTCAGGAGCCAGCCGGCCACTCTCAGCCATATGCCCCCAAAAACAAACCACGGACCTTTTCTCTGGCAAACAAAAATCAGCTGCCCCACTTCTGGATGGCAGATTGCAGGAGCCACTTGGGACTATCACACCAGCACAACATGGCACTGCTGCCACCTTGGATCTGGGAACAATCCTGCGTATCGTACATATTCAGGAACCAGCCGAACACTCCCAGCCACAGGCCCCCAAACACAAACAACGGCCCTTTTCTCTGGCAAACAAAACTCAACTGCCCCTCTTCTCGATGGCAAATTGCAGGACGCACTTGGTACTACAAAAAGAGCCCGACTTGGCAGTGGTGCCACCTTGGCTCTGGGAACCATCCTGCATATCATGCATTTTAAGGAGCCAGCCGGCAATTCCCAGCCGTATGCCCCAAAAAGAAACCATGGACCTTTTCTCTGGCAAAAAAAACTCAGCTGTCCCGCTTCTGGATGGCAGATTGCAGGAGTTACTTTGAACCATACAACCAGCCTTACTTGGCACTGGTGCCACCTTGGATCTGGGAACCATCCTGCCTATCGTTGATTTTCAGGGGCCAGCCGGCCACTCTCAGCCATAGGCCCCCAAACACAAACCACAGCCCTTTTCTCTAGCAAACAAAATTCAACTGCCCCGCTTCTGGATGGCAAATTGCAGGAGCCACTGGGTACTACAAAAACAGCCTGACTTGGCACTGGTGCCACCTTGCGTCTGGTTACCATGCGGCGTATCGTGCATTTTAAGGAGCCAGGTGGCCACTCCCAGCCATATGCCCCCAAACACAACCCACGGCCCTTTTCTCTGGCAAACAAAACTCAGCTGCCCCGCTTCTGGATGGCAGATTGCAGGAGACACTTGGTACTATCAAACCAGCCCGACTTGGCACTGGTGCCACCTTGGGTCTGGGAACCATCCTGCGTATTGTGGATTGTCAGGAGACAGCCGACCACTCTCGGCCACAGAGCCCAATCAAAAACAAAGGTCCGTTTCCCTGGCAAAAAAAACTCAGCTGCCCCGCTTCTGGATGGGAGATTGCAGGAGGCACTTGACACTGTCAAACGAGCCCCACTTGGCACTGGTGCCACCTTGGGTCTGGGAACCATGCTGCGTATCGTGGATTTTCAGGAGCCAGCCGGCCACTCCCAGCCACAGGCCCCCAAACACAAACCAGAGCCTTTTTCTCTGGCAAACAAAACTCAGCTGCCCCGCTTCTGGATGGCAGATTGCAGGAGCCACTTGGTACTATCAAACCAGCCCGACTTGGCACTGGTGCCACCTTGGGTCTGGGAACCATCCTGCCTATCGTGGATTTTAAGGAGCCAGCCGGCTACTCCCAGCCACAGGCCCCCAACAAAAACCACGGCCCTTTTTTCTCGCAAACAAAACTTAGCTGCCTCACTTCTGGATGGCAGATTGCAGGAGCCACTTGGTGTAATCAAACCAGCCCGACTTGGCACTGGTGCCACCTTGGGTCTGGGAACCATCCTGCGTATCGTGGATTCTAAGGAGCCAGCCGGCCACTCCCAGCCACAGGCCCCCAAACAAAATCAACGGCGCTGTTCCCTGGAAAACAAAACACGCCTGCCAACTTTTTGATGGAGTTTGCAGGAGCCACTTGGTACTATCAAACCAGCCCGACTTGGCACTGGTGCCACCTTGGGTCTGGGAAACATCCTGCGTATCGTGGATTCTTAGGAGCCAGCCGGCCACTCCTAGCCACAGGCCCCCAAACAAAAACCTAGGCCTATTTCTCTGGCAAACAAAAGTAAGCTGCCCTGCTTCTGGATGGCAGATTGCAGGAGACACTTGGTACTATCAAACCAGCCCGACTTGGCACTGGTGCCACCTTGGATCTGGGAACCATGCTCTGTATCGTGGATATTCAGGGGCCAGCCGGCCACTCTCAGCCATATGTCCCCAAACAGAAACCTCAGCCCGTTTCTCTGGCAAACAAAACTCAACTGCCCCTCTTCTGGATGGCAAATTGCAGGATGAACTTGATACTAAAACCGCAGGCCGACTTGGTAGTGGTGACACCTTGGGCCTGGGAACCATCATGCGTATCGAGCATTTTAAGGAGCCAGCCGGCCACTCCCATCAATATGCCCCCAAAAACAATCCACGGAATTTTTCTCTGGCAAACAAAAATCAGCTGCCCCGCTTCTGGATGGCAGATTGCAGGAGCCACTTTGCACCATCAAACCAGCCCGACTTGGCACTGGTGCCACATTGCATCTGGGAACCATGCTGCCTAGCGTGGATTTTCAGGAGCCAGCCGGCCACTCTCAGATATATGCCCCCAAACAAAACCCACGGCCCGTTTCCCTGGCAAACAAAATTAAGCTGCCCCGCTTCTGGATGGCAGATTGCAGGACGCACTTGGTAGTATCAAACCAGCAAAACTTGGCACTGGTGCCACCTTGGGTCTGGGAACCATCCTGCATATCGTGGGTTCAAAGGAGCCAGCCGGCCACTCCCAGCCACAGGCCCCCAAATACAAACAATGTCGCTTTTCCCTGGAAAACAAAACTCGCCTGCCAACTTTTTGATGGCAGATTGCCGGAGCCACTTGGTACTATCAAACCAGCCCAACTTGGCACTGGTGCCACCATGGGTCTGGTAACCATCCTGCCTATTGTAGCTTTCCAGGAGCCAGCCGGTCTCTCCCAGCCATAGGTCCCCAGTCACAAACCTCGGCCCGTTTCCCTGGCAAACAAAAGTAAGCTACCCCGCTTCTGGATGGCAGATTGCAGGAGCCACTTGGTACTATCAAACCAGCAAAACTTGGCACTGGTGCCACCTTGGGTCTGGGAACCATGCTGCGTAACACAGATTCTAAGGCGCCAGTCGGCCACTACGAGCCACAAGCCCCCAAACACAAACAACGGCGCTATTCTCTGGTAAACAAAACTCAACTGCCCCTCTTCTGGATGGCAAATTGCAGGACGCACTTGGTACTAAAAAAACAGCCCGACTTGGCACTGGTGCCCCCTTGGGTCTGGGAACCATCCTGCGTATCGATCTTTTTAATGAGACAGCCGGCCACTCCCAGCCATATGCCCCCAAACACAACCCACGGCCCTTTTCTCTGGCAAACAAAACTCAACTGCACCGCTTCTGGATGGCAGATTGCAGGAGCCACTTGGTACTATCAAACCAGCCCGACTTGGCACTGGTGCCACCTTGGGTCTGGGAACCATCCTGCGTATTGTGGGTTGTCAGGAGCCAGCCGAACACTCTCGGCCACAGACCCCAATTAAAAACAACGGCCCGTTTCACAGGCAAACAAAACTCAGCTGCCCCGCTTCTGGATGGGAGATTGCAGGAGGCACTTGACACTGTGAAACCAGCCCCACTTGGCACTGGTGCCACCTTGGGTCTGGGAACCATACTGCGTATCATGGATTTTCAGGAGCCAGCCGGCCACTCCCAGCCACAGGCCCCCAAACACAAACCACAGCCTTTTTGTCTGGCAAACAAAATTCAGCTGCCCCGCTTCTGGATGGCAGATTGCAGGAGCCACTTGGGACTATCACACCAGCACAACATGGCACTGCTGCCACCTTGGATCTGGGAACCATCCTTCCTATCGTGGATTTTCAGGGGCCAGCCGGTCACTCTCAGCCATAGGCCCCAAACACAAACCACGGCCCTTTTCTCTGGAAAACAAAACTCAACTGCCCCTCTTCTGGATGGCAGATTGCAGGAGCCACTGGGTACTATGAAACCAGCCCTACTTGGCACTGATGCCACCTTGGGTCTGGGAACCATGCTGCGTATCATGGATTTTCAGGAGCCAGCCGGCCACTGCCAGCCACAGGCACCGAAACACAAACAACAGCCTTTTTCTCTGGCAAACAAAATTCAGCTGCCCCGCTTCTGGATGGCAGATTGCAGGAACCACTTGGTACTAACAAACCAGCCCGACTTGGCACTGATGCCACCTTGGGTCTGGGAACCATCCTGCGTATCGTGGATTCTAAGGAGCCAGCTGGCCACTCCCAGCCACAGGCCCCAAAACACACACAACGGTGCTTTTCCCTGGAAAACAAAACTCGCCTGCCAAACATTTGATGGCAGATTGCAGGAGCCACTTGGTATTATCAAACCAGCCCAACTTGGCACTGGTGCCACCATGGGTCTGGTCACCATCCTGCCTATCGTAGCTTTTCAGGAGCCAGCCAGCCACCCCCAGCCAGAGGCCCCCAGACAAATATTTCGGCCCGTTTCCCTGGCAAACAAAAGTAAGCTGCCCCGCTTCTGGATGGCAGATTGCAGGAGCCACTTTGCACCATCAAACCAGCCCAACTTGGCACTGGTGCCAACTCAGGTCTGGGAACCATCCTGCGTATCGTGGGTTCTAAGGAGCCAGCTGGCCACTCCCAGCCACAGGCCCCCAAACACAAACAACGGCGCTTTTCCCTGGAAAACAAAACTCGCCTGCCAACTTTTTGATGGCAGATTGCAGGAGCCACTTGGTACTATCAAACCAGCCCAACTTGGCACTGGTGCCACCATGGGTCTGGTCACCATCCTGCCTATCGTAGCTTTTCAGGAGCCAGCCGGTCACTCCCAGCCATAGGCCCCCAGACACAAACCTCGGCCCGTTTCCCTGGCAAACAAAAGTAAGCTGCCCCGCTTCTGCATGGCAGATTGCAGGAGCTACTTAGTACTATCAAACCAGCCCGACTTGGCACTGGTGACACCTCTGGTCTGGGAACCATCCTGCCTATCGTGGATTTTCAGGGGCCAGCCGGCCACTCTCAGCCATATGCCCCAAAAACAAACCACGGCCCTTTTCTCTGGCAAACAAAACTCAACTGCCCCTCTTCTGGATGGCAAATTTTAGGACGCACTTTGTACTACGAAAACCGCCCGACGTGGCACTGGTGCCACCTTGTGTCAGGGAACCATCCTGCATATCGAGCTTTTTAAGGAGCCAGCCGGCCACGCCCAGCCATATACCCCCAAAAACAAACCACGGACCATTTCTCTTGGAAACAAAAATCCGCTGCCCCGCGTCTGGATGGCAGATTGCAGGAGCCACTTTGCACCATCAAACCAGCCCGACTTGGCACTGGTGCCACCTTGGGTCTGGGAACAATCCTGCATATCGTGGATTCTAAGGAGCCAGCCGGCCACTCCCTGCCACAGGCCCCCAAACACAAACAACGGCGCTTTTCCCTGGAAAATAAAATTCGCCTGCCAGCTTTTTGATGGCAGATTGCAGGAGCCACTTGGTACTATCAAATCATCCCAACTTGGCACTGGTGCCACTATGGGTCTGGGAACCATCCTGCCTATTGTAGCATTTCAGGAGCCAGCCGGTCACTCCCAGCCATAGGCCCCCAGACACAAACCTCGGACCGTTTCCCTGGCAAACAAAATTAAGCTGCCCCGATTCTGGATGGCAGATTGCAGGAGCCACTTGGTTGTGTCAAACCAGCCCGACTTGGCACTGGTGCCACCTTGGGTCTGGGAACCATCCTGCGTAACGTGGATTCTAAGCAGCCACCCGGCCACTCTGAGCCACAGGCCCCCAAACACAAACAACGGCGCTTTTCCCTGGAAAACAAAACTCGCCTGCCAACTTTTTGATGGTAGATTGCAGGAGCCACTTGGTACTATCAAACCAGCCCAACTTGGCACTGGTGCCACCTCTGGTCTGGGAACCATCCTGCCTATCGTAGCTTTTCAGGAGCCAGCCGGTCACTCCCAGCCATAGACCCCCAGACACAAACCTCGGCCCGTTTCCCTGGAAAACAAAAGTAAGTTACCCCGATTCTGGATGGCAGATTGCAGGAGCCACTTGGTACTATCAAATCAGCCCAACTTGGCACTGGTGCCACCATGGGTCTGGTAAACATCCTGCCTATCGTAGCTTTTCAGGAGCCAGCCGGTCACTCCCTGCCATAGGCCCCCGGACACAAACCTCGGCCCGTTTCCCTGGCAAACAAAAGTAAGCTGCCCCGCTTTTGGTGGCAGATTGCAGGATGCACTTGGTACTTACAAACCAGCCCGACTTGGCCCTGGTGCCACCTTGGCTCTGGGAACCATGCTGCGTAACGTAGATTCTACGAGGACAGGCGGCCATTCCCAGCCACAGGCCTCTAAACAAAAACAACGGCGCTTTTCCCTGGAAAACAAAACTCGCCTGCCAACTTCTTGATGGCAGATTGCAGGAGCCACTTGGTACTATCAAACCAGCCCAACTTGGCACTGGTGCCACCATGGGTCTGGTCACCATCCTGCCTATCGTAGCTTTTCAGGAGCCAGCCGCTCACTCCCAGCCATAGGCCCCCAGACAAATACCTCGGCACGTTTCCCTGGCAAACAAAAGTAGGCTGCCCCGCTTCTGGATGGCAAATTGCAGGACGCACTTGGTACTACGAAAACAGCCCGACTTGGCACTGATGCCACCTTGGGTCAGGGAACAATCCTGCGTATAGAGCTTTTTAAGGAGCCAGCCGGCCACGTCCAGTCATATACCCCCAAAAAAAAAACCACGGAACTTTTCTCCAGCAAACAAAAATCCGCTGCCCCGCGTCTGGATGGCAGATTGCAGGAGCTATTTAGTATTATCAAACCAGCCCGACTTGGCACTGGTGGCACCATGAGTCTGGTAACCATCCTGCCTATCGTAGGTTTTCACGAGCCTGCCGGTCACTCCCAGCCATAGGCCCCCAGACAAATACCTCGGCCCGTTTCCCTGGGAAACAAAAGTAAGCTGTCCCGCTTCTGGATGGCAGATTGCAGGAGGCACTTGGTACTATCAAACCAGCCCAACTTGTTCCCAGACCCAAGGTGGCACCAGTGCCAAGTGGGGCTGGTTTGATGGTGCAACGTGGCTCCTGCAATCTGCCATCCAAAAGCGGGGCAGCTTACTTTTGTTTGCCAGGGAAACGGGCCGAGGTTTGTGTCTGGGGGTCTATGGCTGGGAGTGACCGGCTGGCTCCTGAAAAGCTACGATAGGCAGGATGGTTCCCAGACCAGAGGTGGCACCAGTGCCAAGTTGGGCTGGTTTGATAGTACCAAGTGGCTCCTGCAATCTGCCATCAAAAAGTTGGCAGGCGAGTTTTGTTTTCCAGGGAAAAGCGCCGTAGATTTTGTTTGGGGGCCTGTGGCTCAGAGTGGCCGGGTGGCTGCTTAGAATCCACGATACGCAGGATGGTTCCCAGACCCAAGGTGGCACCAGTGCCAAGTCGGGCTGGTTTGACACAACCAAGTGGCTCCTGCAATCTGCCATCCAGAATCGGGGCAGCTTAATTTTGTTTGCCAGGGAAACGGTCCGAGGTTTGTGTCTGGGGGCCTATGGCTGGGAGTGACCGGCTGGCTCCTGAAAAGCTACGATAGGCAGGATGGTTCCCAGACCCATAGTGGCACCAGTGCCAAGTTGGGATGATTTGATAGTACCAAGTGGCTCCTGCAATCTGCCATCAAAAAGTTGGCAGGCGAGTTTTGTTTTCCAGGGAAAAGCGCCGTTGTTTGTGTTTGGGGGCCTGTGGCTGGGAGTGGCCGGCTGGCTCCTTAGAATCCACGATATGCAGGATTGTTCCCACACCCAAGGTGGCACCAGTGCCAAGTCGGGCTGGTTTGATGGTGCAAAGTGGCTCCTGCAATCTGCCATACAGACGCGGGGCAGCGGATTTTTGTTTCCAAGAGAAATGGTCCGTGGTTTTTTTTCGGGGGTTTATGGCTGGGCGTGGCCGGCTGGCTCCTTAAAAAGCTCGATATGCAGGATGGTTCCCTGACACAAGGTGGCACCAGTGCCACGTCGGGCGGTTTTCGTAGTACAAAGTGCGTCCTAAAATTTGCCATCCAGAAGAGGGGCAGTTGAGTTTTGTTTGCCAGAGAAAAGGGCCGTGGTTTGTTTTTGGGGGCATATGGCTGAGAGTGGCCGGCTGGCTCCTGAAAAGCTACGATAGGCAGGATGTTTACCAGACCCATTGTGGCACCAGTGCCAAGTTGGGCTGATTTGATAGTACCAAGTGCCTCCTGCAATCTGCCATCCAGAATCGGGGTAGCTTACTTTTGTTTTCCAGGGAAACGGGCCGAGGTTTGTGTCTGGGGGTCTATGGTTGGGAGTGGCCGGCTGGCTCCTTAGAAACCACGATACGCAGCATGGTTCCCAGACAAGAGGTGGCACCAGTGCCAAGTTGGGCTGGTTTGATACTACCAAGTGGTTCCTGCAATCTGCCATCCAGAAGCGGGGCAGCTTACTTTTGTTTGCCAGGGAAAAGCGCCGTTGTTTGTGTTTGGGGGCCTGTGGCTGGGAGTGGCCGGCTGGCTGCTTAGAATCCACGATACGCAGGATGGTTCCCAGACGTGAGGTGGCGCCAGTGCCAAGTCGGGCTGGTTTGATAGTACCAAGTGCGTCCTGCAATCTGCCATCCAGAAGCGGGGCAGCTTACTTTTGTTTGCCAGGGAAACGGGCCGAGGTTTGTGTCTCGGGGCCTATGGCAGGGAGTGACCGGCGGGCTCCTGAAAGCTACGATAGGCAGGATGGTGACCAGACCCATGGTGGCACCAGTGCCAAGTTGGGCTGGTTTGATAGTACCAAGTGGCTCCTGCAATCTGACATCAAAAAGTTGGCAGGCGAGTTTTGTTTTCCAGGGAAAAGCGCCGTTGTTTGTGTTTGGGGGCCTGTGGTTGGGAGTGGCCGGCTGGCTCCTTAGACACCACGATACGCAGGATGGTTCCCAGACCAGAGGTGGCACCAGTGCCAAGTCCGGCTGGTTTGATAGTACCAAGTGGCTCCTGCAATCTGCCATCCAGAAGCGGGGCAGCTTACTTTTGTTTGCCACGGAAACGGGCCGTTGTTTGTGTTTGGGGGCCTGTGGCTGGGAGTGGCCGACTGGCTCCTTAGAATCCACGATACGCAGGATGGTTCCCAGACCAGAGGTGGCACCAGTGCCAAGTCGGGCTGGTTTGATAGTACCAAGTGGTTCCTGCAATCTGCCATCCAGAAGCAGGGCAGCTTACTTTTGTTTGCCAGGGAAACGTGCCGAGGTTTTTGTCTGGGGGCCTATGGCTGCGAGTGACCGGCTGGCTCCTGAAAAGCTACGATAGGCAGGATGGTGACCAGACCCATGGTGGCACCAGTCCCAAGTTGGGCTGGTTTGATAGTACCAAGTGGCTCCTGCAATCTGCCATCAAAATTTGGCAGGCGAGTTTTTTTTTCCAGGGAAATGCGCCGTTGTTGTGTTTAGCGGCCTGTGGCTGGGAGTGGCCGGCTGGCTCCTTAGAATCCACCATACGCAGGATGGTTCCCAGACCCAAGGTGGCACCAGTGCCTAGTCGGGATAGTTTGATGGTGCAAAGTGGCTCCTGCAATCTGCCATCCAGAAGCGGGGCAGCTTACTTTTGTTTGCCAGGGAAAAGGGCCGAGCTTTGTGTCTCGGGGCCTATGGCTGGGAGTGACCGGCTGGCTCCTGAAAAGCTACGATAGGCAGGATGGTGACCAGACCCAAGGTGGCACCAGTGCCAAGTTGGGCTGGTTTGATAGTACCAAGTGGCTCCTGCAATCTGCCATCAAAAAGTTGGCAGGCGAGTTTTGTTTTCCAGGGAAAAGCGCCGTTGTTTGTGTTTGGGGGCCTGTGGCTGGGAGTGGCCGGCTGGCTCATTAGAATCCACGATACGCAGGATGGTTCCCAGACTTGTCGTGGCACCAGTGCCAAGTCGGGCTGGTTTGATAGTACCAAGTGGATCCTGCAATCTGCCATCCAGAAGCGGGGCAGCTTACTTTTGTTTGCCAGGGAAACGGGCCGAGGATTTGTCTGGGGGCCTATGGCTGGGAGTGACCGGCAGGCTCGTGAAAACCTACGATAGGCAGGATGGTGACCAGACCCATGGTGGCAGCAGTGCCAAGTTGGGCTGGTTTGATAGTACCAAGTGGCTCCTGCAATCTGCCATCAAAAAGTTGGCAGGCGAGTTTTGTTTTCCAGGGAAAAGCGCCGTTGTTTGTGTTTGGGAGCCTGTGGCTGGGAGTGGCCGGCTGGCTCTTTAGAATCCACGATACGCAGGATGGTTCCCAGACCAGTGGTGGCACCAGTGCCAAGTCGGGCTGGTTTGATAGTAACAAGTGCGTCCTCCAATCTGCCATCCAGAAGCGGGGCAGCTTACTTTTGTTTTCCAGGGAAACGGGCCGAGGTTTTTGTCTGG
Source organism: Melospiza melodia melodia (assembly GCF_035770615.1). Classification (NCBI taxonomy): domain Eukaryota; kingdom Metazoa; phylum Chordata; class Aves; order Passeriformes; family Passerellidae; genus Melospiza; species Melospiza melodia. Next base: position 94,986,924 of record NC_086196.1, on the reverse strand, counting down.
GGGCCTATGGCTGGGAGTGACCGGCTGGCTCGTGAAAAGCTACGATAGGCAGGATGGTGACCAGACCCATGGCGGCACCAGTGCCAAGTTGGGCTGGTTTGATAGTACCAAGTGGCTCCTGCAATCTGCCATCAAAAAGTTGGCAGGCGAGTTTTGTTTTCCAGGGAAAAGCGCCGTTGTTTGTGTTTGGGGGCCTGTGGCTGGGAGTGGCCGGCTGGCTCCTTAGAATCCACGATACGCAGGATGGTTCCCAGACCAGAGGTGGCACCAGTGCCAAGTCGGGCTGGTTTGATAGTACCAAGTGGCTCCTGCAATCTGCCATCCAGAAGCGGGGCAGCTTACTTTTGTTTGCCAGGGAAACGGGCCGAGGTTTGTGTCTGGGGGCCTATGGCTGGGAGTGACCGGCTGGCTCCTGAAAAGCTACGATAGGCAGGATGGTGACCAGACCCATGGTGGCACCAGTGCCAAGTTGGGCTGGTTTGATAGTACCAAGTGGCTCCTGCAATCTGCCATCAAAAAGTTGGCAGGCAAGTTTTCTTTACCAGGGAAAAGCGCCGTTGTTTTTGTTTGGGGGCCTATGGCTGGGAGTGGCCGGCTGGCTCCTTAGAATCCACGATACGCAGGATGGTTCCTAGACTTGACGTGGCACCAGTGCCAAGTTGGGCTGGTTTGATAGTACCAAGTGCGTCCTGCAATCTGCCATCCAGAAGTGGGGTAGCTTACTTTTGTTTGCCAGGGAAACGGGCCGAGGTTTGTGTCTCGAGGCATATGGCCGGGAGTGACCGGCTGGCTCCTGAAAAGCTACGATAGGCAGGATGGTGACCAGACCCATGGTGGCAGCAGTGCCAAGTTGGGCTGGTTTGATAGTACCAAGTGGCTCCTGCAATCTGCCATCAAAAAGTTGGCAGGCGAGTTTGTTATCCAGGGAAAAGCGCCGTTGTTTGTGCCTGGGGCCCTATGGCCTGGAGTGGACGGATGGCTAATTAGAACCCACGATACACAGGATGGTTCCCAGACCCATGGTGACACCAGTGCCAAGTTGGGCTGGTTTGATAGTACCAAGTGGATCCTGCAATCTGCCATCCAGAAGCGGGGCAGCTTACTTTTGTTTGCCAGGGAAACGGTCCGAGGATTGTGTCTGGGGGCCTAAGCCTGGAAGTGACCGGCTGGCTCGTGAAAAGCTACGATAGGCAGGATGGTGACCAGACCCATGACGGCACCAGTGCCAAGTTGGGCTGGTTTGATAGTACCAAGTGGCTCCTGCAATCTGCCATCAAAAACTTGGCAGGCGAGTTTTGTTTTCCAGGGAAAAGCGCCGTTGTTTGTGTTTGGGGGCCTGTGGCTGGGAGTGGCCGGCTGGCTCCTTAGAATCCATGATACTCAGCATGGTTCCCAGACCAGAGGTGGCACCAGTGCCAAGTTGGGCTGGTTTGATAGTACCAAGTGGTTGCTGCAATCTGCCATCCAGAAGCGGGGCTGCTTACTTTTGTTTGCCAGGGAAACGGGCCGAGGTTTGTGTCTGGGGGCCTATGGCTGGGAGTGACCGGCTGGCTCCTGAAAAGCTACGATAGGCAGGATGGTGACCAGACCCATGGTGGCACCAGTGCCAAGTTGGGCTGGTTTGATAGTACCAAGTGGCTCCTGCAATCTGCCATCAAAAAGTTGGCAGGCAAGTTTTCTTTACCAGGGAAAAGCGCCGTTGTTTTTGTTTGGGGGCCTATGGCTGGGAGTGGCCGGCTGGCTCCTTAGAATCCACGATACGCAGGAGGGTTCCTAGACTTGACGTGGCACCAGTGCCAAGTTGGGCTGGTTTGATAGTACCAAGTGCGTCCTGCAATCTGCCATCCAGAAGTGGGGTAGCTTACTTTTGTTTGCCAGGGAAACGGGCCGAGGTTTGTGTCTCGGGGCATATGGCTGGGAGTGACCGGCTGGCTCCTGAAAAGCTACGATAGGCAGGATGGTGACCAGACCCATGGTGGCAGCAGTGCCAAGTTGGGCTGGTTTGATAGTACCAAGTGGCTCCTGCAATCTGCCATCAAAAAGTTGGCAGGCGAGTTTGTTATCCAGGGAAAAGCGCCGTTGTTTGTGCCTGGGGCCCTATGGCCTGGAGTGGACGGATGGCTAATTAGAACCCACGATACACAGGATGGTTCCCAGACCCATGGTGACACCAGTGCCAAGTTGGGCTGGTTTGATAGTACCAAGTGGATCCTGCAATCTGCCATCCAGAAGCGGGGCAGCTTACTTTTGTTTGCCAGGGAAACGGTCCGAGGATTGTGTCTGGGGGCCTAAGCCTGGAAGTGACCGGCTGGCTCGTGAAAAGCTACGATAGGCAGGATGGTGACCAGACCCATGACGGCACCAGTGCCAAGTTGGGCTGGTTTGATAGTACCAAGTGGCTCCTGCAATCTGCCATCAAAAACTTGGCAGGCGAGTTTTGTTTTCCAGGGAAAAGCGCCGTTGTTTGTGTTTGGGGGCCTGTGGCTGGGAGTGGCCGGCTGGCTCCTTAGAATCCATGATACTCAGCATGGTTCCCAGACCAGAGGTGGCACCAGTGCCAAGTTGGGCTGGTTTGATAGTACCAAGTGGTTGCTGCAATCTGCCATCCAGAAGCGGGGCTGCTTACTTTTGTTTGCCAGGGAAACGGGCCGAGTATTGTGTCTGGGGGCCTATGGCTGGGAGTGACCGGCTGGCTCCTGAAAAGCTACGATAGGCAGGATGGTGACCAGACCCATGGTGGCACCAGTGCCAAGTTGGGCTGATTTGATAGTACCAAGTGGCTCCTGCAATCTGCCATCAAAATATTGGCAGGCGAATTTTGTTTTCCAGGGAAAAGCGCCGTTGTTTGTGTTTGGGGGCCTGTGGCAGGGAGTGGCCGGCTGGCTCCTGAAAAGCTACGATAGGCAGGATGTTGACCAGACCCATGGTGGCACCAGTGCCAAGTTGGGCTGGTTTGATAGTAGCAAGTGGCTCCGGCAATCTGCCATCAAAAAGTTGGCAGACGAGTTTTGTTTTCCAGGGAAAAGCGCCGTTGTTTGTGTTTGGGGGCCTGTGGCTGGGAGTGGCCGGCTGGCTGCTTAGAATCTACCATACGCAGGATAGTTCCCAGACCAGAGGTGGCACCAGTGCCAAGTCGGGCTGGTTTGATAGTACCAAGTGCGTCCTGCAATCTGCCATCCAGAAGCGGGACAGCTTACTTTTGTTTGTCAGGGAAACGGGCCGAGCTTTGTGTCTCTGGGCCTACGGCTGGGAGTGACTGGCTGGCTCCTGAAAAGCTACGATAGGCAGGATGGTGACCAGACCCATGGTGGCACCAGTGCCAAGTTGGGCTGGTTTGATAGTACCAAGTGGCTCCTGCAATCTGCCATCAAAAAGTTGGCAGGCACGTTTTGTTTTCCAGGGAAAAGCGCCGTTGTTTTTGTTTGGGGGCCTATGGCTGGGAGTGGCCGGCTGGCTCCTTAGAATCCACGATACGCAGGATGGTTCCCAGACCTGAGGTGGCACCAGTGCCAAGTTGGGCTGGTTTGATAGTACCAAGTGCATCCTGCAATCTGCCATCCAGAAGCGGGGTAGCTTACTTTTGTTTGCCAGGGAAACGGGCCGAGGTTTGTGTCTCGGGGCCTATGGCTGGGAGTGACCGGCTGGCTCCTGAAAAGCTACGATAGGCAGGATGGTGACCAGACCCATGGTGGCACCAGTGCCAAGTTGGGCTGGTTTGATAGTACCAAGTGGCTCCTGCAATCTGCCATCAAAAACTTGGCAGGCGAGTTTGTTATCCAGGGAAAAGCGCCGTTGTTTGTGTTTGGGGGCCTGTGGCTGGGAGTGGCCGGCTGGCTCCTTAGAATCCATGATACGCAGGATGGTTCCCAGACCAGAGGTGGCACCAGTGCCAAGTCGGGCTGGTTTGATGGTGAAAAGTGGCTCCTGCAATCTGCCATCCAGAAGCGGGATAACTTACTTTTGTTTGCCAGGGAAACGGGCCGAGCTTTGTGTCTGGGGGCCTATGGCTGGGAGTGACCGGCTGGCTCCTGAAAAGCTACGATAGGCAGGATGGTGACCAGACCCATGGTGGCACCAGTGTCAAGGTGGGCTGGTTTGATAGTACCAAGTGGCTCCGGCAATCTGCCATCAAAATTTGGCAGGCGAGTTTTGTTTTCCAGGGAAAAGCGCCGTTGTTTGTGTTTGGGGGCCTGTGGGTGGGAGTGGCCGGATGGCTAATTAGAATCCACGATACGCAGCATGGTTCCCAGACCTGAGGTGGCACCAGTGCCAAGTCGGGCTAGTTTGATGGTGCAAAGTGGCTCCTGCAATCTGCCATCCAGTAGCGGGGCAGCTTGCTTTTGTTTGCCAGGGAAACGGGCCGAGGTTTGTGTCTGGGGGCCTATGGCTGGGAGTGACCGGCTGGCTCCTGAAAAGCTACGATAGGCAGGATGGTGACCAGACCCATGGTGGCACCAGTGCCAAGTTGGGCTGGTTTGATAGTACCAAGTGGCTCCTGCAATCTGCCATCAAAAAGTTGGCAGGCGAGTTTTGTTTTCCAGGGAAAAGCACCGTTGTTTGTGTTTGGGGGCCTGTGGCTGGGAGTGGCCGGCTGGCTGCTTAGAATCCACGATACGCAGGATGGTTCCCAGACGTGAGGTGGCGCCAGTGCCAAGTCGGGCTGGTTTGATACTACCAAGTGCGTCCTGCAATCTGCCATCCAGAAGCGGGACAGCTTACTTTTGCTTGCCAGGGAAACGGGCCGAGCTTTGTGTCTGGGGGCCTATGGCTGGGAGTGACCGGCTGGCTCCTGAAAAGCTACGATAGGCAGGATGGTGACCAGACCCATGGTGGCACCAGTGCCAAGTTGGGCTGGTTTGATAGTACCAAGTGGCTCCTGCAATCTGCCATCAAAAATTGGCAGGCGAGTTTTGTTTTCCAGGGAAAAGCGCCGTTGTTGTGTTTAGGGGCCTGTGGCTGGGAGTGGCCGGCTGGCTCCTTAGAATCCACCATACGCAGGATGGTTCCCAGACCCAAGGTGGCACCAGTGCCTAGTCGGGATAGTTTGATGGTGCAAAGTGTCTCCTGCAATCTGCCATCCAGAAGCGGGGCAGCTTACTTTTGTTTGCCAGGGAAAAGGGCCGAGCTTTGTGTCTCGGGGCCTATGGCTGGGAGTGACCGGCTGGCTCCTGAAAAGCTACGATAGGCAGGATGGTGACCAGACCCAAGGTGGCACCAGTGCCAAGTTGGGCTGGTTTGATAGTACCAAGTGGCTCCTGCAATCTGCCATCAAAAAGTTGGCAGGCGAGTTTTGTTTTCCAGGGAAAAGCTCCGTTGTTTGTGTTTGGGGGCCTGTGGCTGGGAGTGGCCGACTGGCTCATTAGAATCCACGATACGCAGGATGGTTCCCAGACTTGTCGTGGCACCAGTGCCAAGTCGGGCTGGTTTGATAGTACCAAGTGGATCCTGCAATCTGCCATCCAGAAGCGGGGCAGCTTACTTTTGTTTGCCAGGGAAACGGGCCGAGGATTTGTCTGGGGGCCTATGGCTGGGAGTGACCGGCTGGCTCCTGAAAAGCTACGATAGGCAGGATGGTGACCAGACCCATGGTGGCAGCAGTGCCAAGTTGGGCTGGTTTGATAGTACCAAGTGGCTCCTGCAATCTGCCATCAAAAAGTCGGCAGGCGAGTTTTGTTTTCCAGGGAAAAGCGCCGTTGTTTGTGTTTGGGAGCCTGTGGCTGGGAGTGGCCGGCTGGCTCTTTAGAATCCACGATACGCAGGATGGTTCCCAGACCAGTGGTGGCACCAGTGCCAAGTCGGGCTGGTTTGATAGTACCAAGTGCGTCCTGCAATCTGCCATCCAGAAGCGGGGCAGCTTACTTTTGTTTTCCAGGGAAACGGTCCGAGGTTTTTGTCTGGGGGCCTATGGCTGGGAGTGACCGGCTGGCTCGTGAAAAGCTACGATAGGCAGGATGGTGACCAGACCCATGGCGGCACCAGTGCCAAGTTGGGCTGGTTTGATAGTACCAAGGGGCTCCTGCAATCTGCCATCAAAAAGTTGGCAGGCCAGTTTTGTTTTCCAGGGAAAAGCGCCGTTGTTTGTGTTTGGGGGCCTGTGGCTGGGAGTGGCCGGCTGGCTCCTTAGAATCCACGATACGCAGGATGGTTCCCAGACCAGAGGTGGCACCAGTGCCAAGTCGGGCTGGTTTGATAGTACCAAGTGGCTCCTGCAATCTGCCATCCAGAAGCGGGGCAGCTTACTTTTGTTTGCCAGGGAAACGGGCCGAGCATTGTGTCTGGGGGCCTATGGCTGGGAGTGACCGGCTGGCTCCTGAAAAGCTACGATAGGCAGGATGGTGACCAGACCCATGGTGGCACCAGTGCCAAGTTGGGCTGGTTTGATAGTACCAAGTGGCTCCTGCAATCTGCCATCAAAAAGTTGGCAGGCGAGTTTGTTATCCAGGGAAAAGCGCCGTTGTTTGTGCCTGGGGCCCTATGGCCTGGAGTGGACGGATGGCTAATTAGAATCCACGATACACAGGATGGTTCCCAGACCCATGGTGACACCAGTGCCAAGTTGGGCTGGTTTGATAGTACCAAGTGGTTCCTGCAATCTGCCATCCAGAAGCGGGGCAGCTTACTTTTGTTTGCCAGGGAAACGGTCCGAGGATTGTGTCTGGGGGCCTAAGCCTGGAAGTGACCGGCTGGCTCGTGAAAAGCTACGATAGGCAGGATGGTGACCAGACCCATGACGGCACCAGTGCCAAGTTGGGCTGGTTTGATAGTACCAAGTGGCTCCTGCAATCTGCCATCAAAACTTGGCAGGCGAGTTTTGTTTTCCAGGGAAAAGCGCCGTTGTTTGTGTTTGGGGGCCTGTGGCTGGGAGTGGCCGGCTGGCTCCTTAGAATCCACGATACTCAGCATGGTTACCAGACCAGAGGTGGCACCAGTGCCAAGTTGGGCTGGTTTGATAGTACCAAGTGGTTGCTGCAATCTGCCATCCAGAAGCGGGGCAGCTTACTTTTGTTTGCCAGGGAAACGGGCCGAGGTTTATGTCTGGGGGCCTATGGCTGGGAGTGACCGGCTGGCTCCTGAAAAGCTACGATAGGCAGGATGGTGACCAGACCCATGGTGGCACCAGTGCCAAGTTGGGCTGATTTGGTAGTACCAAGTGGCTCCTGCAATCTGCCATCAAAAAGTTGGCAGGCGAATTTTTTTTTCCAGGGAAAAGCGCCGTTGTTTGTGTTTGGGGGCCTGTGGCAGGGAGTGGCCGGCTGGCTCCTGAAAAGCTACGATAGGCAGGATGGTGACCAGACCCATGGTGGCACCAGTGCCAAGTTGGGCTGGTTTGATAGTACCAAGTGGCTCCGGCAATCTGCCATCAAAAAGTTGGCAGACGAGTTTTGTTTTCCAGGGAAAAGCGCCGTTGTTTGTGTTTGGGGGCCTGTGGCTGGGAGTGGCCGGCTGGCTGCTTAGAATCTACCATACGCAGGATGGTTCCCAGACCAGAGGTGGCACCAGTGCCAAGTCGGGCTAGTTTGATGGTGCAAAGTGGCTCCTGCAATCTGCCATCCAGAAGCGGGGCAGCTTGCTTTTGTTTGCCAGGGAAACGGGCCGAGGTTTGTGTCTGGGGGCCTATGGCTGGGAGTGACCGGCTTGCTCCTGAAAAGCTACGATAGGCAGGATGGTGACCAGACCCATGGTGGCACCAGTGCCCAGTTGGGCTGGTTTGATAGTACCAAGTGGCTCCTGCAATCTGCCATCAAAAACTTGGCAGGCGAGTTTTGTTTTCCAGGGAAAAGCGCCGTTGTTTGTGTTTGGGGGCCTGTGGCTGGGAGTGGCCGGCTGGCTGCTTAGAATCCACGATATGCAGGATGGTTCCCAGACGTGAGGTGGCGCCAGTGCCAAGTCGCCTGGTTTGATACTACCAAGTGCGTCCTGCAATCTGCCATCCAGAAGCGGGACAGCTTACTTTTGCTTGCCAGGGAAACGGGCCGAGCTTTGTGTCTGGGGGCCTATGGCTGGGAGTGACCGGCTGGCTCCTGAAAAGCTACGATAGGCAGGATGGTGACCAGACCCATGGTGGCACCAGTGCCAAGTTGGGCTGGTTTGATAGTACCAAGTGGCTCCTGCAATCTGCCATCAAAAATTGGCAGGCGAGTTTTGTTTTCCAGGGAAAAGCGCCGTTGTTTGTGTTTGGGGGCCTGTGGCTGGGAGTGGCCGGATGGCTAATTAGAATCCACCATACGCAGGATGGTCCCCAGACCCAAGGTGGCACCAGTGCCTAGTCGGGATAGTTTGATGGTGCAAAGTGGCTCCTGCAATCTGCCATCCAGAAGCGGGGCAGCTTACTTTTGTTTGCCAGGGAAAAGGGCCGAGCTTTGTGTCTCGGGGCCTATGGCTGGGAGTGACCGGCTGGCTCCTGAAAAGCTACGATAGGCAGGATGGTGACCAGACCCAAGGTGGCACCAGTGCCAAGTTGGGCTGGTTTGATAGTACCAAGTGGCTCCTGCAATCTGCCATCAAAAAGTTGGCAGGCGAGTTTTGTTTTCCAGGGAAAAGCTCTGTTGTTTGTGTTTGGGGGCCTGTGGCTGGGAGTGGCCGACTGGCTCATTAGAATCCACGATACGCAGGATGGTTCCCAGACTTGTCGTGGCACCAGTGCCAAGTCGGGCTGGTTTGATAGTACCAAGTGGATCCTGCAATCTGCCATCCAGAAGCGGGGCAGCTTACTTTTGTTTGCCAGGGAAACGGGCCGAGGATTTGTCTGGGGGCCTATGGCTGGGAGTGACCGGCTGGCTCCTGAAAAGCTACGATAGGCAGGATGGTGACCAGACCCATGGTGGCAGCAGTGCCAAGTTGGGCTGGTTTGATAGTACCAAGTGGCTCCTGCAATCTGCCATCAAAAAGTCGGCAGGCGAGTTTTGTTTTCCAGGGAAAAGCGCCGTTGTTTGTGTTTGGGTGCCTGTGGCTGGGAGTGGCCGGCTGGCTCTTTAGAATCCACGATACGCAGGATGGTTCCCAGACCAGTGGTGGCACCAGTGCCAAGTCGGGCTGGTTTGATAGTAACAAGTGCGTCCTGCAATCTGCCATCCAGAAGCGGGGCAGCTTACTTTTGTTTTCCAGGGAAACGGTCCGAGGTTTTTGTCTGGGGGCCTATGGCTGGGAGTGACCGGCTGGCTCGTGAAAAGCTACGATAGGCAGGATGGTGACCAGACCCATGGCGGCACCAGTGCCAAGTTGGGCTGGTTTGATAGTACCAAGGGGCTCCTGCAATCTGCCATCAAAAACTTGGCAGGCGAGTTTTGTTTTCCAGGGAAAAGCGCCGTTGTTTGTGTTTGGGGGCCTGTGGCTGGGAGTGGCCGGCTGGCTCCTTAGAATCCACGATACGCAGGATGGTTCCCAGACCAGAGGTGGCACCAGTGCCAAGTCGGGCTGGTTTGATAGTACCAAGTGGCTCCTGCAATCTGCCATCCAGAAGCGGGGCAGCTTACTTTTGTTTGCCAGGGAAACGGGCCGAGCTTTGTGTCTGGGGGCCTATGGCTGGGAGTGACCGGCTGGCTCCTGAAAAGCTACGATAGGCAGGATGGTGACCAGACCCATGGTGGCACCAGTGCCAAGTTGGGCTGGTTTGATAGTACCAAGTGGCTCCTGCAATCTGCCATCAAAAAGTTGGCAGGCGAGTTTGTTATCCAGGGAATAGCGCCGTTGTTTGTGCCTGGGGCCCTATGGCCTGGAGTGGACGGATGGCTAATTAGAATCCACGATACACAGGATGGTTCCCAGACCCATGGTGACACCAGTGCCAAGTTGGGCTGGTTTGATAGTACCAAGTGGTTCCTGCAATCTGCCATCCAGAAGCGGGGCAGCTTACTTTTGTTTGCCAGGGAAACGGTCCGAGGATTGTGTCTGGGGGCCTAAGCCTGGAAGTGACCGGCTGGCTCCTGAAAAGCTACGATAGGCAGGATGGTGACCAGACCCATGACGGCACCAGTGCCAAGTTGGGCTGGTTTGATAGTACCAAGTGGCTCCTGCAATCTGCCATCAAAACTTGGCAGGCGAGTTTTGTTTTCCAGGGAAAAGCGCCGTTGTTTGTGTTTGGGGGCCTGTGGCTGGGAGTGGCCGGCTGGCTCCTTAGAATCCACGATACTCAGCATGGTTCCCAGACCAGAGGTGGCACCAGTGCCAAGTTGGGCTGGTTTGATAGTACCAAGTGGTTGCTGCAATCTGCCATCCAGAAGCGGGGCAGCTTACTTTTGTTTGCCAGGGAAACGGGCCGAGGTTTATGTCTGGGGGCCTATGGCTGGGAGTGACCGGCTGGCTCCTGAAAAGCTACGATAGGCAGGATGGTGACCAGACCCATGGTGGCACCAGTGCCAAGTTGGGCTGATTTGGTAGTACCAAGTGGCTTCTGCAATCTGCCATCAAAAAGTTGGCAGGCGAATTTTTTTTTCCAGGGAAAAGCGCCGTTGTTTGTGTTTGGGGGCCTGTGGCAGGGAGTGGCCGGCTGGCTCCTGAAAAGCTACGATAGGCAGGATGGTGACCAGACCCATGGTGGCACCAGTGCCAAGTTGGGCTGGTTTGATAGTACCAAGTGGCTCCGGCAATCTGCCATCAAAAAGTTGGCAGGCGAGTTTGTTTTCCAGGGAAAAGCGCCGTTGTTTGTGTTTGGGGGCCTGTGGCTGGGAGTGGCCGGCTGGCTGCTTAGAATCTACCATACGCAGGATGGTTCCCAGACCAGAGGTGGCACCAGTGCCAAGTCGGGCTAGTTTGATGGTGCAAAGTGGCTCCTGCAATCTGCCATCCAGAAGCGGGGCAGCTTGCTTTTGTTTGCCAGGGAAACGGGCCGAGGTTTGTGTCTGGGGGCCTCTGGCTGGGGGTGGCTGGCTGGCTCCTGAAAAGCTACGATAGGCAGGATAGTGACCAGACCCATGGTGGCACCAGTGCCAAGTTGGGCTGGTTTGATAGTACCAAGTGGCTCCTGCAATCTGCCATCAAAAACTTGGCAGGCGAGTTTTGTTTTCCAGGGAAAAGCGCCGTTGTTTGTGTTTGGGGGCCTGTGGCTGGGAGTGGCCGGCTGGCTGCTTAGAATCCACGATATGCAGGATGGTTCCCAGACGTGAGGTGGCGCCAGTGCCAAGTCGCCTGGTTTGATACTACCAAGTGCGTCCTGCAATCTGCCATCCAGAAGCGGGACAGCTTACTTTTGCTTGCCAGGGAAACGGGCCGAGCTTTGTGTCTGGGGGCCTATGGCTGGGAGTGACCGGCTGGCTCCTGAAAAGCTACGATAGGCAGGATGGTGACCAGACCCATGGTGGCACCAGTGCCAAGTTGGGCTGGTTTGATAGTACCAAGTGGCTCCTGCAATCTGCCATCAAAAATTGGCAGGCGAGTTTTGTTTTCCAGGGAAAAGCGCCGTTGTTTGTGTTTGGGGGCCTGTGGCTGGGAGTGGCCGGCTGGCTCCTTAGAATCCACGATACGCAGGATGGTTCCCAGACCTGAGGTGGCACCAGTGCCAAGTCGGGCTAGTTGGATGGTGCAAAGTGGCTCCTGCAATCTGCCATCCAGAAGCGGGGCAGCTTACTTTTGTTTTCCAGGGAAACGGGCCGAGGTTTGTGTCTGGGGGCCTATGGCTGGGAGTGACCGGCTGGCTCCTGAAAAGCTACGATAGGCAGGATGGTGACCAGACCCATGGTGGCACCAGTGCCAAGTTGGGCTGATTTGATAGTAGCAAGTGGCTCCTGCAATCTGCCATCAAAAAGTCGGCAGGCGAGTTTTGTTTTCCAGGGAAAAGCGCCGTTGTTTGTGTCTGGGGGCCTGTGGCAGGGAGTGACCGGCTGGCTCCTTAGAATCCACGATACGCAGGATGGTTCCCAGACCAGAGGTGGCACCAGTGCCAAGTTGGGCTGGTTTGATAGTACCAAGTGCGTCCTGCAATCTGCCATCCAGAAGCGGGGCAGCTTACTTTTGTTTGCCAGGGAAACGGGTCGAGCTTTGTGTCTGGGGGCCTATGGCTGGGAGTGACCGGCTGGCTCCTGAAAAGCTACGATAGGCAGGATGGTGACCGGACCCATGGTGGCAACAGTGCCAAGTAGGGCTGGTTTGATAGTACCAAGTGGCTCCGGCAATCTGCCATCAAAAAGTTGGCAGGCAAGTTTTGTTTTCCAGGGAAAAGCGCCGTTGTTTTTTTTGGGGGGCCAATGGCTGGGAGTGGCCGGCTGGCTCCTTAGAATCTACGATACGCAGGATGGTTCCCAGACCAGAGGTGGCACCAGTGCCAAGTCGGGCTGGTTTGATAGTACCAAGTGCGTCCTGCAATCTGCCATCCAGAAGCGGGGTAGCTTACTTTTGTTTGCCCGGGAAACGGGCCGAGGTTTTTGTCTCGGGGCCTATGGCTGGGAGTGACCGGCTGGCTCCTGAAAAGCTACGATAGGCAGGATGTTGACCAGACCCATGGTGGCACAAGTGCCAAGTTCGGCTTGTTTGATAGTACCAAGTGGCTCCTGCAATCTGCCATCAAAATGTTGGCAGGCGAATTTTGCTTTCCAGGGAAAAGCGCCGTTGTTTGTGTTTGGGGGCCTGTGGCAGGGAGTGGCCGGCTGGCTCCTGAAAAGCTACGATAGGCAGGATGGTGACCAGATCCAAGGTGGCACCTGTGCCAAGTCGGGCTGATTTGATAGTACTAAGTAGCTCCTGCAATCTGCCATGCAGAAGCGGGGCAGCTTACTTTTGTTTGCCAGGGAAACGGGACGAGGTTTGTGTTTGGGGGCCTATGGCTGAGAGTGACCGGCTGGCTCCTGAAAAGCTACAATAGGCAGGATGGTGACCAGACCCATGGTGGCACCAGTGCCAAGTTCGGCTGGTTTGATAGTACCAAGTGGTTCCTGCGATCTGCCATCCAGAAGCAGGGCAGCTGAGTTTTGTTTGCCAGAGAAAAGGGCCTTGGTTTGTGTTTGGGGGCATATGGCTGGGTGTGGCCAGCTGGCTCCTTAAAATGCACGATATGCAACATGGCTCCCAGACCCAAGGTGGCACCAGTGCCAAGTTGGGCTGGTTTGATAGTACCAAGTGGCTCCTGCAATCTTCCATGATCACGTGGAGAAATACTTTCTGGTTTCAGCCTCATGCTCTTTCTTCTCTCCCTCAACTTCTCTATCACCTCTCATCTGGTTCACATGCGCTGTCTTCAAGGTCCACAGGCTACTTTTCACAGAATCTTCTGGCCTGATGAAGTAAGAATGATGAATAGAACAGAGCTGGGATCTATTTTCCAGTTTGGATAAAATGCATTCTGCACACAAATCCAAGGAGAACGGGCTGCCCCGATGCCCAGAAAATCTTTCACTCCTGCTAGTGTTCTACGTCAACCGCAACTTAGTCTGAAAGAAAAGCTTTTTCTCTGAGAGCATCTGAGAGGTTTGCATGAAGCACTGATATCTGACATATGCAATTTTGAATAGGAGAGGAAAAAGAAAATGGCAAGGAGTTTTTAATTTTAGTGGTTTCAATTTTAATTTCCGTGCACTTTTTCAAAACTTGTCAGCTCAAATGCCCATCAACATCTTTTAGTCATCTGTAAGTCAGTATTCATATAAAATGTGCTTCAAATCCAAAGAATTTCAAATTTGCACTCCAAGCTTCTATGCCTAGATTTATGATTTCCTACACATATTAGATGAAAGGAAGGCCTTTTTTACTGTGGGAGTGCTGGAACACTGGAACAGGTTGCCCAGAGAAGTTGTGGGTGTCCCATCCCTGAAAGTATTCAAGGTCACCTTGGACAGGGCTTGGAGCAGCAACAAAGGAGAAGCTTGATGGTAGAGAAACAAAGTTGGACTATAGAAGAAACTCGGATTGAAGTATAGGATCAAGTTTTCTCTCAGCTCTTGGGGTAAATTCAAAGTTGTACAAAATGACATTTATCTGTGCTATTCACTACTGTAACAGAAAGTTTCATGAAAACTGTACAGAAGATAGTAAATTTTAAAAGAGATAAGAATTACAGCATAAAATCCATGGGATAGGTTACAACATGAGACACTCTCTAAGAGAAAATCTCTGTGTTTCAGCACTTCATCAGGGTAAGATTTCATGAAGTGCCAAAGAAGGCGGCAAAATATCATTCGGGACATTATTTACTGGAATTCAGCCTGGCCATTAGTAGGAACTGCCTTTGAACATATCATGTAGATATACCACACACACTTTCCCTTCACTGAAAAATTACTGTTTACAACAAATAAGCAATTGACGATCAAAATTGATTGAAAGCATCTTAAACATGTCAAGTATTTCATTGTAGATGATCTGTGATCCAAATGCTTCTTCCACCTTCGAGAGGGACAGAAGAATTCTTCCATATCATGATGGTTTAAAATTGTATCAACCAATGTTTTCTGCTGAAAAGATATCATCTATTTTTTTCTATTTTTGGAAGAAAATATTCCTAGACATACAACAGGTGAGAACTAAGTAATTTTAAAGAAACAAATGAAATGAAAATATTCTGTAAATAGAATGAAATGAAAAGCTGTGTTTTAAATAGGAGCTAAATATTAAACAGAATTTTTGTACCAGGCATTTGAATTACTGCACCAGCTCTTTTGCCCATCAAGAGAGGCATTTAGCATTTCAGTCTTTTCCAAGGTGTTCATGATCTGCTATGCTGATCTCTGTGTGTGCCTAGGTGTGTGTGGAGGGGGGGGCATATGAAGGGGAGTGTGTATGTTTGCTTTACAATTGTTGTGGCAGATTCATGCCTCAGCTCCACATTTTGTTTTAAAAAGGTCACACCGAGTGGATATGAAGTTTACTATCAACAAGAGATCGATTCCCAAATCATCCATTTGACTCTCCCTTATAAATCATGTGCTTTGTTGCATATTTTATCAAATATACTTTCAAGCCAGATGGAGGAAGGAGGATGTGGGAATCCCTCCACCATCTTGCAACTTTTATGTAAGTAGGTTTTCAAGAAAATCATCATTTCTCTTTTAAATATGTCTGGAACAGGCATGATGGTAGTGTCAACCTGTTGGAGTTTTTGTTGCTGGAAGAAGTTGTACAAAAGGATTGGTTTTTACATTGACCAGTTACTGAATCAAGCGCAGGAATACATTGGAAATTTAGCTGGGGGTTCCTTTTCCCAGCAGACTACTTCTAGAACGAGCTTGTACACTGAAGCTGACTCTTTTGCTCTCTTTTTGTTTCTTTCCTATTTTCTTGGCTTCTTTGCCACTATCTAGACAATTTTGGAACTTTGTTCCCAACTAAAATGGTTTCAATAGTCTGATTGTGATCATACATTTTTACAAGGAATTTTTAAAATCTTTCCTCGAGTCCAGAAAGTCAAGGACTTAGATCTTTTTCTTCCCTTATCAATATTGCCATGAAATTGATAAATAAAGACCAACTCTTTATTTTTGTTTTTAACCCACGTAGATAATTCCCATCCATTAATCCATTTTGTGGACCAATAGCTGCCATTCTGATGGAAGCTGTCACTTCTTAACAATAGGCATTCTGTGACTATGTTGACAGCACTTTGGGTGAAGGTCCTAACTGGTCTTAGATATACATAGGGAGAAATTTGCTCAGCCAGTGTCAGTCTTAAGCATGCGTATCAGAAGATCTTTCTAGAGCTGGGAATTTTCCCATGAAAGGGATTCAGTTAGGGAAGAGACACTTGTGCCAGAGTTTTACATTCTTCTTGAACACTGCTTAAGGAACTTAGATGCCATGTCCATTTGGATCTCTGTCTGCACAGAACTTTGTCATGCCAGTGCTTTGAAATGCATCTTGAAGAGAATTCACTAGCACAGAATGAAAGAGAGTGGAAGGGGTTGGTGGGGCTAACCAGGCCCAACCCCCCTGCCTAAACCAGGATACCTAGAGCCTCTTGCCCAGGATTCTATCTGGGTGTACTTTTAATGTCTTCAAAGATCCAGGCTCCACAATCTTTCTGGGCAGTCTGTGCCGTGGTTCAGTCACCCTGACAGTAAAGAAACATTTACTGATGTTCAAAGGCAATCTCCTGTATTTCAGTGTGTGCCCACTGCCTCTTGTCTTTTCCCTCAGCATCACTGAAAAGACACTGATTCCCTCCCCTTTGCACTATTGCTTCCATATGTATGTGTGATGCCATGTAGAGGTATGTCAAAAACCTCCCTGAAGCCCAGGCAGATAATATTCCCTTCATCTACCAGTCAAGTTGATTCATCAGAGGAGTTTAAAGTGATGTTCAGCATGAAATTCCCCTGAAAAATCATGCTAACTACATTATTTGGTCATCTGTCATGTGCCTGGCAAGGATTTCCAGGAAGAGCTGCTTCATCAACTTCCTGGGGATAAAAAAGAGGCTGGCTGGTTTGTACTATGGCGAGTCCTCTTAATTGCCTTTTTTGAAGATGGGTGTCATTTGCTAACATCCACTCTTTAGCCTCTCTTGTCGTCTACATCTTAGCAAAACGCTTTTCCACTATGTCTGGCTAGGAAAAACTGTGCCAGCACAGAAAACATCTCCCATCGTGTTCTAGAAGTTGCACGGATGTCTGCCAAGTGTTTGGCAGGAAGAAAAGAAAAGTTGTCCAAAACAGCTTCCAATCGAATGTTCCTGTGATTGGAAAAGTCAGGAGAGTGCAAAGGTACTGTTTTCTATCAGTTGGCAAGGTGCGCACACAATCCCAGTGTTGTACAGCTTGCTTCTTCACCTTCCCGAAGCTGCCGCTCTCGCCGGCTGCCGGAGCCCAAGAAGCGGCTTCTTCGCGCAAAGACGATTGTGCCGCTCACAGTGCTCTCCTTAGCGCGGCTTCTGCCGAAAGACGCCCGGCAGCGGCTCTTACCTCCGGAGAGCATCCTACCTTCGTCTTTAGCTCCTCTTCTCATCTACACCTCGGCAAAAAGCTTCTCCACTATGTCTGGCTAGGAAAAACTGTGCCAGCACAGAAAACATCTCCCATCGTGTTCTAGAAGTTGCACGGATGTCTGCCAAGTGTTTGGCAGGAAGAAAAGAAAAGTTGTCCAAAACAGCTTCCAATCGAATGTTCCTGTGATTGGAAAAGTCAGGAGAGTGCAAAGGTACTGTTTTCTATCAGTTGGCAAGGTGCGCACACAATCCCAGTGTTGTACAGCTTGCTTCTTCACCTTCCCGAAGCTGCCGCTCTCGCCGGCTGCCGGAGCCCAAGAAGCGGCTTCTTCGCGCAAAGACGATTGTGCCGCTCACAGTGCTCTCCTTAGCGCGGCTTCTGCCGAAAGACGCCCGGCAGCGGCTCTTACCTCCGGAGAGCATCCTACCTTCGTCTTTCGCGTCTTTTGTAGTCTACATCTTAGCAAAACGCTTTTCCACTATGTCTGGCTAGGAAAAACTGTGCCAGCACAGAAAACATCTCCCATCGTGTTCTAGAAGTTGCACGGATGTCTGCCAAGTGTTTGGCAGGAAGAAAAGAAAAGTTGTCCAAAACAGCTTCCAATCGAATGTTCCTGTGATTGGAAAAGTCAGGAGAGTGCAAAGGTACTGTTTTCTATCAGTTGGCAAGGTGCGCACACAATCCCAGTGTTGTACAGCTTGCTTCTTCACCTTCCCGAAGCTGCCGCTCTCGCCGGCTGCCGGAGCCCAAGAAGCGGCTTCTTCGCGCAAAGACGATTGTGCCGCTCACAGTGCTCTCCTTAGCGCAGCTTCTGCCGAAAGACGCCCGGCAGCGGCTCTTACCTCCTGAAAGTGGCAGCTTCGGGAAGGTGAAGAAGCAAGCTGTACAACACTGGGATTGTGTGCGCACCTTGCCAACTGATAGAAAACAGTACCTTTGCACTCTCCTGACTTTTCCAATCACAGGAACATTCGATTGGAAGCTGTTTTGGACAACTTTTCTTTTCTTCCTGCCAAACACTTGGCAGACATCCGTGCAACTTCTAGAACACGATGGGAGATGTTTTCTGTGCTGGCACAGTTTTTCCTAGCCAGACATAGTGGAGAAGCTTTTTGCCGAGGTGTAGATGAGAAGAGGAGCTAAAGACGAAGGTAGGATGCTCTCCGGAGGTAAGAGCCGCTGCCGGGCGTCTTTCGGCAGAAGCCGCGCTAAGGAGAGCCCTGTGAGCGGCACAATCGTCTTTGCGCGAAGAAGCCGCTTCTTGGGCTCCGGCAGCCGGCGAGAGCGGCAGCTTCGGGAAGGTGAAGAAGCAAGCTGTACAACACTGGGATTGTGTGCGCACCTTGCCAACTGATAGAAAACAGTACCTTTGCACTCTCCTGACTTTTCCAATCACAGGAACATTCGATTGGAAGCTGTTTTGGACAACTTTTCTTTTCTTCCTGCCAAACACTTGGCAGACATCCGTGCAACTTCTAGAACACGATGGGAGATGTTTTCTGTGCTGGCACAGTTTTTCCTAGCCAGACATAGTGGAGAAGCTTTTTGCCGAGGTGTAGATGAGAAGAGGAGCTAAAGACGAAGGTAGGATGCTCTCCGGAGGTAAGAGCCGCTGCCGGGCGTCTTTCGGCAGAAGCCGCGCTAAGGAGAGCCCTGTGAGCGGCACAATCGTCTTTGCGCGAAGAAGCCGCTTCTTGGGCTCCGGCAGCCGGCGAGAGCGGCAGCTTCGGGAAGGTGAAGAAGCAAGCTGTACAACACTGGGATTGTGTGCGCACCTTGCCAACTGATAGAAAACAGTACCTTTGCACTCTCCTGACTTTTCCAATCACAGGAACATTCGATTGGAAGCTGTTTTGGACAACTTTTCTTTTCTTCCTGCCAAACACTTGGCAGACATCCGTGCAACTTCTAGAACACGATGGGAGATGTTTTCTGTGCTGGCACAGTTTTTCCTAGCCAGACATAGTGGAAAAGCGTTTTGCTAAGATGTAGACGACAAGAGAGGCTAAAGAGTGGATGTTAGCAAATGACACCCATCTTCAAAAAAGGCAATTAAGAGGACTCGCCATAGTACAAACCAGCCAGCCTCTTTTTTATCCCCAGGAAGTTGATGAAGCAGCTCTTCCTGGAAATCCTTGCCAGGCACATGACAGATGACCAAATAATGTAGTTAGCATGATTTTTCAGGGGAATTTCATGCTGAACATCACTTTAAACTCCTCTGATGAATCAACTTGACTGGTAGATGAAGGGAATATTATCTGCCTGGGCTTCAGGGAGGTTTTTGACATACCTCTACATGGCATCACACATACATATGGAAGCAATAGTGCAAAGGGGAGGGAATCAGTGTCTTTTCAGTGATGCTGAGGGAAAAGACAAGAGGCAGTGGGCACACACTGAAATACAGGAGATTGCCTTTGAACATCAGTAAATGTTTCTTTACTGTCAGGGTGACTGAACCACGGCACAGACTGCCCAGAAAGATTGTGGAGCCTGGATCTTTGAAGACATTAAAAGTACACCCAGATAGAATCCTGGGCAAGAGGCTCTAGGTATCCTGGTTTAGGCAGGGGGGTTGGGCCTGGTTAGCCCCACCAACCCCTTCCACTCTCTTTCATTCTGTGCTAGTGAATTCTCTTCAAGATGCATTTCAAAGCACTGGCATGACAAAGTTCTGTGCAGACAGAGATCCAAATGGACATGGCATCTAAGTTCCTTAAGCAGTGTTCAAGAAGAATGTAAAACTCTGACACAAGTGTCTCTTCCCTAACTGAATCCCTTTCATGGGAAAATTCCCAGCTCTAGAAAGATCTTCTGATACGCATGCTTAAGACTGACACTGGCTGAGCAAATTTCTCCCTATGTATATCTAAGACCAGTTAGGATCTTCACCCAAAGTGCTGTCAACATAGTCACAGAATGCCTATTGTTAAGAAGTGACAGCTTCCATCAGAATGGCAGCTATTGGTCCACAAAATGGATTAATGGATGGGAATTATCTACGTGGGTTAAAAACAAAAATAAAGAGTTGGTCTTTATTTATCAATTTCATGGCAATATTGATAAGGGAAGAAAAAGATCTAAGTCCTTGACTTTCTGGACTCGAGGAAAGATTTTAAAAATTCCTTGTAAAAATGTATGATCACAATCAGACTATTGAAACCATTTTAGTTGGGAACAAAGTTCCAAAATTGTCTAGATAGTGGCAAAGAAGCCAAGAAAATAGGAAAGAAACAAAAAGAGAGCAAAAGAGTCAGCTTCAGTGTACAAGCTCGTTCTAGAAGTAGTCTGCTGGGAAAAGGAACCCCCAGCTAAATTTCCAATGTATTCCTGCGCTTGATTCAGTAACTGGTCAATGTAAAAACCAATCCTTTTGTACAACTTCTTCCAGCAACAAAAACTCCAACAGGTTGACACTACCATCATGCCTGTTCCAGACATATTTAAAAGAGAAATGATGATTTTCTTGAAAACCTACTTACATAAAAGTTGCAAGATGGTGGAGGGATTCCCACATCCTCCTTCCTCCATCTGGCTTGAAAGTATATTTGATAAAATATGCAACAAAGCACATGATTTATAAGGGAGAGTCAAATGGATGATTTGGGAATCGATCTCTTGTTGATAGTAAACTTCATATCCACTCGGTGTGACCTTTTTAAAACAAAATGTGGAGCTGAGGCATGAATCTGCCACAACAATTGTAAAGCAAACATACACACTCCCCTTCATATGCCCCCCCCTCCACACACACCTAGGCACACACAGAGATCAGCATAGCAGATCATGAACACCTTGGAAAAGACTGAAATGCTAAATGCCTCTCTTGATGGGCAAAAGAGCTGGTGCAGTAATTCAAATGCCTGGTACAAAAATTCTGTTTAATATTTAGCTCCTATTTAAAACACAGCTTTTCATTTCATTCTATTTACAGAATATTTTCATTTCATTTGTTTCTTTAAAATTACTTAGTTCTCACCTGTTGTATGTCTAGGAATATTTTCTTCCAAAAATAGAAAAAAATAGATGATATCTTTTCAGCAGAAAACATTGGTTGATACAATTTTAAACCATCATGATATGGAAGAATTCTTCTGTCCCTCTCGAAGGTGGAAGAAGCATTTGGATCACAGATCATCTACAATGAAATACTTGACATGTTTAAGATGCTTTCAATCAATTTTGATCGTCAATTGCTTATTTGTTGTAAACAGTAATTTTTCAGTGAAGGGAAAGTGTGTGTGGTATATCTACATGATATGTTCAAAGGCAGTTCCTACTAATGGCCAGGCTGAATTCCAGTAAATAATGTCCCGAATGATATTTTGCCGCCTTCTTTGGCACTTCATGAAATCTTACCCTGATGAAGTGCTGAAACACAGAGATTTTCTCTTAGAGAGTGTCTCATGTTGTAACCTATCCCATGGATTTTATGCTGTAATTCTTATCTCTTTTAAAATTTACTATCTTCTGTACAGTTTTCATGAAACTTTCTGTTACAGTAGTGAATAGCACAGATAAATGTCATTTTGTACAACTTTGAATTTACCCCAAGAGCTGAGAGAAAACTTGATCCTATACTTCAATCCGAGTTTCTTCTATAGTCCAACTTTGTTTCTCTACCATCAAGCTTCTCCTTTGTTGCTGCTCCAAGCCCTGTCCAAGGTGACCTTGAATACTTTCAGGGATGGGACACCCACAACTTCTCTGGGCAACCTGTTCCAGTGTTCCAGCACTCCCACAGTAAAAAAGGCCTTCCTTTCATCTAATATGTGTAGGAAATCATAAATCTAGGCATAGAAGCTTGGAGTGCAAATTTGAAATTCTTTGGATTTGAAGCACATTTTATATGAATACTGACTTACAGATGACTAAAAGATGTTGATGGGCATTTGAGCTGACAAGTTTTGAAAAAGTGCACGGAAATTAAAATTGAAACCACTAAAATTAAAAACTCCTTGCCATTTTCTTTTTCCTCTCCTATTCAAAATTGCATATGTCAGATATCAGTGCTTCATGCAAACCTCTCAGATGCTCTCAGAGAAAAAGCTTTTCTTTCAGACTAAGTTGCGGTTGACGTAGAACACTAGCAGGAGTGAAAGATTTTCTGGGCATCGGGGCAGCCCGTTCTCCTTGGATTTGTGTGCAGAATGCATTTTATCCAAACTGGAAAATAGATCCCAGCTCTGTTCTATTCATCATTCTTACTTCATCAGGCCAGAAGATTCTGTGAAAAGTAGCCTGTGGACCTTGAAGACAGCGCATGTGAACCAGATGAGAGGTGATAGAGAAGTTGAGGGAGAGAAGAAAGAGCATGAGGCTGAAACCAGAAAGTATTTCTCCACGTGATCATGGAAGATTGCAGGAGCCACTTGGTACTATCAAACCAGCCCAACTTGGCACTGGTGCCACCTTGGGTCTGGGAGCCATGTTGCATATCGTGCATTTTAAGGAGCCAGCTGGCCACACCCAGCCATATGCCCCCAAACACAAACCAAGGCCCTTTTCTCTGGCAAACAAAACTCAGCTGCCCTGCTTCTGGATGGCAGATTGCAGGAACCACTTGGTACTATCAAACCAGCCCAACTTGGCACTGGTGCCACCATGGGTCTGGTCACCATCCTGCCTATTGTAGCTTTTCAGGAGCCAGCCGGTCACTCTCAGCCATAGGCCCCCAAACACAAACCTCGGCCCGTTTCCCTGGCAAACAAAAGTAAGCTGCCCCGCTTCTGCATGGCAGATTGCAGGAGCTACTTAGTACTATCAAATCAGCCCGACTTGGCACAGGTGCCACCTTGGATCTGGGAACCATCCTGTGTATCGTGGATTTTCAGGGGCCAGCCGGCCACTCTCAGCCATATGCCCCCAAAAACAAACCACGGACCTTTTCTCTGGCAAACAAAAATCAGCTGCCCCACTTCTGGATGGCAGATTGCAGGAGCCACTTGGGACTATCACACCAGCACAACATGGCACTGCTGCCACCTTGGATCTGGGAACAATCCTGCGTATCGTACATATTCAGGAACCAGCCGAACACTCCCAGCCACAGGCCCCCAAACACAAACAACGGCCCATTTCCCTGGCAAACAAAACTCAGCTGCCCCGCTTCTGGATGGCAGTTTGCAGGAGCCACTTGGGACTATCAAACCAGCCCGACTTGGTAATTGTACCACCTTGGATCTGGGAACCATCCGGCGTATCGTGGATTTTCAGGGGCCAGCCGGTCATTCCCAGCCATATGCCCCCAAACACAAACCTCGGCCCTTTTCTCTGGCAAACAAAACTCAACTGCCCCTCTTCTGGATGGCAAATTGCAGGACGCACTTGGTACTACAAAAAGAGCCCGACTTGGCAGTGGTGCCACCTTGGCTCTGGGAACCATCCTGCGTATCGAGCATTTTAAGGAGCCAGCCGGCAATTCCCAGCCGTATGCCCCAAAAAGAAACCATGGACATTTTCTCTGGCAAAAAAAACTCAGCTGTCCCGCTTCTGGATGGCAGATTGCAGGAGTCACTTTGAACCATACAACCAGCCTTACTTGGCACTGGTGCCACCTTGGATCTGGGAACCATCCTGCCTATCGTTGATTTTCAGGGGCCAGCCGGCCACTCTCAGCCATAGGCCCCCAAACACAAACCACAGCCCTTTTCTCTAGCAAACAAAATTCAACTGCCCCGCTTCTGGATGGCAAATTGCAGGAGCCACTGGGTACTACAAAAACAGCCTGACTTGGCACTGGTGCCACCTTGCGTCTGGTTACCATGCGGCGTATCGTGCATTTTAAGGAGCCAGGTGGCCACTCCCAGCCATATGCCCCCAAACACAACCCACGGCCCTTTTCTCTGGCAAACAAAACTCAGCTGCCCCGCTTCTGGATGGGAGATTGCAGGAGGCACTTGACACTGTCAAACGAGCCCCACTTGGCACTGGTGCCACCTTGGGTCTGGGAACCATGCTGCGTATCGTGGATTTTCAGGAGCCAGCCGGCCACTGCCAGCCACAGGCCCCCAAACACAAACCACAGCCTTTTCCTCTGGCAAACAAAACTCAGCTGCCCCGCTTCTGGATGGCAGATTGCAGGAGCCACTTGGTACTATCAAACCAGCCCAACTTGGCACTGGTGCCACCTCTGGTCTGGGAACCATCCTGCCTATCGTGGATTTTAAGGAGCCAGCCGGCTACTCCCAGCCACAGGCCCCCAACAAAAACCACGGCCCTTTTTTCTCGCAAACAAAACTTAGCTGCCTCACTTCTGGATGGCAGATTGCAGGAGCCACTTGGTGTAATCAAACCAGCCCGACTTGGCACTGGTGCCACCTTGGGTCTGGGAACCATCCTGCGTATCGTGGATTCTAAGGAGCCAGCCAGCCACTCCCAGCCACAGGCCCCCAAACAAAATCAACGGCGCTGTTCCCTGGAAAACAAAACACGCCTGCCAACTTTTTGATGGAGTTTGCAGGAGCCACTTGGTACTATCAAACCAGCCCGACTTGGCACTGGTGCCACCTTGGGTCTGGGAAACATCCTGCGTATCCTGGATTCTTAGGAGCCTGCCGGCCACTCCTAGCCACAGGCCCCCAAACAAAAACCTAGGCCTATTTCTCTGGCAAACAAAAGTAAGCTGCCCTGCTTCTGGATGGCAGATTGCAGGAGACACTTGGTACTATCAAACCAGCCCGACTTGGCACTGGTGCCACCTTGGATCTGGGAACCATGCTGTGTATCGTGGATATTCAGGGGCCAGCTGGCCACTCTCAGCCATATGTCCCCAAACAGAAACCTCGGCCCGTTTCTCTGGCAAACAAAACTCAACTGCCCCTCTTCTGGATGGCAAATTGCAGGATGAACTTGATACTAAAACCGCAGGCCGACTTGGTAGTGGTGACACCTTGGGCCTGGGAACCATCATGCGTATCGAGCATTTTAAGGAGCCAGCCGGCCACTCCCAGCAATATGCCCCCAAAAACAATCCACGGAATTTTTCTCTGGCAAACAAAAATCAGCTGCCCCGCTTCTGGATGGCAGATTGCAGGAGCCACTTTGCACCATCAAACCAGCCCGACTTGGCACTGGTGCCACCTTGCATCTGGGAACCATGCTGCCTAGCGTGGATTTTCAGGAGCCAGCCGGCCACTCTCAGCTATATGCCCCCAAACAAAACCCACGGCCCGTTTCCCTGGCAAACAAAATTAAGCTGCCCCGCTTCTGGATGGCAGATTGCAGGACGCACTTGGTAGTATCAAACCAGCCCGACTTGGCACTGGTGCCACCTTGGGTCTGGGAACCATCCTGCGTATCGTGGGTTCAAAGGAGCCAGCCGGCCACTCCCAGCCACAGGCCCCCAAATACAAACAATGGCGCTTTTCCCTGGAAAACAAAACTCGCCTGCCAACTTTTTGATGGCAGATTACAGGAGCCACTTGGTACTATCAAACCAGCCCAACTTGGCACTGGTGCCACCATGGGTCTGGTAACCATCCTGCCTATTGTAGCTTTTCAGGAGCCAGCCGGTCACTCCCAGCCATAGGCCCCCAGACACAAACCTCGGCCCGTTTCCCTGGCAAACTAAAGTAAGCTGCCCCGCTTCTGGATGGCAGATTGCAGGAGCCACTTGGTACTATCAAACCAGCCCAACTTGGCACTGGTGCCACCTTGGGTCTGGGAACCATGCTGCGTAACACAGATTCTAAGGAGGCAGTCGGCCACTCCCAGCCACAAGCCCCCAAACACAAACAACGGCGCTATTCTCTGGCAAACAAAACTCAACTGCCCCTCTTCTGGATGGCAAATTGCAGGACGCACTTGGTACTATAAAAACAGCCCGACTTGGCACTGGTGCCACCTTGGGTCTGGGAACCATCCTGCGTATTGTGGGTTGTCAGGAGCCAGCCGAACACTCTCGGCCACAGACCCCAATTAAAAACAACGGCCCGTTTCACAGGCAAACAAAACTCAGCTGCCCCGCTTCTGGATGGGAGATTGCACGAGGCACTTGACACTGTGAAACCAGCCCCACTTGGCACTGGTGCCACCTTGGGTCTGGGAACCATGCTGCGTATCATGGATTTTCAGGAGCCAGCCGGTCACTCACAGCCATAGGCCCCCAAACACAAACCTCGTCCCGTTTCCCTGGCAAACAAAAGTAAGCTGCCCCGCTTCTGCATGGCAGATTGCAGGAGCTACTTAGTACTATCAAATCAGCCCGACTTGGCACAGGTGCCACCTTGGATCTGGTCACCATCCTGCCTATCGTAGCTTTTCAGGAGCCAGCCGGCCACTCCCTGCCACAGGCCCCCAAACACAAACAACGGCGCTTTTCCCTGGAAAGCAAAATTCGCCTGCCAACATTTTGATGGCAGATTGCAGGAGCCACTTGGTACTATCTAACAAGCCGAACTTGGCACTTGTGCCACCATGGGTCTGGTCAACATCCTGCCTATCGTAGCTTTTCAGGAGCCAGCCGGTCACTCCCAGCCATAGGCCCCGAGACAAAAACCTCGGCCCGTTTCCCGGGCAAACAAAAGTAAGCTACCCCGCTTCTGGATGGCAGATTGCAGGACGCACTTGGTACTATCAAACCAGCCCGACTTGGCACTGGTGCCACCTCTGGTCTGGGAACCATCCTGCGTATCGTAGATTCTAAGGAGCCAGCCGGCCACTCCCAGCCATTGGCCCCCCAAATAAAACAACGGCGCTTTTCCCTGGAAAACAAAACTTGCCTGCCAACTTTTTGATGGCAGATTGCCGGAGCCACTTGGTACTATCAAACCAGCCCTACTTGGCACTGGTGCCACCATGGGTCTGGTCACCATCCTGCCTATCGTAGCTTTTCAGGAGCCAGCCGGTCACTCCCAGCCATAGGCCCCCAGACACAAAGCTTGACCCGTTTCCCTGGCAAACAAAAGTAAGCTGCCCCGCTTCTGGATGGCAGATTGCAGGACGCACTTGGTACTATCAAACCAGCCCAACTTGGCACTGGTGCCACCTTGGGTCTGGGAACCATCCTGCGTATCGTGGATTCTAAGGAGCCAGCCGGTAACTCCCTGCCACAGGCCCCCAGACACAAACAACGGCGCTTTTCCCTGGAAAACAAAACTCGCCTGCCGACTTTTTGAT
Source organism: Melospiza melodia melodia (assembly GCF_035770615.1). Classification (NCBI taxonomy): domain Eukaryota; kingdom Metazoa; phylum Chordata; class Aves; order Passeriformes; family Passerellidae; genus Melospiza; species Melospiza melodia. The sequence goes on along the minus strand of NC_086196.1, from coordinate 94,959,958 downwards.
GGCAGATTGCAGGAGCCACTTGCTACTATCAAATCAGCCCAACTTGGCACTGGTGCCACCATGGGTCTGGTCACCATCCTGCCTATCGTAGCTTTTCAGGAGCCAGCCGGTCACTCCCAGCCATAGGCCCCCAGACACAAACCTCGGCCCGTTTCCCTGGCAAACAAAAGTAAGCTGCCCCGCTTCTGGATGGCAGATTGCAGGAGCCACTTTGCACCATCCAACTAGCCCGACTTGGCACTGGTGCCACCTCAGGTCTGGGAACCATCCTGCGTATCGTGGATTCTAATTAGCCATCCGGCCACTCCCACCCACAGGCCCCCAAACACAAACAACGGCGCTTTTCCCTGGAAAACAAAACTCGCCTGCCAACTTTTTGATGGAGTTTGCAGGAGCCACTTGGTACTATCAAACCAGCCCGACTTGGCACTGGTGCCACCTTGGGTCTGGGAAACATCCTGCGTATCGTGGATTCTTAGGAGCCTGCCGGCCACTCCTAGCCATAGGCCCCCAAACAAAAACCTAGGCCTATTTCTCTGGCAAACAAAAGTAAGCTGCCCTGCTTCTGGATGGCAGATTGCAGGAGCCTCTTGGTACTATCAAACCAGCCCAACTTGGCACTGGTGCCACCTTGGATCTGGGAACCATGCTGTGTATCGTGGATATTCAGGGGCCAGCTGGCCACTCTCAGCCATATGTCCCCAAACAGAAACCTCGGCCCGTTTCTCTGGCAAACAAAACTCAACTGCCCCTCTTCTGGATGGCAAATTGCAGGATGAACTTGATACTAAAACCGCAGGCCGACTTGGTAGTGGTGACACCTTGGGCCTGGGAACCATCATGCGTATCGAGCATTTTAAGGAGCCAGCCGGCCACTCCCAGCAATATGCCCCCAAAAACAATCCACGGAATTTTTCTCTGGCAAACAAAAATCAGCTGCCCCGCTTCTGGATGGCAGATTGCAGGAGCCACTTTGCACCATCAAACCAGCCCGACTTGGCACTGGTGCCACCTTGCATCTGGGAACCATGCTGCCTAGCGTGGATTTTCAGGAGCCAGCCGGCCACTCTCAGCTATATGCCCCCAAACAAAACCCACGGCCCGTTTCCCTGGCAAACAAAATTAAGCTGCCCCGCTTCTGGATGGCAGATTGCAGGACGCACTTGGTAGTATCAAACCAGCCCGACTTGGCACTGGTGCCACCTTGGGTCTGGGAACCATCCTGCGTATCGTGGGTTCAAAGGAGCCAGCCGGCCACTCCCAGCCACAGGCCCCCAAATACAAACAATGGCGCTTTTCCCTGGAAAACAAAACTCGCCTGCCAACTTTTTGATGGCAGATTACAGGAGCCACTTGGTACTATCAAACCAGCCCAACTTGGCACTGGTGCCACCATGGGTCTGGTAACCATCCTGCCTATTGTAGCTTTTCAGGAGCCAGCCGGTCACTCCCAGCCATAGGTCCCCAGTCACAAACCTCGGCCCGTTTCCCTGGCAAACTAAAGTAAGCTGCCCCGCTTCTGGATGGCAGATTGCAGGAGCCACTTGGTACTATCAAACCAGCCCAACTTGGCACTGGTGCCACCTTGGGTCTGGGAACCATGCTGCGTAACACAGATTCTAAGGAGGCAGTCGGCCACTCCCAGCCACAAGCCCCCAAACACAAACAACGGCGCTATTCTCTGGCAAACAAAACTCAACTGCCCCTCTTCTGGATGGCAAATTGCAGGACGCACTTGGTACTATAAAAACAGCCCGACTTGGCACTGGTGCCACCTTGGGTCTGGGAACCATCCTGCGTATTGTGGGTTGTCAGGAGCCAGCCGAACACTCTCGGCCACAGACCCCAATTAAAAACAACGGCCTGTTTCACAGGCAAACAAAACTCAGCTGCCCCGCTTCTGGATGGGAGATTGCAGGAGGCACTTGACACTGTGAAACCAGCCCCACTTGGCACTGGTGCCACCTTGGGTCTGGGAACCATGCTGCGTATCATGGATTTTCAGGAGCCAGCCGGTCACTCTCAGCCATAGGCCCCCAAACACAAACCTCGTCCCGTTTCCCTGGCAAACAAAAGTAAGCTGCCCCGCTTCTGCATGGCAGATTGCAGGAGCTACTTAGTACTATCAAATCAGCCCGACTTGGCACAGGTGCCACCTTGGATCTGGTCACCATCCTGCCTATCGTAGCTTTTCAGGAGCCAGCCGGCCACTCCCTGCCACAGGCCCCCAAACACAAACAACGGCGCTTTTCCCTGGAAAGCAAAATTCGCCTGCCAACATTTTGATGGCAGATTGCAGGAGCCACTTGGTACTATCAAACAAGCCGAACTTGGCACTTGTGCCACCATGGGTCTGGTCAACATCCTGCCTATCGTAGCTTTTCAGGAGCCAGCCGGTCACTCCCAGCCATAGGCCCCGAGACAAAAACCTCGGCCCGTTTCCCGGGCAAACAAAAGTAAGCTACCCCGCTTCTGGATGGCAGATTGCAGGACGCACTTGGTACTATCAAACCAGCCCGACTTGGCACTGGTGCCACCTCTGGTCTGGGAACCATCCTGCGTATCGTAGATTCTAAGGAGCCAGCCGGCCACTCCCAGCCATTGGCCCCCCAAATAAAACAACGGCGCTTTTCCCTGGAAAACAAAACTTGCCTGCCAACTTTTTGATGGCAGATTGCCGGAGCCACTTGGTACTATCAAACCAGCCCTACTTGGCACTGGTGCCACCATGGGTCTGGTCACCATCCTGCCTATCGTAGCTTTTCAGGAGCCAGCCGGTCACTCCCAGCCATAGGCCCCCAGACACAAAGCTTGACCCGTTTCCCTGGCAAACAAAAGTAAGCTGCCCCGCTTCTGGATGGCAGATTGCAGGACGCACTTGGTACTATCAAACCAGCCCAACTTGGCACTGGTGCCACCTTGGGTCTGGGAACCATCCTGCGTATCGTGGATTCTAAGGAGCCAGCCGGTAACTCCCTGCCACAGGCCCCCAGACACAAACAACGGCGCTTTTCCCTGGAAAACAAAACTCGCCTGCCGACTTTTTGATGGCAGATTGCAGGAGCCACTTGCTACTATCAAATCAGCCCAACTTGGCACTGGTGCCACCATGGGTCTGGTCACCATCCTGCCTATCGTAGCTTTTCAGGAGCCAGCCGGTCACTCCCAGCCATAGGCCCCCAGACACAAACCTCGGCCCGTTTCCCTGGCAAACAAAAGTAAGCTGCCCCGCTTCTGGATGGCAGATTGCAGGAGCCACTTTGCACCATCCAACTAGCCCGACTTGGCACTGGTGCCACCTCAGGTCTGGGAACCATCCTGCGTATCGTGGATTCTAATTAGCCATCCGGCCACTCCCACCCACAGGCCCCCAAACACAAACAACGGCGCTTTTCCCTGGAAAACAAAACTCGCCTGCCAACTTTTTGATGGAGTTTGCAGGAGCCACTTGGTACTATCAAACCAGCCCGACTTGGCACTGGTGCCACCTTGGGTCTGGGAAACATCCTGCGTATCGTGGATTCTTAGGAGCCTGCCGGCCACTCCTAGCCATAGGCCCCCAAACAAAAACCTAGGCCTATTTCTCTGGCAAACAAAAGTAAGCTGCCCTGCTTCTGGATGGCAGATTGCAGGAGCCTCTTGGTACTATCAAACCAGCCCAACTTGGCACTGGTGCCACCTTGGATCTGGGAACCATGCTGTGTATCGTGGATATTCAGGGGCCAGCTGGCCACTCTCAGCCATATGTCCCCAAACAGAAACCTCGGCCCGTTTCTCTGGCAAACAAAACTCAACTGCCCCTCTTCTGGATGGCAAATTGCAGGATGAACTTGATACTAAAACCGCAGGCCGACTTGGTAGTGGTGACACCTTGGGCCTGGGAACCATCATGCGTATCGAGCATTTTAAGGAGCCAGCCGGCCACTCCCAGCAATATGCCCCCAAAAACAATCCACGGAATTTTTCTCTGGCAAACAAAAATCAGCTGCCCCGCTTCTGGATGGCAGATTGCAGGAGCCACTTTGCACCATCAAACCAGCCCGACTTGGCACTGGTGCCACCTTGCATCTGGGAACCATGCTGCCTAGCGTGGATTTTCAGGAGCCAGCCGGCCACTCTCAGCTATATGCCCCCAAACAAAACCCACGGCCCGTTTCCCTGGCAAACAAAATTAAGCTGCCCCGCTTCTGGATGGCAGATTGCAGGACGCACTTGGTAGTATCAAACCAGCCCGACTTGGCACTGGTGCCACCTTGGGTCTGGGAACCATCCTGCGTATCGTGGGTTCAAAGGAGCCAGCCGGCCACTCCCAGCCACAGGCCCCCAAATACAAACAATGGCGCTTTTCCCTGGAAAACAAAACTCGCCTGCCAACTTTTTGATGGCAGATTACAGGAGCCACTTGGTACTATCAAACCAGCCCAACTTGGCACTGGTGCCACCATGGGTCTGGTAACCATCCTGCCTATTGTAGCTTTTCAGGAGCCAGCCGGTCACTCCCAGCCATAGGTCCCCAGTCACAAACCTCGGCCCGTTTCCCTGGCAAACTAAAGTAAGCTGCCCCGCTTCTGGATGGCAGATTGCAGGAGCCACTTGGTACTATCAAACCAGCCCAACTTGGCACTGGTGCCACCTTGGGTCTGGGAACCATGCTGCGTAACACAGATTCTAAGGAGGCAGTCGGCCACTCCCAGCCACAAGCCCCCAAACACAAACAACGGCGCTATTCTCTGGCAAACAAAACTCAACTGCCCCTCTTCTGGATGGCAAATTGCAGGACGCACTTGGTACTATAAAAACAGCCCGACTTGGCACTGGTGCCACCTTGGGTCTGGGAACCATCCTGCGTATTGTGGGTTGTCAGGAGCCAGCCGAACACTCTCGGCCACAGACCCCAATTAAAAACAACGGCCTGTTTCACAGGCAAACAAAACTCAGCTGCCCCGCTTCTGGATGGGAGATTGCAGGAGGCACTTGACACTGTGAAACCAGCCCCACTTGGCACTGGTGCCACCTTGGGTCTGGGAACCATGCTGCGTATCATGGATTTTCAGGAGCCAGCCGGTCACTCTCAGCCATAGGCCCCCAAACACAAACCTCGTCCCGTTTCCCTGGCAAACAAAAGTAAGCTGCCCCGCTTCTGCATGGCAGATTGCAGGAGCTACTTAGTACTATCAAATCAGCCCGACTTGGCACAGGTGCCACCTTGGATCTGGTCACCATCCTGCCTATCGTAGCTTTTCAGGAGCCAGCCGGCCACTCCCTGCCACAGGCCCCCAAACACAAACAACGGCGCTTTTCCCTGGAAAGCAAAATTCGCCTGCCAACATTTTGATGGCAGATTGCAGGAGCCACTTGGTACTATCAAACAAGCCGAACTTGGCACTTGTGCCACCATGGGTCTGGTCAACATCCTGCCTATCGTAGCTTTTCAGGAGCCAGCCGGTCACTCCCAGCCATAGGCCCCGAGACAAAAACCTCGGCCCGTTTCCCGGGCAAACAAAAGTAAGCTACCCCGCTTCTGGATGGCAGATTGCAGGACGCACTTGGTACTATCAAACCAGCCCGACTTGGCACTGGTGCCACCTCTGGTCTGGGAACCATCCTGCGTATCGTAGATTCTAAGGAGCCAGCCGGCCACTCCCAGCCATTGGCCCCCCAAAAAAAACAACGGCGCTTTTCCCTGGAAAACAAAACTTGCCTGCCAACTATTTGATGGCAGATTGCCGGAGCCACTTGGTACTATCAAACCAGCCCTACTTGGCACTGGTGCCACCATGGGTCCGGTCACCATCCTGCCTATCGTAGCTTTTCAGGAGCCAGCCGGTCACTCCCAGCCATAGGCCCCCAGACACAAAGCTCGACCCGTTTCCCTGGCAAACAAAAGTAAGCTGCCCCGCTTCTGGATGGCAGATTGCAGGACGCACTTGGTACTATCAAACCAGCCCAACTTGGCACTGGTGCCACCTTGGGTCTGGGAACCATCCTGCGTATCGTGGATTCTAAGGAGCCAGCCGGTCACTCCCTGCCACAGGCCCCCAGACACAAACAACGGCGCTTTTCCCTGGAAAACAAAACTCGCCTGCCGACTTTTTGATGGCAGATTGCAGGAGCCACTTGCTACTATCAAATCAGCCCAACTTGGCACTGGTGCCACCATGGGTCTGGTCACCATCCTGCCTATCGTAGCTTTTCAGGAGCCAGCCGGTCACTCCCAGCCATAGGCCCCCAGACACAAACCTCGGCCCGTTTCCCTGGAAAACAAAAGTAAGCTGCCCCGCTTCTGGATGGCAGATTGCAGGAGCCACTTTGCACCATCCAGCTAGCCCGACTTGGCACTGGTGCCACCTCAGGTCTGGGAACCATCCTGCGTATCGTGGATTCTAATTAGCCATCCGGCCACTCCCACCCACAGGCCCCCAAACACAAACAACGGCGCTTTTCCCTGGAAAGCAAAACTCGCCTGCCAATTTTTGATGGCAGATTGCAGGAGCCACTTGGTACTATCAAACCAGCCCAACTTGGCACTGGTGCCACCATGGGTCTGGTCACCATCCTGCCTATCGTAGCTTTTCAGGAGCCAGCCGGTCACTCCCAGCCATAGGCCCCCAGACACAAAGCTCGGCCCGTTTCCCTGGCAAGCAAAAGTAAGCTGTCCCGCTTCTGGATGGCAGATTGCAGGACGCACTTGGTAGTATCAAACCAGGCGACTTGGCACTGGCGCCACCTCACGTCTGGGAACCATCCTGCATATCGTGGATTCTAAGCAGCCAGCCGGCCACTCCCAGCCACAGGCCCCCAAACACAAACAACGGCGCTTTTCCCTGGAAAACAAAACTCGCCTGCCAAGTTTTTGATGGCAGATTGCAGGAGCCACTTGGTACTATCAAACCAGCCCAACTTGGCACTGGTGCCACCATGGGTCTGGTCACCATCCTGCCTATCGTAGCTTTTCAGGAGCCAGCCGGTCACTCCCAGCCATAGGCCCCCAGACACAAACCTCGGCCCGTTTCCCTGGCAAACAAAAGCAAGCTGCCCCGCTTCTGGATGGCAGATTGCAGGAGCCACTTTGCACCATCAAACTAGCCCGACTTGGCACTGGTGCCACCTCTGGTCTGGGAACCATCCTGCGTATGGTAGATTCTAAGCAGCCAGCCGGCCACTCCCAGCCACAGGCCCCCAAACACAAACAACGGCGCTTTTCCCTGGAAAACAAAACTCGTCTGCCAACTTTTTGATGGCAGATTGCCGGAGCCACTTGGTACTATCAAACCAGCCCAACTTGGCACTGGTGCCACCATGGGTCTGGTCACCATCCTGCCTATCGTAGCTTTTCAGGAGCCAGCCGGCCACTCCCTGCCACAGGCCCCCAAACACAAACAACGGCGCTTTTCCCTGGAAAAAAAAATTCGCCTGCCAACTTTTTGATGGCAGATTGCAGGAGCCACTTGGTACTATCAAATCAGCCCAACTTGGCACTGGTGCCACCATGGGTCTGGTCACCATCCTGCCTATCGTAGCTTTTCAGGAGCCAGCCGGTCACTCCCAGCCATAGGCCCCCAGACATAAACCTCGGCCCGTTTCCCTGGCAAACAAAAGTAAGCTGCCCCGCTTCTGGATGGCAGATTGCAGCAACCACTTGGTACTATCAAACCAGCCCAACTTGGCACTGGTGCCACCTCTGGTCTGGGAACCATGCTGAGTATCGTGGATTCTAAGGAGCCAGCCGGCCACTCCCAGCCACAGGCCCCCAAACACAAACAACGGCGCTTTTCCCTGGAAAACAAAACTCGCCTGCCGACTTTTTGATGGCAGATTGCAGGAGCCACTTGGTACTATCAAACCAGCCCAACTTGGCACTGGTGCCGTCATGGGTCTGGTCACCATCCTGCCTATCGTAGCTTTTCAGGAGCCAGCCGGTCACTTCCAGGCTTAGGCCCCCAGACACAATCCTCGGACCGTTTCCCTGGCAAACAAAAGTAAGCTGCCCCGCTTCTGGATGGCAGATTGCAGGAACCACTTGGTACTATCAAACCAGCCCAACTTGGCACTGGTGTCACCATGGGTCTGGGAACCATCCTGTGTATCGTGGATTCTAATTAGCCATCCGTCCACTCCAGGCCATAGGGCCCCAGGCACAAACAACGGCGCTTTTCCCTGGATAACAAACTCGCCTGCCAACTTTTTGATGGCAGATTGCAGGAGCCACTTGGTACTATCAAACCAGCCCAACTTGGCACTGCTGCCACCATGGGTCTGGTCACCATCCTGCCTATCGTAGCTTTTCAGGAGCCAGCCGGTCACTCCCAGCCATATGCCCCGAGACACAAACCTCGGCCCGTTTCCCTGGCAAACAAAAGTAAGCTACCCCACTTCTGGATGGCAGATTGCAGGACGCACTTGGTACTATCAAACCAGCCCAACTTGGCACTGGTGCCACGTCAAGTCTAGGAACCATCCTGCGTATCGTGGATTCTAAGGAGCCAGCCGGTCACTCCCAGCCATAGGCCCCCAAACAAAAACAACGGCGCTTTTCCCTGGTAAAGAAAACTTGCCTGCCAACTTTTTGATGGCAGATTGCAGGAGCCACTTGGTACTATCAAACCAGCCCAACTTGGCACTGGTGCCACCATGGGTCTGGTCACCATCCTGCCTATCGTAGCTTTTCAGGAGCCAGCCGGTCACTCCCAGCCATAGGCCCCCAGACACAAAGCTCGGCCCGTTTCCCTGGCAAACAAAAGTAAGCTGCCCCGCTTCTGGATGGCAGATTGCAGGAGCCACTTGGTACTATCAAACCAGCCCGACTTGGCACTGGTGCCACCTCTGGTCTGGGAACCATCCTGCGTATCGTGGATTCTAAGGAGCCAGCCGGCCACTCCCAGCCACAGGCCCCCAAACACAAACAACGGCGCTTTTCCCTGGAAAACAAAACTCGCCTGCCGACTTTTTGATGGCAGATTGCAGGAGCCACTTGGTACTATCAAACCAGCCCAACTTGGCACTGCTGCCACCATGGGTCTGGTCACCATCCTGCCTATCGTAGCTTTTCAGGAGCCAGCCGGTCACTCCCAGCCATAGGCCCCCAGACAAATCCTCGGCCCGTTTCCCTGGCAAACAAAAGTAAGCTGCCCCGCTTCTGGATGGCAGATTGCAGGATCCACTTGGTACTATCAAACCAGCCCGACTTGGCACTGGTGCCACGACAAGTCTGGGAACCATCCTGCGTATCGTGGATTCTAATGAGCCAGCCGGCCACTCCCAGCCACAGGCCCCCAAACACAAACAACGGAGCTTTTCCCTGGAAAACAAAACTCGCCTGCCAACTTTTTGATGGCAGATTGCAGGAGCCACTTGGTACTATCAAACCAGCCCAACTTGGCACTGGTGCCACCTTGGGTCTGGTCACCATCCTGCCTATCGTAGCTTTTCAGGAGCCAGCCGGTCACTCCCAGCCATAGGCCCCCAGACACAAAGCTCGGCCCTTTTCCCTGGCAAACAAAAGTAAGCTGCCCCGCTTCTGGATGGCAGATTGCAGGAGCCACTTTGCACCATCAAACTATCCCGACTAGGCACTGGTGCCACCTTGGGTCTGGGAACCATCCTGCGTATGGTGGATTCTAAGGAGCCAGCCGGCCACTCCCAGCCACAGGCCCCTAAACACAACAACGGCGCTTTTCCCTGGAAAACAAAACTCGCCTGCCAATTTTTGATGGCAGATTGCAGGAGCCACTTGGTACTATCAAACCAGCCCAACTTGGCACTGGTGCCACCATGGGTCTGGTCACCATCCTGCCTATCGTAGCTTTTCAGGAGCCAGCCGGTCACTCCCAGCCATAGGCCCCCAGACACAAAGCTCGGCCCGTTTCCCTGGCAAGCAAAAGTAAGCTGTCCCGATTCTGGATGGCAGATTGCAGGACGCACTTGGTAGTATCAAACCAGCCCGACTTGGCACTGGCGCCACCTCACGTCTGGGAACCATCCTGCGTATCGTGGATTCTAAGCAGCCAGCCGGCCACTCCCAGCCACAGGCCCCCAAACACAAACAACGGTGCTTTTCCCTGGAAAACAAAACTCGCCTGCCAACTTTTTGATGGCAGATTGCAGGAGCCACTTGGTACTATCAAACCAGCCCAACTTGGCACTGGTGCCACCATGGGTCTGGTCACCATCCTGCCTATCGTAGCTTTTCAGGAGCCAGCCGGTCACTCCCAGCCATAGGCCCCCAGACACAAACCTCGGCCCGTTTCCCTGGCAAACAAAAGCAAGCTGCCCCGCTACTGGATGGCAGATTGCAGGAGCCACTTTGCACCATCAAACTAGCCCGACTTGGCACTGGTGCCACCTCAGGTCTGGGAACCATGCTGCGTATCGTGGATTCTAATTAGCCATCCGGCCACTCCCACCCACAGGCCCCCAAACACAAACAACGGCGCTTTTCCCTGGAAAACAAAAGTCGCCTGCCAAATTTTGATGGCAGATTGCCGGAGCCACTTGGTACTATCAAACCAGCCCACCTTGACACTGGTGCCACCATGGGTCTGGTCACCATCCTGCCTATCGTAGCTTTTCAGGAGCCAGCCGGTCACTCCCAGCCACAGGCCCCCAGACACAAAGCTCGGCCCGTTTCCCTGGCAAACAAAAGTAAGTTATCCCGCTTCTGGATGGCAGATTGCAGGAGCCACTTTTCACCATCAAACCAGCCCGACTTGGCACTGGTGCCACCTCTGGTCTGGGAACCATCCTGCGTATCATGGATTCTAAGGAGCCAGCCGGCCACTCCCAGCCACAGGCCCCCAAACACAAACAACGGCGCTTTTCCCTGGATAACAAACTCGCCTGCCAAGTTTTTGATGGCAGATTGCAGGAGCCACTTGGTACTATCAAACCAGCCCAACTTGGCACTGGTGCCACCATGGGTCTGGTCACCATCCTGCCTATCGTAGCTTTTCAGGAGCCAGCCGGTCACTCCCAGCCATAGGCCCCGAGACACAAACCTCGGCCCGTTTCCCTGGCAAACAAAAGTAAGCTACCCCGCTTCTGGATGGCAGATTGCAGGATGCACTTGGTACTATCAAACCAGCCCAACTTGGCACTGGTGCCACCTCAGGTCTGGGAACCATCCTGCGTATCGTGGATTCTAAGGAGCCAGCCGGCCACTCCCAGCCATAGGCCCCCAAACAAAAACAACGGCGCTTTTCCCTGGAAAACAAAACGTGCCTGCCAACTTTTTGATGGCAGATTGCAGGAGCCACTTGGTACTATCAAACCAGCCCAACTTGGCACTGGTGCCACCATGGGTCTGGTCACCATCCTGCCTATCGTAGCTTTTCAGGAGCCAGCCAGTCACTCCCAGCCGTAGGCCCAGAGACACAAAGCTCGGCCCGTTTCCCTGACAAACAAAAGTAAGCTGTCCCGCTTCTAGATGGCAGATTGCAGGACGCACTTGGTACTATCAAACCAGCCCGACTTGGCACTGGTGCCACCTCTGGTCTGGGAACTATCCTGCGTATGGTAGATTCTAAGCAGCCAGCCGGCCACTCCCAGCCACAGGCCCCCAAACACAAACAACGGCGCTTTTCCCTGGAAAACAAAACTCGTCTGCCAACATTTTGATGGCAGATTGCCGGAGCCACTTGCTACTATCAAACCAGCCCAATTTGGCACTGGTGCCACCATGGGTCTGGTCACCATCCTGCCTATCGTAGCTTTTCAGGAGCCAGCCGGCCACTCCCTGCCACAGGCCCCCAAACACAAACAACGGCGCTTTTCCCTGGAAAAAAAAATTCGCCTGCCAACATTTTGATGGCAGATTGCAGGAGCCACTTGGTACTATCAAATCAGCCCAACTTGGCACTGGTGCCACCATGGGTCTGGTCACCATCCTGCCTATCGTAGCTTTTCAGGAGCCAGCCGGTCACTCCCAGCCATAGGCCCCCAGACACAAACCTCGGCCCGTTTCCCTGGCAAACAAAAGTAAGCAGCCCCGCTTCTGGATGGCAGATTGCAGCAACCACTTGGTACTATCAAACCAGCCCAACTTGGCACTGGTGCCACCTCTGGTCTGGGAACCATGCTGAGTATCATGGATTCTAAGGAGCCAGCCGGCCACTCCCAGCCACAGGCCCCCAAACACAAACAACGGCGCTTTTCCCTGGAAAACAAAACTCGCCTGCCAAGTTTTTGATGGCAGATTGCAGGAGCCACTTGGTACTATCAAACCAGCCCAACTTGGCACTGGTGCCGTCATGGGTCTGGTCACCATCCTGCCTATCGTAGCTTTTCACGAGCCAGCCGGTCACTTCCAGGCTTAGGCCCCCAGACACAATCCTCGGACCGTTTCCCTGGCAAACAAAAGTAAGCTGCCCCGCTTCTGGATGGCAGATTGCAGGATCCACTTGGTACTATCAAACCAGCCCAACTTGGCACTGGTGTCACCATGGGTCTGGGAACCATCCTGTGTATCGTGGGTTCTAATTAGCCATCCGTCCACTCCAGGCCATAGGGCCCCAGGCACAAACAATGGCGCTTTTCCCTGGATAACAAACTCGCCTGCCAACTTTTTAATGGCAGATTGCAGGAGCCACTTGGTACTATCAAACCAGCCCAACTTGGCACTGCTGCCACCATGGGTCTGGTCACCATCCTGCCTATCGTAGCTTTTCAGGAGCCAGCCGGTCACTCCCAGCCATATGCCCCGAGACACATACCTCGGCCCGTTTCCCTGGCAAACAAAAGTAAGCTACCCCACTTCTGGATGGCAGATTGCAGGACGCACTTGGTACTATCAAACCAGCCCAACTTGGCACTGGTGCCACGTCAAGTCTAGGAACCATCCTGCGTATCGTGGATTCTAAGGAGCAAGCCGGCCACTCCCAGCCATAGGCCCCCAAACAAAAACAACGGCGCTTTTCCCTGGTAAAGAAAACTTGCCTGCCAACTTTTTGATGGCAGATTGCAGGAGCCACTTGGTACTATCAAACCAGCCCAACTTGGCACTGGTGCCACCATGGGTCTGGTCACCATCCTGCCTATCGTAGCTTTTCAGGAGCCAGCCGGTCACTCCCAGCCATAGGCCCCCAGACACAAAGCTCGGCCCGTTTCCCTGGCAAACAAAAGTAAGCTGCCCCGCTTCTGGATGGCAGATTGCAGGAGCCACTTGTTACTATCAAACCAGCCCGACTTGGCACTGGTGCCACCACTGGTCTGGGAACCATCCTGCGTATCGTGGATTCTAAAGAGCCAGCCGGCCACTCCCAGCCACAGGCTCCCAAACACAAACAACGGCGCTTTTCCCTGGAAAACAAAACTCGCCTGCCAACTTTTTGATGGCAGATTGCAGGAGCCACTTGGTACTATCAAACCAGCCCAACTTGGCACTGGTGCCACCATGGGTCTGGTCACCATCCTGCCTATCGTAGGTTTTCACGAGCCTGCCGGTCACTCCCAGCCATAGGCCCCCAGACAAATCCTCGGCCCGTTTCCCTGGCAAACAAAAGTAAGCTGCCCCGCTTCTGGATGGCAGATTGCAGGATCCACTTGGTACTATCAAACCAGCCCGACTTGGCACTGGTGCCACGACAAGTCTGGGAACCATCCTGCGTATCGTGGATTCTAATGAGCCAGCCGGCCACTCCCAGCCACAGGCCCCCAAACACAAACAACGGCGCTTTTCCCTGGAAAACAAAACTCGCCTGACAACTTTTTGATGGCAGATTGCAGGAGCCACTTGGTACTATCAAACCAGCCCAACTTGGCACTGGTGCCACCTTGGGTCTGGTCACCATCCTGCCTATCGTAGCTTTTCAGGAGCCAGCCGGTCACTCCCAGCCATAGGCCCCGAGACACAAAGCTCGGCCCTTTTCCCTGGCAAACAAAAGTAAGCTGTCCCGCTTCTGGATGGCAGATTGCAGGAGCCACTTTGCACCATCAAACTATCCCGACTAGGCACTGGTGCCACCTTGGGTCTGGGAACCATCCTGCGTATGGTGGATTCTAAGGAGCCAGCCGGCCACTCCCAGCCACAGGCCCCTAAGCACAACAACGGCGCTTTTCCCTGGAAAAAAAAACTCGCCTGCCAAATTTTGATGGCAGATTGCAGGAGCCACTTGGTACTATCAAACCAGCCCAACTAGGGACTGGTGCCACCATGGGTCTGGTCACCATCCTGCCTATCGTAGCTTTTCAGGAGCCAGCCGGTCACTCGCAGCCATAGGCCCCCAGACAAAAACCTCGGCCCGTTTCCCTGGCAAACAAAAGTAAGCTGCCCTGCTTCTGGATGGCAGATTGCAGGAACCACTTGGTACTATCAAACCAGCCCGACTTGGCACTGGTGCCACCTCTGGTCTGGGAACCATCCTGCGTATCGTGGATTCTAAGGAGCCAGTCGGCCACTCCCAGCCACAGGCCCCCAAACACAAACAACGGCCCGTTTCCGTGGCAAACAAAAGTAAGCTGCCCCGCTTCTGGATGGCAGATTGCAGGAGCCACTTGGTACTATCAAACCAGCCCGACTTGGCACTGGTGCCACCTCTGGTCTGGGAACCATCCTGCGTATCGTGGTGTCTAAGGAGCCAGCCGGCCACTCCCAACCACAGGCCCCCAAACACAAACAACGGCGCTTTTCCCTGGAAAACAAAACTCGCCTGCCAACTTTTTGATGTCAGATTGCAGGAGCCACTTGGTACTATCAAACCAGCCCAACTTGGCACTGGTGCCACCATGGGTCTGGTCACCATCCTGCCTATCGTAGCTTTCAGGAGCCCGCCGGTCACTCCCTGCCATAGGCCCCGAGACCCAAACCTCGGCCCGTTTCCCTGGCAAACAAAAGTAAGCTGCCCCGCTTCTGGATGGCAGATTGCAGGACGCACTTGGTACTATCAAACCAGCCCGACTTGGCACTGGCGCCACCTCACGTCTGGACACCATCCTGCGTATCGTGGATTCTAAGCAGCCAGCCGGCCACTCCCAGCCACAGGCCCCCAAACACAAACAACGGCGCTTTTCCCTGGCAAACAAAAGTAAGCTGCCCCGCTTCTGGATGGCAGATTGCAGGAACCACTTGGTAGTATCAAACCAGCCCAACTTGGCACTGGTGGCACCTCTTGTCTGGGAACCATGCTGCGTATCGTGGTTTCTAAGGAGCCAGCCGGCCACTCCCAACCATAGACCCCCAGACACAAACCTCGGCCCGTTTCCCTGGAAAACAAAAGTAAGCTACCCCGATTCTGGATGGCAGATTGCAGGAGGCACTTGGTACTATCAAATCAGCCCAACTTGGCACTGGTGCCACAATGGGTCTGGTAAACATCCTGCCTATCGTAGCTTTTCAGGAGCCAGCCGGCCACTCTCAGCCATATGCCCCCAAAAACAAACCACGGCCCTTTTCTCTGGCAAACAAAACTCAACTGCCCCTCTTCTGGATGGCAAATTTTAGGACGCACTTTGTACTACGAAAACCGCCCGACGTGGCACTGGTGCCACCTTGTGTCAGGGAACCATCCTGCATATCGAGCTTTTTAAGGAGCCAAACGGCCACGCCCAGCCATAAACCCCCGAAAAAAAACCACGGACCATTTCTCTTGGAAACAAAAATCCGCTGCCCCGCGTCTGTATGGCAGATTGCAGGAGCCACTTTGCACCATCAAACCAGCCCGACTTGGCACTGGTGCCACCTTGGGTGTGGGAACAATCCTGCATATCGTGGATTCTAAGGAGCCAGCCGGCCACTCCCAGCCACAGGCCCCCAAACACAAACAACGGCGCTTTTCCCTGGAAAACAAAACTCGCCTGCCAACTTTTTGATGGCAGATTGCAGGAGCCACTTGGTACTATCAAATCATCCCAACTTGGCACTGGTGCCACTATGGGTCTGGGAACCATCCTGCCTATCGTAGCTTTTCAGGAGCCAGCCGGTCACTCCCAGCCATAGGCCCCCAGACACAAACCTCGGACCGTTTCCCTGGCAAACAAAATTAAGCTGCCCCGATTCTGGATGGCAGATTGCAGGAGCCACTTGGTTGTGTCAAACCAGCCCGACTTGGCACTGGTGCCACGACAAGTCTGGGAACCATCCTGCGTATCGTGGATTCTAAGCAGCCACCCGGCCACTCTGAGCCACAGGCCCCCAAACAAAATCTACGGCGCTTTTCCCTGGAAAACAAAACTCGCCTGCCAACTTTTTGATGGCAGATTGCAGGAGCCACTTGGTACTATCAAACCAGCCCAACTTGGCACTGGTGCCACCTCTGGTCTGGGAACCATCCTGCCTATCGTAGCTTTTCAGGAGCCAGCCGGTCACTCCCAGCCATAGACCCCCAGACACAAACCTCGGCCCGTTTCCCTGGCAAACAAAAGTAAGCTGCCCCGCTTTTGGATGGCAGATTGCAGGAGCCACGTTGCACCATCAAACCAGCCCCACTTGGCACTGGTGCCACCTTGGGTCTGGGAACAAGTTGGGCTGGTTTGATAGTACCAAGTGCCTCCTGCAATCTGCCATCCAGAAGCGGGACAGCTTACTTTTGTTTCCCAGGGAAACGGGCCGAGGTATTTGTCTGGGGGCCTATGGCTGGGAGTGACCGGCTGACTACTGAAAAGCTACGATAGGCAGGATGGTTACCAGACTCATGGTGCCACCAGTGCCAAGTCGGGCTGGTTTGATAATACTAAATAGCTCCTGCAATCTGCCATCCAGACGCGGGGCAGCGGATTTTTGTTTGCTGGAGAAAAGTTCCGTGGTTTTTTTTTTGGGGGTATATGACTGGACGTGGCCGGCTGGCTCCTTAAAAAGCTCTATACGCAGGATTGTTCCCTGACCCAAGGTGGCATCAGTGCCAAGTCGGGCTGTTTTCGTAGTACCAAGTGCGTCCTGCAATTTGCCATCCAGAAGCGGGGCAGCCTACTTTTGTTTGCCAGGGAAACGTGCCGAGGTATTTCTCTGGGGGCCTATGGCTGGGAGTGAGCGGCTGGCTCCTGAAAAGCTACGATAGGCAGGATGGTGACCAGACCCATGGTGGCACCAGTGCCAAGTTGGGCTGGTTTGATAGTACCAAGTGGCTCCTGCAATCTGCCATCAAGAAGTTGGCAGGCGAGTTTTGTTTTCCAGGGAAAAGCGCCGTTGTTTTTGTTTAGAGGCCTGTGGCTGGGAGTGGCCGCCTGTCCTCGTAGAATCTACGTTACGCAGCATGGTTCCCAGAGCCAAGGTGGCACCAGGGCCAAGTCGGGCTGGTTTGTAAGTACCAAGTGCATCCTGCAATCTGCCACCAAAAGCGGGGCAGCTTACTTTTGTTTGCCAGGGAAACGGGCCGAGGTTTGTGTCCGGGGGCCTATGGCAGGGAGTGACCGGCTGGCTCCTGAAAAGCTACGATAGGCAGGATGTTTACCAGACCCATGGTGGCACCAGTGCCAAGTTGGGCTGATTTGATAGTACCAAGTGGCTCCTGCAATCTGCCATCCAGAATCGGGGTAACTTACTTTTGTTTTCCAGGGAAACGGGCCGAGGTTTGTGTCTGGGGGTCTATGGCTGGGAGTGACCGGCTGGCTCCTGAAAAGCTACGATAGGCAGGATGGTTCCCAGACCAGAGGTGGCACCAGTGCCAAGTTGGGCTGGTTTGATAGTACCAAGTGGCTCCTGCAATCTACCATCAAAATGTTGGCAGGCGAGTTTTGTTTTCCAGGGAAAAGCGCCGTTGTTTGTGTTTGGGGGCCTGTGGCTCAGAGTGGCCGGGTGGCTGCTTAGAATCCACGTTACGCAGGATGGTTCCCAGACCCAAGGTGGCACCAGTGCCAAGTCGGGCTGGTTTGACACAACCAAGTGGCTCCTGCAATCTGCCATCCAGAATCGGGGGAGCTTAATTTTGTTTGCCAGGGAAACGGTCCGAGGTTTGTGTCTGGGGGCCTATGGCTGGGAGTGACCGGCTGGCTCCTGAAATGCTACAATAGGCAGGATGGTTCCCAGACCCATAGTGGCACCAGTGCCAAGTTGGGATGATTTGATAGTACCAAGTGGCTCCTGCAATCTGCCATCAAAAAGCTGGCAGGCGAATTTTATTTTCCAGGGAAAAGCGCCGTTGTTTGTGTTTGGGGGCCTGTGGCAGGGAGTGGCCGGCTGGCTCCTTAGAATCCACGATATGCAGGATTGTTCCCAGACCCAAGGTGGCACCAGTGCCAAGTCGGGCTGGTTTGATGTTGCAAAGTGGCTCCTGCAATCTGCCATCCAGACGCGGGGCAGCGGATTTTTTTTTCCAAGAGAAATGGTCCGTGGTTTGTTTTTGGGGGTATATGGCTGGGCGTGGCCGGCTGGCTCCTTAAAAAGCTCGATATGCAGGATGGTTCCCTGACACAAGGTGGCACCAGTGCCACGTCGGGCGGTTTTCGTAGTACAAAGTGCGTCCTAAAATTTGCCATCCAGAAGAGGGGCAGTTGAGTTTTGTTTGCCAGAGAAAAGGGCCGTGGTTTGTTTTTGGGGCATATGGCTGAGAGTGGCCGGCTGGCCCCTGAAAATCCACGATAGGCAGGATGGTTCCCAGACCAGAGGTGTCACCAGTGCCAAGTCGGGCTGGTTTGATAGTACTAAGTAGCTCCTGCAATCTGCCATGCAGAACCGGGCAGCTTACTTTTGTTTGCCAGGGAAACGGGCCGAGGTTTGTGTCTGGGGGCCTATGGCTGGGAGTGACCGGCTGGCTCCTGAAAAGCTACAATAGGCAGGATGGTGACCAGACCCATGGTGGCACCAGTGCCAAGTTGGGCTGGTTTGATAGTACCAAGTGGCTCCTGCAATCTGCCATCAAAAAGTTGGCAGGCGAGTTTTGTTTTCCAGGGAAAAGCGCCGTTGTTTGTGTTTGGGGGCCTGTGGCTGGGAGTGGCCAGCTGGCTCCTTAGAACCCACGATACGCAGGATGGTTCCCAGACCTGAGTTGGCACCAGTGCCAAGTTGGGCTGGTTTGATGGTGCAAAGTGGCTCCTGCAATCTGCCATCCAGAAGCGGGGCAGCTTACTTTTGTTTGCCAGGGAAACGGGCCGAAATATTTGTCTGGGGGCCTCTGGCTGGGGGTGGCTGGCTGGCTCCTGAAAAGCTACGATAGGCAGGATGGTGACCAGACCCATGGTGGCACCAGTGCCAAGTTGGGCTGGTTTGATAATACCAAGTGGCTCCTGCAATCTGCCATCAAATGTTTGGCAGGCGAGTTTTGTTTTCCAGGGAAAAGCACCGTTGTGTGTGTTTTGGGGCCTGTGGCTGGGAGTGGCCAGCTGGCTCCTTAGAATCCACGATACGCAGGATGGTTCCCAGACCCAAGGTGGCATCAGTGCCAAGTCGGGCTGGTTTGTTAGTACCAAGTGGTTCCTGCAATCTGCCATCCAGAAGCGGGGCAGCTGAATTTTGTTTGCCAGAGAAAAAGGCTGTTGTTTGTGTTTCGGTGCCTGTGGCTGGCAGTGGCCGGCTGGCTCCTGAAAATCCATGATACGCAACATGGTTCCCAGACCCAAGGTGGCATCAGTGCCAAGTAGGGCTGGTTTCATAGTACCCAGTGGCTCCTGCAATCTGCCATCCAGAAGAGGGGCAGTTGAGTTTTGTTTTCCAGAGAAAAGGGCCGTGGTTTGTGTTTGGGGCCTATGGCTGAGAGTGACCGGCTGGCCCCTGAAAATCCACGATAGGAAGGATGGTTCCCAGATCCAAGGTGGCAGCAGTGCCATGTTGTGCTGGTGTGATAGTCCCAAGTGGCTCCTGCAATCTGCCATCCAGAAGCGGGGCAGCTGAATTTTGTTTGCCAGACAAAAAGGCTGTGGTTTGTGTTTGGGGGCCTGTGGCTGGGAGTGGCCGGCTGGCTCCTGAAAATCCATGATACGCAGTATGGTTCCCAGACCCAAGGTGGCACCAGTGCCAAGTGGGGCTGGTTTCACAGTGTCAAGTGCCTCCTGCAATCTCCCATCCAGAAGCGGGGCAGCTGAGTTTTGTTTGCCTGTGAAACGGGCCGTTGTTTTTAATTGGGGTCTGTGGCCGAGAGTGTTCGGCTGGCTCCTGACAACCCACAATACGCAGGATGGTTCCCAGACCCAAGGTGGCACCAGTGCCAAGTCGGGCTGGTTTGATAGTACCAAGTGGCTCCTGCAATCTGCCATCCAGAAGCGGTGCAGTTGAGTTTTGTTTGCCAGAGAAAAGGGCCGTGGGTTGTGTTTGGGGGCATATGGCTGGGAGTGGCCGGCTGTCTCATTAAAAAGATCGATACGCAGGATGGTTCCCAGACCCAAGGGGGCACCAGTGCCAAGTCGGGCTGTTTTTGTAGTACCAAGTGCGTCCTGCAATTTGCCATCCAGAAGAGGGGCAGTTGAGTTTTGTTTGCCAGAGAATAGCGCCGTTGTTTGTGTTTGGGGGCTTGTGGCTCGTAGTGGCCGACTGGCGCCTTAGAATCTGTGTTACGCAGCATGGTTCCCAGACCCAAGGTGGCACCAGTGCCAAGTTTTGCTGGTTTGATAGTACCAAGTGGCTCCTGCAATCTGCCATCCAGAAGCGGGGTAGCTTACTTTTGTTTGCCAGGGAAACGGGCCGAGGTTTGTGACTGGGGATCTATGGCTGGGAGAGACCGGCTGGCTCCTGGAAAGCTACAATAGGCAGGATGGTTACCAGACCCATGGTGGCACCAGTGCCAAGTTGGGCTGGTTTGATAGTACCAAGTGGCTCCGGCAATCTGCCATCAAAAAGTTGGCAGGCGAGTTTTGTTTTCCAGGGAAAAGCGACATTGTTTGTATTTGGGGGCCTGTGGCTGGGAGTGGCCGGCTGGCTCCTTTGAACCCACGATATGCAGGATGGTTCCCAGACCCAAGGTGGCACCAGTGCCAAGTTTTGCTGGTTTGATAGTACCAAGTGCGTCCTGCAATCTGCCATCCAGAAGCGGGGCAGCTTAATTTTGTTTGCCAGGGAAACGGGCCGTGGGTTTTGTTTGGGGGCATATATCTGAGAGTGGCCGGCTGGCTCCTGAAAATCCACGCTAGGCAGCATGGTTCCCAGATGCAATGTGGCACCAGTGCCAAGTCGGGCTGGTTTGATGGTGCAAAGTGGCTCCTGCAATCTGCCATCCAGAAGCGGGGCAGCTGATTTTTGTTTGCCAGAGGAAAATTCCGTGGATTGTTTTTGGGGGCATATTGCTGGGAGTGGCCGGCTGGCTCCTTAAAATGCTCGATACGCATGATGGTTCCCAGGCCCAAGGTGTCACCACTACCAAGTCGGCCTGCGGTTTTAGTATCAAGTTCATCCTGCAATTTGCCATCCAGAAGAGGGGCAGTTGAGTTTTGTTTGCCAGAGAAACGGGCTGAGGTTTCTGTTTGGGGACATATGGCTGAGAGTGGCCGGCTGGCCCCTGAATATCCACGATACAGAGCATGGTTCCCAGATCCAAGGTGGCACCAGTGCCAAGTCGGGCTGGTTTGATAGTACCAAGTGTCTCCTGCAATCTGCCATCCAGAAGCAGGGCAGCTTACTTTTGTTTGCCAGAGAAATAGGCCTAGGTTTTTGTTTGGGGGCCTGTGGCTAGGAGTGGCCGGCTGGCTCCTAAGAATCCACGATACGCAGGATGTTTCCCAGACCCAAGGTGGCACCAGTGCCAAGTCGGGCTGGTTTGATAGTACCAAGTGGCTCCTGCAAACTCCATCAAAAAGTTGGCAGGCGTGTTTTGTTTTCCAGGGAACAGCGCCGTTGATTTTGTTTGGGGGCCTGTGGCTGGGAGTGGCCGGCTGGCTCCTTAGAATCCACGATACGCAGGATGGTTCCCAGACCCAAGGTGGCACCAGTGCCAAGTCGGGCTGGTTTGATAGTACCAAGTGGCTCCTGCAATCTGCCATCCAGAAGTGAGGCAGCTAAGTTTTGTTTGCGAGAAAAAAGGGCCGTGGTTTTTGTTGGGGGCCTGTGGCTGGGAGTAGCCGGCTGGCTCCTTAAAATCCACGATAGGCAGGATGGTTCCCAGACCCAAGGTGGCACCAGTGCCAAGTCGGGCTGGTTTGATAGTACCAAGTGGCTCCTGCAATCTGCCATCCAGAAGCGGGGCAGCTGAGTTTTGTTTGCCAGAGAAAAAGGCTGTGGTTTGTGTTTGGGGGCCTGTGGCTGGGAGTGGCCGGCTGGCTCCTGAAAATCCACGATACGCAGCATGGTTCCCAGACCCAAGGTGGCACCAGTGCCAAGTGGGGCTCGTTTGACAGTGTCAAGTGCCTCCTGCAATCTCCCATCCAGAAGCGGGGCAGCTGAGTTTTTTTTGCCAGGGAAACGGACCTTTGTTTTTGATTGGGCTCTGTGGCCGAGAGTGGTCGGCTGTCTCCTGACAATCCACAATACGCAGGATGGTTCCCAGACCCAAGGTGGCACCAGTGCCAAGTCGGGCTGGTTTGATAGTACCAAGTGTCTCCTGCAATCTGCCATCCAGAAGCGGGGCAGCTGAGTTTTGTTTGCCAGAGAAAAGGGCCGTGGGTTGTGTTTGGGGGCATATGGCTGGGAGTGGCCACCTGGCTCCTTAAAATGCACGATACGCCGCATGGTAACCAGACGCAAGGTGGCACCAGTGCCAAGTCAGGCTGTTTTTGTAGTACCCAGTGGCTCCTGCAATTTGCCATCCAGAAGCGGGGCAGTTGAATTTTGTTTGCTAGAGAAAAGGGCTGTGGTTTGTGTTTGGGGGCCTATGGCTGAGAGTGGCCGGCTGGCCCCTGAAAATCAACGATAGGCAGGATGGTTCCCAGATCCAAGGTGGCACCAGTGCCAAGTAAGGCTGGTTGTATGGTTCAAAGTAACTCCTGCAATCTGCCATCCAGAAGCGGGACAGCTGAGTTTTTTTTGCCAGAGAAAAGGTCCATGGTTTCTTTTTGGGGCATACGGCTGGGAATTGCCGGCTGGCTCCTTAAAATGCTCGATATGCAGGATGGTTCCCAGAGCCAAGGTGGCACCACTGCCAAGTCGGGCTCTTTTTGTAGTACCAAGTGCGTCCTGCAATTTGCCATTCAGAAGAGGGGCAGTTGAGTTTTGTTTGCCAGAGAAAAGGGCCGTTGTTTGTGTTTGGGGGCCTGTGGCTGGGAGTGTTCGGCTGGTTCCTGAATATGTACGATACGCAGGATTGTTCCCAGATCCAAGGTGGCAGCAGTGCCATGTTGTGCTGGTGTGATAGTCCCAAGTGGCTCCTGCAATCAGCCATCCAGAAGTGGGGCAGCTGATTTTTGTTTGCCAGAGAAAAGGTCCGTGGTTTGTTTTTGGGGGCATATGGCTGAGAGTGGCCGGCTGGCTCCTGAAAAGCTACGATAGGCAGGATGGTGACCAGACCCATGGTGGCACCAGTGCCAAGTTGGGCTGGTTTGATAGTACCAAGTGGCTCCTGCAATCTGCCATCAAAAAGTTGTCAGGCGAGTTTTGTTTTCCAGGGAAAAGCGCCGCTTTTTGTGTTTGGGTGCCTGAGGCTGGGAGTGGCCGGCTGGCTCCTTAGAATCCACGATACGCAGGATGGTTCCCAGACCAGTGGTGGCACCAGTGCCAAGTCGGGCTGGTTTGATAGTAACAAGTGCGTCCTACTATCTGCCATCCAGAAGCGGGGCAGCTTACTTTTGTTTGCCAGGGAAACGGGCCGAGCTTTGTGTCTGGGGGCCTGTGGCAGGGAGTGACCGGCTGGCTCCTGAAAAGCTACGATAGGCAGGATGGTGACCAGACCCATGGTGGCACCAGTGCCAAGTTGGGCTGGTTTGATAGTACCAAGTGGCTCCTGCAATCTGCCATCAAAAAGTTGTCAGGCGAGTTTAGTTTTCCAGGGAAAAGCGCCGTTGTTTGTGTTTGGGGGCCTGTGGCTGGGAGTGGCCGGCTGGCTAATTAGAATCCACGATACGCAGGATGGTTCCCAGACCAGAGGTGGCAACAGTGACAAGTCGGGCCAGTTTGATGGTGCAAAGTGGCTCCTGCAATCTGCCATCCAGAAGCAGGGCTGCTTACTTTTGTTTGCCAGGGAAAGGAGCCGAGGTTTTTGTCTGGGGGCCTATGGCTGGGAGTGACCAGCTGGCTCCTGAAAAGGTACGATAGGCAGGATGGTTACCAGACCCATGGTGGCACCAGTGCCAAGTTCGGCTGATTTGATAGTACCAAGTGGCTCCTGCAATCTGCCATCAAAATGTTGGTAGGCGAGTTTTGTTTTCCAGGGAAAAGCGCCGTTGTTTGTGTTTGGGGGCCTGTGGGTGGGAGTGGCCGGCTGGCTAATTAGAATCCACGATACGTAGGATGGTTCCCAGACCTAAAGTGGCACCAGTGACAAGTCGGGCCAGTTTGATGGTGCAAAGTTGCTACTGAAATCTGCCATCCAGAAACGGGGCAGCTTACTTTTGTTTGCCAGGGAAACGGGCCAAGGTTTGTGTCTGGGGGCCTATGGCTGTGAGTGACCGGCTAGGTCCTGAAAAGCTACGAGAGGCATGATGGTGACCAGACCCATGGTGGCACCAGTGCCAAGTTGGGCTGGTTTGATAGTACCAAGTGGCTCCTGCAATCTGCCATCAAAAAGTCGGCAAGCGAGTGTTGATTTCCAGGGAAAAGCGCCGTTGTTTGTGTTTGGGGGCCTGTGGCAGGGAGTGGCCGGCTGGCTCCTTAGAATCCACGATACGCAGCATGGTTCCCAGACCCAAGGTGGCACCAGTGCCAAGTCGGGCTGGCTTGATAATACCAAGTGGTTCCTGCAATCGGCCATCAAAAAGTTGGCAGGCGAGTTTTGTTTTCCAGGGAAAAGCGCCGTTGTTTTTGTTTGGGGGCCTATGGGTGGGAGTGGCCGGCTGGCTCCTTAGAATCCACGAGACGCAGGATGGTTCCCAGACCTGAGGTGGCACCAGTGCCAAGTTGGGCTGGTTTGATAGTACCAAGTGCGTCCTGCAATCTGCCATCCAGAAGCGGGGTAGCTTACTTTTGTTTGCCAGGGAAACGGGCCAAGGTTTGTGTCTCGGGGCCTATGGCTGGGAGTGACCGGCTGGCTCCTGAAAAGCTACGATAGGCAGGATGGTGACCAGACCCATGGTGGCACCAGTGCCAAGTTGGGCTGGTTTGATAGTACCAAGTGGCTCCTGCAATCTGCCATCAAAAATTTGGCAGGCGAGTTTGTTATCCAGGGAAAAGCGGCGTTGTTTGTGCCTGGGGCCCTATGGCCTGGAGTGGACGGATGGCTAATTAGAATCCACGATACACAGGATGGTTCCCAGACGCATGGTGGCACCAGTGCCAACTTGGGCTGGTTTGATAGTACCAAGTGGTTCCTGCAATCTGCCATCCAGAAGCGGGGCAGCTTACTTTTGTTTTCCAGGGAAACGGGCCGAGGTTTTTGTCTGGGGGCCTATGGCTGGGAGTGACCGGCTGGCTCCTGAAAAGCTACGATAGGCAGGATGGTGACCAGACCCATGACGGCACCAGTGCCAAGTTGGGCTGGTTTGATAGTACCAAGTGGCTCCTGCAATCTGCCATCAAAAACTTGGCAGGCGAGTTTTGTTTTCCAGGGAAAAGCGCCGTTGTTTGTGTTTGGGGGCCTGTGGCTGGGAGTGGCCGGCTGGCTCCTTAGAATCCACGATACTCAGCATGGTTCCCAGATCAGAGGTGGCACCAGTGCCAAGTTGGGCTGGTTTGATAGTACCAAGTGCGTCCGGGAATCTGCCATCCAGAAGCGGGGCAGCTTACTTTTGTTTGCCAGGGAAACGGGCCGAGGTTTTTGTCTGGGGGCCTATGGCTGGGAGTGACTGGCTGGCTCCTGAAAAGTTACGATAGGCAGGATGGTTCCCAGACCCATGGTGGCACCAGTGCCAAGTTGGGCTGGTTTGATAGTACCAAGTGGCTCCTGCAATCTGCCATCAAAAAGTTGGCAGGCGAGTTTTGTTTTCCAGGGAAAAGCGCCGTTGTTTGTGTTTGGGGGCCTGTGGCAGGGAGTGGCCGGCTGGCTCCTTAGAATCCACGATACGCAGGATGGTTCCCAGACTTGACGTGGCACCAGTGCCAAGTCGGGCTGGTTTGATAGTACCAAGTGCGTCCTGCAATCTGCCATCCAGAAGCGGGGCAGCTTACTTTTGTTTTCCAGGGAAACGGGCCGAGGTATTTGTCTGGGGGCCTATGGCTGGGAGTGAGCGGCTGGCTCCTGAAAAGCTACGATAGGCAGGATGGTGACCAGACCCATGGTGGCACCAGTGCCAAGTTGGGCTGGTTTGATAGTACCAAGTGGCTCCTGCAATCTGCCATCAAAAAGTTGTCAGGCGAGTTTTGTTTTCCAGGGAAAAGCGCCGTTGTTTGTGTTTGGGTGCCTGTGGCTGGGAGTGGCCGGCTGGCTCCTTAGAATCCACGATACGCAGGATGGTTCCCAGACCAGTGGTGGCACCAGTGCCAAGTCGGGCTGGTTTGATAGTAACAAGTGCGTCCTACTATCTGCCATCCAGAAGCGGGGCAGCTTACTTTTGTTTGCCAGGGAAACGGGCCGAGCTTTGTGTCTGGGGGCCTATGGCTGGGAGTGACCGGCTGGCTCCTGAAAAGCTACGATAGGCAGGATGGTGACCAGACCCATGGTGGCACCAGTGCCAAGTTGGGCTGGTTTGATAGTACCAAGTGGCTCCTGCAATCTGCCATCAAAAAGTTGTCAGGCGAGTTTTGTTTTCCAGGGAAAAGCGCCGTTGTTTGTGTTTGGGGGCCTGTGGCTGGGAGTGGCCGGCTGGCTAATTAGAATCCACGATACGCAGGATGGTTCCCAGACCAGAGGTGGCAACAATGACAAGTCGGGCCAGTTTGATGGTGCAAAGTGGCTCCTGCAATCTGCCATCCAGAAGCAGGGCTGCTTACTTTTGTTTGCCAGGGAAAGGAGCCGAAGTTTTTGTCTGGGGGCCTATGGCTGGGAGTGACCAGCTGGCTCCTGAAAAGGTACGATAGGCAGTATGGTTACCAGACCCATGGTGGCACCAGTGCCAAGTTCGGCTGATTTGATAGTACCAAGTGGCTCCTGCAATCTGCCATCAAAATGTTGGTAGGCGAGTTTTGTTTTCCAGGGAAAAGCGCCGTTGTTTGTGTTTGGGGGCCTGTGGGTGGGAGTGGCCGGATGGCTAATTACAATCCATGATACGCAGGGTGGTTCCCAGACCTAAAGTGGCACCAGTGACAAGTCGGGCCAGTTTGATGGTGCAAAGTTGCTACTGAAATCTGCCATCCAGAAACGGGGCAGCTTACTTTTGTTTGCCAGGGAAACGGGCCAAGGTTTGTGTCTGGGGGCCTATGGCTGTGAGTGACCGGCTAGGTCCTGAAAAGCTACGAGAGGCATGATGGTGACCAGACCCATGGTGGCACCAGTGCCAAGTTGGGCTGGTTTGATAGTACCAAGTGGCTCCTGCAATCTGCCATCAAAAAGTCGGCAAGCGAGTGTTGATTTCCAGGGAAAAGCGCCGTTGTTTGTGTTTGGGGGCCTGTGGCAGGGAGTGGCCGGCTGGCTCCTTAGAATCCACGATACGCAGCATGGTTCCCAGACCCAAGGTAGCACCAGTGCCAAGTCGGGCTGGCTTGATAATACCAAGTGGTTCCTGCAATCGGCCATCAAAAAGTTGGCAGGCGAGTTTTGTTTTCCAGGGAAAAGCGCCGTTGTTTTTGTTTGGGGGCCTATGGGTGGGAGTGGCCGGCTGGCTCCTTAGAATCCACGAGACGCAGGATGGTTCACAGACCTGAGGTGGCACCAGTGCCAAGTTGGGCTGGTTTGATAGTACCAAGTGCGTCCTGCAATCTGCCATCCAGAAGCGGGGTAGCTTACTTTTGTTTGCCAGGGAAACGGGCCGAGGTTTGTGTCTCGGGGCCTATGGCCGGGAGTGACCGGCTGGCTCCTGAAAAGCTACGATAGGCAGGATGGTGACCAGACCCATGGTGGCACCAGTGCCAAGTTGGGCTGGTTTGATAGTACCAAGTGGCTCCTGCAATCTGCCATCAAAAATTTGGCAGGCGAGTTTGTTTTCCAGGGAAAAGCGCCGTTGTTTGCGCCTGGGGCCCTATGGCCTGGAGTGGACGGATGGCTAATTAGAATCCACGATACACAGGATGGTTCCCAGACCCATGGTGGCACCAGTGCCAACTTGGGCTGGTTTGATAGTAACAAGTGGTTCCTGCAATCTGCCATCCAGAAGCGGGGCAGCTTACTTTTGTTTGCCAGGGAAACGGGCCGAGGATTGTGTCTGGGGGCCTAAGCCTGGAAGTGACCGGCTGGCTCCTGAAAAGCTACGATAGGCATGATGGTGACCAGACCCATGGTGGCACCAGTGCCAAGTTGGGCTGGTTTGATAGTACCAAGTGGCTCCTGCAATCTGCCATCAAAAAGTCGGCAAGCGAGTGTTGATTTCCAGGGAAAAGCGTCGTTGTTTGTGTTTGGGGGCCTGTGGCTGGGAGTGGCCAGCTGGCTCCTTAGAATCCACGATACGCAGCATGGTTCCCAGACCCAAGGTGGCACCAGTGCCAAGTCGGGCTGGCTTGATAATACCAAGTGGTTCCTGCAATCGGCCATCAAAATGTTCGCAGGCGAGTTTTGTTTTCCAGGGAAAAGCGCCGTTGTTTGTGCCTGGGGCCCTATGGCCTGGAGTGGACGGATGGCTAATTAGAATCCACGATACACAGGATGGTTCCCAGACCCATGGTGGCACCAGTGCCAAGTTGGGCTGGTTTGATAGTAACAAGTGCGTCCGGGAATCTGCCATCCAGAAGCGGGGCAGCTTACTTTTGTTTGCCAGGGAAACGGTCCGAGGTTTGTGTCTGGGGGCCTATGGCTGGGAGTGACCGGCTGGCTCCTGAAAAGCTACGATAGGCAGGATGGTGACCAGACCCATGGTGGCACCAGTGCCAAGTTGGGCTGGCTTGATAATACCAAGTGGTTCCTGCGATCGGCCATCAAAAAGTTGGCAGGCGAGTTTTGTTTTCCAGGGAAAAGCGCCGTTGTTTGTGCCTGGGGCCCTATGGCCTGGAGTGGACGGATGGCTAATTAGAACCCACGATACGCAGGATGGTTCCCAGACCTGAGATGGCACCAGTGCCAAGTTGGGCTGGTTTGACGGTGCAAAGTGGCTCCTGCAATCTGCCATGCAGAAGCGGGGCAGCTTACTTTTGTTTGCCAGGGAAACGGGCCGAAATATTTGTCTTGGGGCCTCTGGCTGGGGGTGGCTGGCTGGCTCCTGAAAAGCTACGATAGGCAGGATGGTGACCAGACCCATGGTGGCACCAGTGCCAAGTTGGGCTGGTTTGATAGTACCAAGTGGCTCCTGCAATCTGCCATCAAAAACTTGGCAGGCGAGTTTTGTTTTCCAGGGAAAAGCGCCGTTGTTTGTGTTTGGGGGCCTGTGGCAGGGAGTGGCCGGCTGGCTCCTTAGAATCCACGATACGCAGCATGGTTCCCAGACCCAAGGTGGCACCAGTGCCAAGTCGGGCTGGCTTGATAATACCAAGTGGTTCCTGCAATCGGCCATCAAAAAGTTGGCTGGCGAGTTTTGTTTTCCAGGGAAAAGCGCCGTTGTTTTTGCCTGGGGCCCTATGGCCTGGAGTGGACGGATGGCTAATTAGAATCCACGATACACAGGATGGTTCCCAGACCCATGGTGGCACCAGTGCCAAGTTGGGCTGGTTTGATAGTAACAAGTGGTTCCTGCAATCTGCCATCCAGAAGCGGGGCAGCTTACTTTCGTTTGCCAGGGAAACGGTCCGAGGTTTGTGTCTGGGGGCCTATGGCAGGGAGTGACCGGCTGGCTCCTGAAAAGCTACGATAGGCAGGATGGTGACCAGACCCATGGTGGCACCAGTGCCAAGTTGGGCTGGCTAGATAATACCAAGTGGTTCCTGCAATCGGCCATCAAAAAGTTGGCAGGCGAGTTTTGTTTTCCAGGTAAAAGCGCCGTTGTTTGTGCCTGGGGCCCTATGGCCTGGAGTGGACGGATGGCTAATTAGAATCCACGATACACAGGATGGTTCCCAGACCCATGGTGGCACCAGTGCCAAGTTGGGCTGGTTTGATAGTACCAAGTGGTTCCTGCAATCTGCCATCCAGAAGCGGGGCAGCTTACTTTTGTTTGCCAGGGAAACGGGCCGAGGTTTTTGTCTGGGGGCCTATGGCTGGGAGTGACCGGCTGGCTCCTGAAAAGCTACGATAGGCAGGATGGTGACCAGACCCATGACGGCACCAGTGCCAAGTTGGGCTGGTTTGATAGTACCAAGTGGCTCCTGCAATCTGCCATCAAAAACTTGGCAGGCGAGTTTTGTTTTCCAGGGAAAAGCGCCGTTGTTTGTGTTTGGGGGCCTGTGGCTGGGAGTGGCCGGCTGGCTCCTTAGAATCCACGATACTCAGCATGGTTCGAAGATCAGAGGTGGCACCAGTGCCAAGTTGGGCTGGTTTGATACTACCAAGTGCGTCCGGGAATCTGCCATCCAGAATCGGGGCAGCTTACTTTTGTTTGCCAGGGAAACGGGCCGAGGTTTTTGTCTGGGGGCCTATGGCTGGGAGTGACCGGCTGGCTCCTGAAAAGTTACGATAGGCAGGATGGTGACCAGACCCATGGTGGCACCAGTGCCAAGTTGGGCTGGTTTGATAGTACCAAGTGGCTCCTGCAATCTGCCATCAAAAAGTTGGCAGGCGAGTTTTGTTTTCCAGGGAAAAGCGCCGTTGTTTGTGTTTGGGGGCCTGTGGCAGGGAGTGGCCGGCTGGCTCCTTAGAATCCACGATACGCAGGGTGGTTCCCAGACCAGTGGTGGCACCAGTGCCAAGTCGGGCTGGTTTGATAGTACCAAGTGCGTCCTGCAATCTGCCATCCAGAAGCGGGGCAGCTTACTTTTGTTTGCCAGGGAAACGGGCCGAGGTATTTGTCTGAGGGCCTATGGCTGGGAGTGACCGGCTGGCTCCTGAAAAGCTACGATAGTCAGGATGGTGACCAGACCCATGGTGGCACCAGTGCCAAGTTGGGCTGGTTTGATAGTACCAAGTGGCTCCTGCAATCTGCCATCAAAAAGTTGGCAGGCGAGTTTTGTTTTCCAGGGAAAAGCGCCGTTGTTTGTGTTTGGGGGCCTGTGGGTGGGAGTGGCCGGCTGGCTCCTTAGAATCCACGATACGCAGGATGGTTCCCAGACCAGTGGTGGCACCAGTGCCAAGTCGGGCTGGTTTGATAGTAACAAGTGCGTCCTACTATCTGCCATCCAGAAGCGGGGCAGCTTACTTTTGTTTGCCAGGGAAACGGGCCGAGCTTTGTGTCTGGGGGCCTATGGCTGGGAGTGACCGGCTGGCTCCTGAAAAGCTACGATAGGCAGGATGGTGACCAGACCCATGGTGGCACCAGTGCCAAGTTGGGCTGGTTTGATAGTACCAAGTGGCTCCTGCAATCTGCCATCAAAAAGTTGTCAGGCGAGTTTTGTTTTCCAGGGAAAAGCGCCGTTGTTTGTGTTTGGGGGCCTGTGGCTGGGAGTGGCCGGTTGGCTAATTAGAATCCACGATACGCAGGATGGTTCCCAGACCAGAGGTGGCAACAGTGACAAGTCGGGCCAGTTTGATGGTGCAAAGTGGCTCCTGCAATCTGCCATCCAGAAGCAGGGCTGCTTACTTTTGTTTGCCAGGGAAAGGAGCCGAGGTTTTTGTCTGGGGGCCTATGGCTGGGAGTGACCAGCTGGCTCCTGAAAAGGTACGATAGGCAGGATGGTTCCCAGACCCATGGTGGCACCAGTGCCAAGTTCGGCTGATTTGATAGTACCAAGTGGCTCCTGCAATCTGCCATCAAAAAGTTGGCAGGCGAGTTTTGTTTTCCAGGGAAAAGCGCCGTTGTTTGTGTTTGGGGGCCTGTGGGTGGGAGTGGCCGGATGGCTAATTAGAATCCACGATACGCAGGATGTTTCCCAGACCTAAAGTGGCACCAGTGACAAGTCGGGCCAGTTTGATGGTGCAAAGTTGCTACTGAAATCTGCCATCCAGAAACGGGGCAGCTTACTTTTGTTTGCCAGGGAAACGGGCCAAGGTTTGTGTCTGGGGGCCTATGGCTGTGAGTGACCGGCTAGGTCCTGAAAAGCTACGAGAGGCATGATGGTGACCAGACCCATGGTGGCACCAGTGCCAAGTTGGGCTGGTTTGATAGTACCAAGTGGCTCCTGCAATCTGCCATCAAAAAGTCGGCAAGCGAGTGTTGATTTCCAGGGAAAAGCGCCGTTGTTTGTGTTTGGGGGCCTGTGGCAGGGAGTGGCCGGCTGGCTCCTTAGAATCCACGATACGCAGCATGGTTCCCAGACCCAAGGTGGCACCAGTGCCAAGTCGGGCTGGCTTGATAATACCAAGTGGTTCCTGCAATCTGCCATCAAAAAGTTGGCAGGCGAGTTTTGTTTTCCAGGGAAAAGGGCCGTTGTTTTTGTTTGGGGGCCTATGGGTGGGAGTGGCCGGCTGGCTCCTTAGAATCCACGAGACGCAGGATGGTTCACAGACCTGAGGTGGCACCAGTGCCAAGTTGGGCTGGTTTGATAGTACCAAGTGCGTCCTGCAATCTGCCATCCAGAAGCGGGGTAGCTTACTTTTGTTTGCCAGGGAAACGGGCCGAGGTTTGTGTCTGGGGGCCTATGGCGGGGAGTGACCGGCTGGCTCCTGAAAAGCTACGATAGGCAGGATGGTGACCAGACCCATGGTGGCACCAGTGCCAAGTTGGGCTGGTTTGATAGTACCAAGTGGCTCCTGCAATCTGCCATCAAAAACTTGGCAGGCGAGTTTTGTTTTCCAGGGAAAAGCGCCGTTGTTTGTGTTTGGGGGCCTGTGGCTGGGAGTGGCCGGCTGGCTCCTTAGAATCCACGATACTCAGCATGGTTCCCAGACCAGAGGTGGCACCAGTGCCAAGTTGGGCTGGTTTGATTGTAACAAGTGCGTCCGGGAATCTGCCATCCAGAAGCGGGGCAGCTTACTTTTGTTTGCCAGGGAAACGGGCCGAGGTTTGTGTCTGGGGGCCTATGGCTGGGAGTGGCCGGCTGGCTCCTGAAAAGCTACGATAGGCAGGATGGTGACCAGACCCATGGTGGCACCAGTGCCAAGTTGGGCTGGTTTGATAGTACCAAGTGGCTCCTGCAATCTGCCATCAAAAAGTTGGCAGGAGAGTTTTGTTTTCCAGGGAAAAGCGCCCTTGTTTGTGTTTGGGGGCCTGTGGCTGGGAGTGGCCGGCTGGCTTCTTAGAATCCACGATACGCAGGATGTTTCCCAGACCCAAGTTGGCACCAGTACCAAGTAGGGCTGGTTTGATACTACCAAGTGGCTCCTGCAATCTGCCATCCAGAAGCGGGGCAGCTTACTTTTGTTTGCCAGGGAAACGGGCCGAGGTTTGGGTCTGGGGGCCTATGGCTGGGAGTGACCGGCTGGCTCCTGAAAAGCTACGATAGGCAGGATGTTGACCAGACCCATGGTGGCACCAGTGCCAAGTTGGGCTGATTTGATAGTACCAAGTGGCTCCTGCAATCTGCCATCAAAAAGTTGGCAGGCGAATTTTGTTTTCCAGGGAAAAGCGCCGTTGTTTGTGTTTGGGGGCCTGTGGCAGGGAGTGGCCGGCTGGCTCCTGAAAAGCTACGATAGGCAGGATGGTGACCAGACCCATGGTGGCACCAGTGCCAAGTTGGGCTGGTTTGATAGTACCAAGTGGCTCCGGCAATCTGCCATCAAAAAGATGGCAGACGAGTTTTGTTTTCCAGGGAAAAGCGCCGTTGTTTGTGTTTGGGGGCCTGTGCCTGGGAGTGGACGGATGGCTAATTAGAATCTACGATACGCAGGATGGTTCCCAGACCAGAGGTGGCACCAGTGCCAAGTCGGGTGGTTTGATAGTAGCAAGTGGCTCCTGCAATCTGCCATCCAGAAGCGGGACAGCTTACTTTTGTTTGTCAGGGAAACCGGCCGAGTTTTGTGTCTGTGGGCCTATGGCTGGGAGTGACCGGGTGGCTCCTGAAAAGCTACGATAGGCAGGATGGTGACCAGACCCATGGTGGCACCAGTGCCAAGTTGGGCTGGTTTGATAGTACCAAGTGGCTCCTGTAATCTGCCATCAAAAAGTTGGCAGGCAAGTTTTGTTTTCCAGGGAAAAGCGCCGTTGTTTTTGTTTGGGGGCCTATGGCTGGGAGTGGCCGGCTGGCTCCTTAGAATCCACGATACGCAGGATGGTTCCCAGACCTGAGGTGGCACCAGTGCCAAGTTGGGCTGGTTTGATAGTACCAAGTGCGTCCTGCAATCTGCCATCCAGAAGCGGGGTAGCTTACTTTTGTTTGCCAGGGAAACGGGCCGAGGTTTGTGTCTGGGGGCCTATGGCTGGGAGTGACCGGCTGGCTCCTGAAAAGCTACGATAGGCAGGATGGTTCCCAGACCCATGGTGGCACCAGTGCCAAGTTGGGCTGGTTTGATAGTACCAAGTGGCTCCTGCAATCTGCCATCAAAAAGTTGTCAGGCGAGTTTTGTTTTCCAGGGAAAAGCGCCGTTGTTTGTGTTTGGGTGCCTGTGGCTGGGAGTGGCCGGCTGGCTCCTTAGAATCCACGATACGCAGGATGGTTCCCAGACCAGAGGTGGCAGCAATGCCAAGTCGGGCTGGTTTGATGGTGAAAAGTGGCTCCTGCAATCTGCCATCCAGAAGCGGGATAACTTACTTTTGTTTGCCAGGGAAACGGGCCGAGCTTTGTGTCTGGGGGCCTATGGCTGGGAGTGACCGGCTGGCTCCTGAAAAGCTACGATAGGCAGGATGGTGACCAGACCCATGACGGCACCAGTGTCAAGTTGGGCTGGTTTGATAGTACCAAGTGGCTCCGGGAATCTGCCATCAAAATTTGGCAGGCGAGTTTTGTTGTCCAGGGAAAAGCGCCGTTGTTTGTGTCTGGGGGCCTGTGGCTGGGAGTGACCGGCTGGCTCTTTAGAATCCACGATACGCAGGATGGTTCCCAGACCCAAGGTGGCACCAGTGCCAAGTTGGGCTGGTTTGATACTACCAAGTGCGTCCTGGAATCTGCCATCCAGAAGCGGGGCAGCTTACTTTTGTTTGCCAGGGAAATGGGCCGAGGTTTTTCTCTGGGGGCCTATGGCAGGGAGGGACCGGCTGTCTCCTGAAAAGCTACGATAGGCAGGATGGTGACCAGACCCATGGTGGCACCAGTGCCAAGTTGGGCTGATTTGATAGTAGCAAGTGGCTCCTGCAATCTGCCATCAAAAAGTTGGCAGGCGAGTTTTGTTTTCCAGGGAAAAGCGCTGTGGTTTGTGTTTGGGGGCCTGTGGCTGGGAGTGACCGGCTGGCTCCTTAGAATCCACGATACGCAGGATGGTTCCCAGACTAGAGGTGGCACCAATGCCAAGATGGGCTGGTTTGATAGTACCAAGTGGCTCCTGCAATCTGCCATCCAGAAGCGGGGCAGCTTGCTTTTGTTTGCCAGGGAAACGGGTCGAGCTTTGTGTCTGGGGGCCTATGGCTGGGAGTGACCGGCTGGCTCCTGAAAAGCTACGATAGGCAGGATGGTGACCAGACCCATGGTGGCACCAGTGCCAAGTTGGGCTGGTTTGATAGTACCAAGTGGCTCCTGCAATCTGCCATCAAAAAGTTAGCAGGCAAGTTTTGTTTTCCAGGGAAAAGCGCCGTTGTTTTTGTTTGGGGGCCTATGGCTGGGAGTGGCCGGCTGGCTCCTTAGAATCCACGATACGCAGGATGGTTCCCAGACCTGAGGTGGCACCAGTGCCAAGTCGGGCTGGTTTGATAGTACCAAGTGGCTCCTGCAATCTGCCATCCAGAAGCGGGGTAGCTTACTTTTGTTTGCCAGGGAAACGGGCCGAGGTTTGTGTCTGGGGGCCTATGGCTGGGAGTGACCGGCTGGCTCCTGAAAAGCTACGATAGGCAGGATGGTGACCAGACCCATGGTGGCACCAGTGCCAAGTTGGGCTGGTTTGATAGTACCAAGTGGCTCCTGCAATCTGCCATCCAGAAGCGGGACAGCTTACTTTTGTTTG
Organism: Melospiza melodia melodia; assembly: GCF_035770615.1. Taxonomy (NCBI): domain Eukaryota; kingdom Metazoa; phylum Chordata; class Aves; order Passeriformes; family Passerellidae; genus Melospiza; species Melospiza melodia. Next base: position 94,924,007 of record NC_086196.1, on the reverse strand, counting down.
TCAGGGAAACCGGCCGAGTTTTGTGTCTGTGGGCCTACGGCTGGGAGTGACCGGGTGGCTCCTGAAAAGCTACGATAGGCAGGATGGTGACCAGACCCATGGTGGCACCAGTGCCAAGTTGGGCTGGTTTGATAGTACCAAGTGGCTCCTGCAATCTGCCATCAAAAAGTTAGCAGGCAAGTTTTGTTTTCCAGGGAAAAGCGCCGTTGTTTTTGTTTGGGGGCCTATGGCTGGGAGTGGCCGGCTGGCTCCTTAGAATCCACGATACGCAGGATGGTTCCCAGACCTGAGGTGGCACCAGTGCCAAGTTGGGCTGGTTTGATAGTACCAAGTGCGTCCTGCAATCTGCCATCCAGAAGCGGGGTAGCTTACTTTTGTTTGCCAGGGAAACGGGCCGAGGTTTGTGTCTGGGGGCCTATGGCTGGGAGTGACCGGCTGGCTCCTGAAAAGCTACGATAGGCAGGATGGTTCCCAGACCCATGGTGGCACCAGTGCCAAGTTGGGCTGGTTTGATAGTACCAAGTGGCTCCTGCAATCTGCCATCAAAAAGTTGTCAGGCGAGTTTTGTTTTCCAGGGAAAAGCGCCGTTGTTTGTGTTTGGGTGCCTGTGGCTGGGAGTGGCCGGCTGGCTCCTTAGAATCCACGATACGCAGGATGGTTCCCAGACCAGAGGTGGCAGCAATGCCAAGTCGGGCTGGTTTGATGGTGAAAAGTGGCTCCTGCAATCTGCCATCCAGAAGCGGGATAACTTACTTTTGTTTGCCAGGGAAACGGGCCGAGCTTTGTGTCTGGGGGCCTATGGCTGGGAGTGACCGGCTGGCTCCTGAAAAGCTACGATAGGCAGGATGGTGACCAGACCCATGACGGCACCAGTGTCAAGTTGGGCTGGTTTGATAGTACCAAGTGGCTCCGGGAATCTGCCATCAAAATTTGGCAGGCGAGTTTTGTTGTCCAGGGAAAAGCGCCGTTGTTTGTGTCTGGGGGCCTGTGGCTGGGAGTGACCGGCTGGCTCCTTAGAATCCACGATACGCAGGATGGTTCCCAGACTAGAGGTGGCACCAATGCCAAGATGGGCTGGTTTGATAGTACCAAGTGGCTCCTGCAATCTGCCATCCAGAAGCGGGGCAGCTTGCTTTTGTTTGCCAGGGAAACGGGTCGAGCTTTGTGTCTGGGGGCCTATGGCTGGGAGTGACCGGCTGGCTCCTGAAAAGCTACGATAGGCAGGATGTTGACCAGACCCATGGTGGCACCAGTGCCAAGTTGGGCTGGTTTGATAGTACCAAGTGGCTCCTGCAATCTGCCATCAAAAAGTTAGCAGGCAAGTTTTGTTTTCCAGGGAAAAGCGCCGTTGTTTTTGTTTGGGGGCCTATGGCTGGGAGTGGCCGGCTGGCTCCTTAGAATCCACGATACGCAGGATGGTTCCCAGACCTGAGGTGGCACCAGTGCCAAGTCGGGCTGGTTTGATAGTACCAAGTGGCTCCTGCAATCTGCCATCCAGAAGCGGGGTAGCTTACTTTTGTTTGCCAGGGAAACGGGCCGAGGTTTGTGTCTGGGGGCCTATGGCTGGGAGTGACCGGCTGGCTCCTGAAAAGCTACGATAGGCAGGATGGTGACCAGACCCATGGTGGCACCAGTGCCAAGTTGGGCTGGTTTGATAGTACCAAGTGGCTCCTGCAATCTGCCATCCAGAAGCGGGACAGCTTACTTTTGTTTGTCAGGGAAACCGGCCGACTTTTGTGTCTGTGGGCCTACGGCTGGGAGTGACCGGGTGGCTCCTGAAAAGCTACGATAGGCAGGATGGTGACCAGACCCATGGTGGCACCAGTGCCAAGTTGGGCTGGTTTGATAGTACCAAGTGGCTCCTGCAATCTGCCATCAAAAAGTTAGCAGGCAAGTTTTGTTTTCCAGGGAAAAGCGCCGTTGTTTTTGTTTGGGGGCCTATGGCTGGGAGTGGCCGGCTGGCTCCTTAGAATCCACGATACGCAGGATGGTTCCCAGACCTGAGGTGGCACCAGTGCCAAGTTGGGCTGGTTTGATAGTACCAAGTGCGTCCTGCAATCTGCCATCCAGAAGCGGGGTAGCTTACTTTTGTTTGCCAGGGAAACGGGCCGAGGTTTGTGTCTGGGGGCCTATGGCTGGGAGTGACCGGCTGGCTCCTGAAAAGCTACGATAGGCAGGATGGTTCCCAGACCCATGGTGGCACCAGTGCCAAGTTGGGCTGGTTTGATAGTACCAAGTGGCTCCTGCAATCTGCCATCAAAAAGTTGTCAGGCGAGTTTTGTTTTCCAGGGAAAAGCGCCGTTGTTTGTGTTTGGGTGCCTGTGGCTGGGAGTGGCCGGCTGGCTCCTTAGAATCCACGATACGCAGGATGGTTCCCAGACCAGAGGTGGCAGCAATGCCAAGTCGGGCTGGTTTGATGGTGAAAAGTGGCTCCTGCAATCTGCCATCCAGAAGCGGGATAACTTACTTTTGTTTGCCAGGGAAACGGGCCGAGCTTTGTGTCTGGGGGCCTATGGCTGGGAGTGACCGGCTGGCTCCTGAAAAGCTACGATAGGCAGGATGGTGACCAGACCCATGACGGCACCAGTGTCAAGTTGGGCTGGTTTGATAGTACCAAGTGGCTCCGGGAATCTGCCATCAAAATTTGGCAGGCGAGTTTTGTTGTCCAGGGAAAAGCGCCGTTGTTTGTGTCTGGGGGCCTGTGGCTGGGAGTGACCGGCTGGCTCTTTAGAATCCACGATACGCAGGATGGTTCCCAGACCCAAGGTGGCACCAGTGCCAAGTTGGGCTGGTTTGATACTACCAAGTGCGTCCTGGAATCTGCCATCCAGAAGCGGGGCAGCTTACTTTTGTTTGCCAGGGAAATGGGCCGAGGTTTTTCTCTGGGGGCCTATGGCAGGGAGGGACCGGCTGTCTCCTGAAAAGCCACGATAGGCAGGATGGTGACCAGACCCATGGTGGCACCAGTGCCAAGTTGGGCTGGTTTGATAGTACCAAGTGGCTCCTGCAATCTGCCATCAAAAAGTTGGCAGGCGAGTTTTGTTTTCCAGGGAAAAGCGCTGTGGTTTGTGTTTGGGGGCCTGTGGCTGGGAGTGACCGGCTGGCTCCTTAGAATCCACGATACGCAGGATGGTTCCCAGACTAGAGGTGGCACCAATGCCAAGATGGGCTGGTTTGATAGTACCAAGTGGCTCCTGCAATCTGCCATCCAGAAGCGGGGCAGCTTGCTTTTGTTTGCCAGGGAAACGGGTCGAGCTTTGTGTCTGGGGGCCTATGGCTGGGAGTGACCGGCTGGCTCCTGAAAAGCTACGATAGGCAGGATGGTGACCAGACCCATGGTGGCACCAGTGCCAAGTTGGGCTGGTTTGATAGTACCAAGTGGCTCCTGCAATCTGCCATCAAAAAGTTAGCAGGCAAGTTTTGTTTTCCAGGGAAAAGCGCCGTTGTTTTTGTTTGGGGGCCTATGGCTGGGAGTGGCCGGCTGGCTCCTTAGAATCCACGATACGCAGGATGGTTCCCAGACCTGAGGTGGCACCAGTGCCAAGTCGGGCTGGTTTGATAGTACCAAGTGGCTCCTGCAATCTGCCATCCAGAAGCGGGGTAGCTTACTTTTGTTTGCCAGGGAAACGGGCCGAGGTTTGTGTCTGGGGGCCTATGGCTGGGAGTGACCGGCTGGCTCCTGAAAAGCTACGATAGGCAGGATGGTGACCAGACCCATGGTGGCACCAGTGCCAAGTTGGGCTGGTTTGATAGTACCAAGTGGCTCCTGCAATCTACCATCAAATACTTGGCAGGCGAGTTTTGTTTTCCAGGAAATAGCCCTGTGGTTTTGTTTGGGGGCCTGTGGCTGGGAGCGACCGGCTGGCTCCTTAGAATCCACGATACGCAGGATGGTTCCCAGACCCAAGGTGGCACCAGTGCCAAGTTGGGCTGGTTTGATAGTACCAAGTGGTTCCTGCCATCTGCCATCCAGAAGCGGGGCAGCTTACTTTTGTTTTCCAGGGAAACGGGCCGAGGTTTTTGTCTGGGGGCCTATGGCTGGGAGTGACCAGCTGGCTCGTGAAAAGCTACGATAGGCAGGATGGTGACCAGACCCATGACGGCACCAGTGCCAAGTTGGGCTGGTTTGATAGTACCAAGTGGCTCCTGCAATCTGCCATCAAAAACTTGGCAGGCGAGTTTTGTTTTCCAGGGAAAAGCGCCGTTGTTTGTGTTTGGGGGCCTGTGGTTGGGAGTGGCCGGCTGGCTCCTTAGAATCCACGATACTCAGAATGGTTCCCAGATCAGAGGTGGCACCAGTGCCAAGTTGGGCTGGTTTGATAGTACCAAGTGCGTCCGGGAATCTGCCATCCAGAAGCGGGGCAGCTTACTTTTGTTTGCCAGGGAAACGGGCCGAGGTTTTTGTCTGGGGGCCTATGGCTGGGAGTGACCGGCTGGCTCCTGAAAAGTTACGATAGGCAGGATGGTGACCAGACCCATGGTGGCACCAGTGCCAAGTTGGGCTGGTTTGATAGTACCAAGTGGCTCCTGCAATCTGCCATCAAAAAGTTGGCAGGCGAGTTTGTTTTCCAGGGATAAGCGCCGTTGTTTGTGTTTGGGGGCCTGTGGCAGGGAGTGGCCGGCTGGCTCCTTAGAATCCACGATACGCAGGATGGTTCCCAGACCCAAGGTGGCACCAGTGCCAAGTTGGGCTGGTTTGATACTACCAAGTGCGTCCTGGAATCTGCCATCCAGAAGCGGGGCAGCTTACTTTTGTTTTCCAGGGAAACGGGCCGAGGTATTTGTCTGGGGGCCTATGGCTGGGAGTGACCGGCTGGCTCCTGAAAAGCTACGATAGGCAGGATGGTGACCAGACCCATGGTGGCACCAGTGCCAAGTTGGGCTGGTTTGATAGTACCAAGTGGCTCCTGCAATCTGCCATCAAAAAGTTGTCAGGCGAGTTTTGTTTTCCAGGGAAAGGCGCCGTTGTTTGTGTTTGGGTGCCTGTGGCTGGGATTGGCCGGCTGGCTAATTAGAATCCACGATACGCAGGATGGTTCCCAGACCAGTGGTGGCACCAGTGCCAAGTCGGGCTGGTTTGATAGTAACAAGTGCGTCCTACTATCTGCCATCCAGAAGCGGGGCAGCTTACTTTTGTTTGCCAGGGAAACGGGCCGAGCTTTGTGTCTGGGGGCCTATGGCTGGGAGTGACCGGCTGGCTCCTGAAAAGCTACGATAGGCAGGATGGTGACCAGACCCATGGTGGCACCAGTGCCAAGTTGGGCTGGTTTGATAGTACCAAGTGGCTCCTGCAATCTGCCATCAAAAAGTTGTCAGGCGAGTTTTGTTTTCCAGGGAAAAGCGCCGTTGTTTGTGTTTGGGGGCCTGTGGCTGGGAGTGGCCGGCTGGCTAATTAGAATCCACGATACGCAGGATGGTTCCCAGACCAGAGGTGGCAACAGTGATAAGTCGGGCCAGTTGGATGGTGCAAAGTGGCTCCTGCAATCTGCCATCCAGAAGCAGGGCTGCTTACTTTTGTTTGCCAGGGAAAGGAGCCGAGGTTTTTGTCTGGGGGCCTATGGCTGGGAGTGACCAGCTGGCTCCTGAACAGGTACGATAGGCAGGATGGTTACCAGACCCATGGTGGCACCAGTGCCAAGTTCGGCTGATTTGATAGTACCAAGTGGCTCCTGCAATCTGCCATCAAAATGTTGGTAGGCGAGTTTTGTTTTCCAGGGAAAAGCGCCGTTGTTTGTGTTTGGGGGCCTGTGGCTGGGAGTGGCCGGCTGGCTCCTTAGAATCCACGATACGCAGGATGTTTCCCAGACCCAAGTTGGCACCAGTACCAAGTAGGGCTGGTTTGATACTACCAAGTGGCTCCTGCAATCTGCCATCCAGAAGGGGGGCAGCTTACTTTTGTTTGCCAGGGAAACGGGCCGAGATTTGGGTCTGAGGGCCTATGGCTGGGAGTGACCGGCTGGCTCCTGAAAAGCTACGATAGGCAGGATGTTGACCAGACCCATGGTGGCACCAGTGCCAAGTTGGGCTGATTTGATAGTACCAAGTGGCTCCTGCAATCTGCCATCAAAAAGTTGGCAGGCGAATTTTGTTTTCCAGGGAAAAGCGCCGTTGTTTGTGTTTGGGGGCCTGTGGCAGGGAGTGGCCGGCTGGCTCCTGAAAAGCTACGATAGGCAGGATGGTGACCAGACCCATGGTGGCACCAGTGCCAAGTTGGGCTGGTTTGATAGTACCAAGTGGCTCCAGCAATCTGCCATCAAAAAGATGGCAGACGAGTTTTGTTTTCCAGGGAAAAGCGCCGTTGTTTGTGTTTGGGGGCCTGTGCCTGGGAGTGGACGGATGGCTAATTAGAATCTACGATACGCAGGATGGTTCCCAGACCAGAGGTGGCACCAGTGCCAAGTCGGGTGGTTTGATAGTAGCAAGTGGCTCCTGCAATCTGCCATCCAGAAGCGGGACAGCTTACTTTTGTTTGTCAGGATAACGGGCCGAGTTTTGTGTCTGTGGGCCTACGGCTGGGAGTGACCGGCTGGCTCCTGAAAAGCTACGATAGGCAGGATGGTGACCAGACCCATGGTGGCACCAGTGCCAAATTGGGCTGGTTTGATAGTACCAAGTGGCTCCTGCAATCTGCCATCCAGAAGCGGGGCAGCTGAGTTTTGTTTGCCAGAGAAAAGGCCCGTGGGTTGTGTTTGGGGGCATATGGCTGGGAGTGGCCACCTGGCTCCTTAAAATGCACGATACGCCGCATGGTAACCAGACGCAAGGTGGCACCAGTGCCAAGTCAGGCTGTTTTTGTAGTACCCAGTGGCTCCTGCAATTTGCCATCCAGAAGCGGGGCAGTTGAATTTTGTTTGCTAGAGAAAAGGGCTGTGGTTTGTGTTTGGGGGCCTATGGCTGAGAGTGGCCGGCTGGCCCCTGAAAATCAACGATAGGCAGGATGGTTCCCAGATCCAAGGTGGCACCAGTGCCAAGTAAGGCTGGTTGTAGGGTTCAAAGTGACTCCTGCAATCTGCCATCCAGAAGCGGGACAGCTGAGTTTTTTTTGCCAGAGAAAATGTCCATGGTTTCTTTTTGGGGCATACGGCTGGGAATTGCCGGCTGGCTCCTTAAAATGCTCGATACGCAGGATGGTTCCCAGAGCCAAGGTGGCACCACTGCCAAGTCGGGCTCTTTTTGTAGTACCAAGTGCGTCCTGCAATTTGCCATCCAGAAGAGGGGCAGTTGAGTTTTGTTTGCCAGAGAAAAGGGCCGAGGTTTGTGTTTGGGGGCATATGGCTGGGAATGACCGGCTGGCCCCTGAAAATCCACGATACGCCGGATGGTTCCCAGATCCAAGGTGGTACCATTACCAAGTCGGGCTGGTTTGATAGTACCAAGTGGCTCCTGCAAACTGCCATCCAGAAGCGGGGCAGCTGAGTTTTGTTTTCCAGGGAAATGGGCCTTTGTTTGTGTTTGGGGGCCTGTGGCTGGGAGTGTTCGGCTGGTTCCTGAATATGTACGATACGTAGGATTGTTCCGAGATCCAAGTTGGCAGCAGTGCCATGTTGTGCTGGTGTGATAGTCCCAAGTGGCTCCTGCAATCTGCCATCCAGAAGTGGGGCAGTTGATTTTTGTTTGCCAGAGAAAAGGTCCGTGGTTTGTTTTTGGGGGCATATGGCTGAGAGTGGCTGGCTGGCCCCTGAAAATCCACGATACGCAGGATGGTTCCCAGACCTGAGGTGGCACCAGTGACAAGTCGGGCCAGTTTGATGGTGCAAAGTGGCTCCTGCAATCTGCCATCCAGAAGCGGGGCAGCTTACTTTTGTTTTCCAGGGAAACGGGCCGAGGTTTGTGTCTGGGGGCCTATGGCTGGGAGTGACCGGCTGGCTCCTGAAAAGCTACGATAGGCAGGATGGTGACCAGACCCATGGTGGCACCAGTGCCAAGTTGGGCTGATTTGATATTACCAAGTGGCTCCTGCAATCTGCCATCAAAAATTTGGCAGGCGAGTTTTGATTTCCAGGGAAAAGCGCCGTTGTTTTTGTTTGGGGGCCTGTGGCTGAGAGTGGCCGGCTTGCTAATTGGAATCCACGATACGCAGGATGGTTCCCAGACCTGACGTGGCACCAGTGGCAAGTCGGGCTAGTTTGATGCTGCAAAGTGGCTCCTGCAATCTGCCAAGCAGAAGCGGGGTAGCTTACTTTTGTTTGCCAGGGAAAATGGCCGAGGTTTTTGTCTGGGGGCCTATGGCTGGGAGTGACCGGCTGGCTCCTGAAAAGCTACGATAGGCAGGATGGTGACCAGACCCATGGTGGCACCAGTGCCAAGTTGGGCTGATTTGATAGTAGCAAGTTGCTCCTGCAATCTGCCATCAAAAAGTTGGCAGGCGAGTTTTATTTTCCAGGGAAAAGCGCCGTTGTTTGTGTTTGGGGGCCTGTGGCTGGGAGTGGCCGGCTGGCTCCTTAGAATCCACGATACGCAGCATGGTATCCAGACCCAAGGTGGCACCAGTGCCAAGTTGGGCTGGTTTGATAATACCAAGTGGTTCCTGCAATCTGCCATCAAGAAGCGGGGCAGCTTACTTTTGTTTGCCAGGGAAACGGGCCGAGGTTTGTGTCTGGGGGCCTATGGCTGGGAGTGACCGGATGGCTCCTGAAAAGCTACCATAGGCAGGATGGTGACCAGACCCATGGTGGCACCAGTGCCAAGTTGGGCTGGTTTGATAGTACCAAGTGGCTCCTGCAATCTGCCATCAAAATTTGGCAGGCGAGTTTTGTTTTCCAGGGAAAAGCGCCGTGTTTTGGGTTTGAGGGCCTGCGGCTGGGAGTGGCCGGCTGGCTCCTTAGAATCCACGATACGCAGGATGGTTCCCAGACCAGAGGTGGCACCAGTGCCAAGTCGGGCTGGTTTGATTATACCAAGTGGCTCCTGCAATCTGCCATGCAGAAGCGGGGCAGCTTACTTTTGTTTGCCACGGAAACGGGTCGAGCTTTGTGTCTGGGGGCCTATGGCTGGGAATGACCGGCTGGTTCCTGAAGAGCTACGATGTGCAGGATGGTGACCAGACCCATGGTGGCACCAGTGCCAAGTTGGGCTGGTTTGATAGCACCAAGTGGCTCCTGCAATCTGTCATCAAAATTTGGCAGGCGAGTTTTGTTTTCCAGGGAAAAGCGTCGTTGTTTGTGTTTGGGGGCCTGTGGCTGGGAGTGGCCGGATGGCTAATTAGAATCCACGATACGCAGGATGGTTCCCAGACCAGAGGTGGCACCAGTGCCACATTGGGCTGGTTTGATAGTACCAAGTGCGTCCGGCAATCTGCCATCCAGAAGCGGGGCAGCTTTCTTTTTTTTGCCAGGGAAACGGGCCGAGCTTTGTGTCTTGGGGCCTATGGCTGGGAGTGACCGGCTGGCTCCTGAAAAGCTACGATAGGCAGGATGTTGACCAGACCCATGGTGGCACCAGTGCCAAGTTGGGCTGGTTTGATAGTACCAAGTGGCTCCTGCAATCTGCCATCAAAAACTTGGCAGGCGAGTTTTCTTTTCCAGGGAAAAGCGTCGTTGTTTGTGTTTGAGGGCCTGTGGCTGGGAGTGGCCGGCTGGCTCCTTAGAATCCACGATACGCAGGATGGTTCCCAGACTTGACGTGGCACCAGTGCCAAGTTGGGCTGGTTTGATAGTACCAAGTGCGTCCTGCAATCTGCCATCCAGAAGTGGGGCAGCTTACTTTTGTTTTCCAGGGAAACGGGCCGAGGTATTTGTCTGGGGGCCTATGGCTGGGAGTGACCGGCTGGCTCCTGAAAAGCTACGATAGGCAGGATGGTGACCAGACCCATGGTGGCACCAGTGCCAAGTTGGGCTGGTTTGATAGTACCAAGTGGCTCCTGCAATCTGCCATCAAAAAGTTGTCAGGCGAGTTTTGTTTTCCAGGGAAAAGCGCCGTTGTTTGTGTTTGAGGGCCTGTGGCTGGGAGTGGCCGGCTGGCTCCTTAGAATCCACGATACGCAGGATGGTTCCCAGACCTGAGGTGGCACCAGTGCCAAGTCCGGCTAGTTTGATGGTGCAAAGTGGCTCCTGCAATCTGCCATCCAGAAGCGGGGCAGCTTACTTTTGTTTGCCAGGGAAACGGGCCGAGCTTTGTGTCTGGGGTCTATGGCTGGGAGTGACCGGCTGGCTCCTGAAAAGCTACGATAGGCAGGATGGTGACCAGACCCATGGTGGCACCAGTGCCAAGTTGGGCTGGTTTGATAGTACCAAGTGGCTCCTGTAATCTGCCATCAAAATTTGGCAGGCGAGTTTTGTTTTCTAGGGAAAAGCGCCGTTGTTTGTGTTTGGGGGCCTGTGGCTGGGAGTGGCCGGCTGGCTCCTTAGAATCCACAATACGCAGGATGGTTCCCAGACCTGAGGTGGCACCAGTGCCAAGTTGGGCTGGTTTGATAGTACCAAGTGCGTCCTGCAATCTGCCATCCAGAAGCGGGGCAGCTTACTTTTGTTTGCCAGGGAAACGGGCCGAGCTTTGTGTCTGGGGGCCTATGGCTGGGAGTGACCGGCTGGCTCCTGAAAAGCTACGATAGGCAGGATGGTGACCAGACCCATGGTGGCACCAGAGCCATGTTCGGCTGATTTCAAAGTACAAAGTGGCTCCTGCAATCTTCCATCAAAAAGTCAGCAGGCGAGTTTTGTTTTCCAGGGAAAAGCGCCGTTGTTTTTGTCTGCGGGCCTGTGGCTGGAGTGGCCGGCTGGCTCCTTTCAACACACGATACGCCGGATGGTTCCCAGACCCAAGGTGGCACCAGTGCCAAGTTGGGCTGGTTTGATAGTACCAAGTGGTTCCTGCAATCTGCCATCAAAATGTTGGCAGGCGAGTTTTGTTTTCCAGGGAAAAGCGCCGTTGTTTTTTTTTGGGGGCCTGTGGCTGGGAGTGGCCGGCTGGCTCCTTAGAATCCACGATACGCAGGATGGTTCCCAGACCAGAGGTGGCACCAGTACCAAGTCGGGCTGGTTTGATAATAACAAGTGGATCCTGCAATCTGCCATCCAGAAGCGGGGCAGCTTACTTTTGTTTGCCAGGGAAACGGGCCGAGCTTTGTGTCTGGGGGCCTATGGCTGGGAGTGACCGGCTGGCTCCTGAAAAGCTACGATAGGCAGGATGGTGACCAGACCCATGGTGGCACCAGTGCCAAGTTGGGCTGGTTTGATAGTACCAAGTGGCTCCTGCAATCTGCCATCAAAAAGTTGGCAGGCGAGTTTTGTTTTCCAGGGAAAAGCGCCGTTCTTTGTGTTTGGGGGCCTGTGGCTGGGAGTGGTCTTCTTGCTAATTGGAATCCACGATACTCAGGATGGTTCCCAGACCTGAGGTGGCACCAGTGACAAGTCGGGCCAGTTTGATGGTGCAAAGTGGCTCCTGCAATCTGCCATCCAGAAGCGGGGCATCTTACTTTTGTTTGCCAGGGAAACGGGCCGAGGTTTGTGTCTGGGGGCCTATGGCTGGGAGTGACCGGCTGGCTCCTGAAAAGCTACGATAGGCAGGATGGTGACCAGACCCATGGTGGCACCAGTGCCAAGTTGGGCTGATTTGATAGTACCAAGTGGCTCCTGCAATCTGTCATCAAAAAGTTGGCAGGCGAGTTTTGTTTTCCAGGGAAAAGCGCTGTGGTTTGTATTTGGGGGCCTGTGGCTGGGAGTGACCGGCTGGCTCCTTAGAATCCACGATACGCAGGATGGTTCCCAGACCCAAGGTGGCACCATTTCCAAGTTGGGCTGGTTTGATAGTACCAATTGCGTCCTGCAATCTGCCATCCAGAAGCGGGGCAGCTTACTTTTGTTTGCCAGGGAAACGGGCCGAGGTTTTTGTCTGGGGGCCTATGGCTGGGAGTGACCGGCTGGCTCCTGAAAAGCTACGATAGGCAGGATGGTGACCCGACCAGAGGTGGCACCAGTGCCAAGTTGGGCTGGTTTGATAGTACCAAGTAGCTCCTGCAATCTGCCATCAAAAAGTTGGCAGGCGAGTTTTGTTTTCCAGGGAAAAGCGCCGTTGTTTGTGTTTGGGGGCCTGTGGCAGGGAGTGGCCAGCTGGCTCCTTAGAATCCACGATACGCAGGATGGTTCCCAGACCCAAGGTGGCACCAGTGCCAAGTTGGGCTGGTTTGATTATAACAAGTGGATCCTGCAATCTGCCATCCAGAAGCGGGGCAGCTTACTTTTGTTTGCCAGGGAAATGGGCCGAGCTTTTTGTCTGGGGGCCTATGGCTGGGAGTGACCTGCTAGGTCCTGAAAAGCTACGATAGGCAGGATGGTGACCAGACCCATGGTGGCACCAGTGCCAAGTTGGGCTGGTTTGATAGTACCAAGTGGCTCCTGCAATCTGCCATCAAAAAGTTGGCAGGCGAGTTTTGTTTTCCAGGAAAAAGCGCCGTTGTTTGTGTTTGGGGGCCTGTGGCTGGGAGTGGCCGGCTGGCTCCTTAGAATCCACGATACGCAGCATTGTTCCCAGACCAGAGGTGGCACCAGTGCCAAGTCGGGCTAGTTTGATGGTGCAAAGTGGCTCCTGCAATCTGCCATCCAGTAGCGGGGTAGCTTACTTTTTTTTGCCAGGGAAACGGGCCGAGGTTTTTGTCTAGAGGCCTATGGCTGGGAGTGACCGGCTGGCTCGTGAAAAGCTACGATAGGCAGGATGGTGACCAGACCCATGGTGGCACCAGTGCCAAGTTGGGCTGATTTGATAGTACCAAGTGGCTCCTGCAATCTGCCATCAAAACGTTGGCAGGCGAGTTTTGTTTTCCAGGGAAAAGCGCCGTTGTTTGTGTTTGCGGGCCTGTGGCTGGGAGTGGCCGGCTGGCTCCTTAGAATCCACGATACGCAGGATGGTTCCCAGACCCAAGATGGCACCAGTGCCAAGTCGGGCTGGTTTGATAGTACCAAGTGGTTCCTGCAATCTGCCATCCAGAAGCGGGGTAGCTTACTTTTGTTTTCCAGGGAAACGGGCCGAGGTTTGTGTTTGGGGGCCTGTGGCTGGCAGTGGCCAGTTGGCTCCTGAAAATCCATGATACGCAGCATGGTTCCCAGACCCAAGATGGCACCAGTGCCAAGTGGGGCTGGTTTGACAGTGTCAAGTGCCTCATGCAGTCTCCCATCCAGAAACGGGGCAGCTGAGTTCTTTTGCCTGTGAACCGGCCGTTGTTTTTGATTGGGGTCTGTGGCCGAGAATGGTCGACTGGCTACTGACAATCCACAATACGCAGGATGGTTCCCAGACTCAAGGTGGCACCAGGGCCAAGTCGGGCTCGTTTGATAGTACCAAGTGGCTCCTGCAATCTGCCATCCTGACGGGGGGCAGCGGATCTTTGTTTGCCAGAGTAAAGTTCCGTGGTTTGTTTTTGGGGGCATATGGTTGGGAGTGGCCGGCTGGCTCCTTAAGAAGCTCGATACGCAGGATGGTTCCCAGATCCATGGTGGCACCATTGCCTAGTTTGGCTGTTTTTGTAGTACCAAGTGCGTCCTGCAATTTTCCATCCAGAAGAAGGGCAGTTGAGTTTTGTTTTCCAGGGAAAAGCGCCGTTGTTTTTGATTGGAGGCCTGTGGCTGGGAGTGGCCGGCTGGCTCCTTTCAACACACGATACGCCGGATGGTTCCCAGACCCAAGGTGGCAACAGTGCAAAGTCGGGCTGGTTTGATACTACCAAGTGGTTCCTGCAATCTGCCATCCAGAAGCGGGGCAGCTTACTTTTGTTTGCCAGGGAAACGGGCCGAGGTTTGTGTCTCAGGGCCTATGGCTGGGAGTGACCGGCTGGCTCCTGAAAAGCTACGATAGGCAGGATGGTGACCAGACCCATGGTGGCACCAGTGCCAAGTTGGGCTGGTTTGATAGTACCAAGTGGCTCCTGCAATCTGCCATCAAATGTTTGGCAGGCGAGTTTTGTTTTCCAGGGAAAAGCACCGTTGTGTGTGTTTTGGGGCCTGTGGCTGGGACTGGCCAGCTGGCTCCTTAGAATCCACGATACGCAGGATGGTTCCCAGACCCAAGGTGGCACCAGTGCCAAGTCGGGCTGGTTTGTTAGTACCAAGTGCGTCCTGCAATCTGCCATCCAGAAGCGGGGCAGCTGAATTTTGTTTGCCAGAGAAAAAGGCTGTTGTTTGTGTTTCGGGGCCTGTGGCTGGCAGTGGCCGACTGGCTCCTGAAAATCCATGATACGCAGCATGGTTCCCAGACCCAAGGTGGCACCAGTGCCAAGTAGGGCTGGTTTCATAGTACCCAGTGGCTCCTGCAATCTGCCATCCAGAAGAGGGGCAGTTGAGTTTTGTTTTCCAGAGAAAAGGGCCGTGGTTTGTGTTTGGGGCCTATGGCTGAGAGTGACCGGCTGGCCCCTGAAAATCCACGATAGGCAGGATGGTTCCCAGATCCAAGGTGGCAGCAGTGCCATGTTGTGCTGGTGTGATAGTCCCAAGTGGCTCCTGCAATCTGCCATCCAGAAGCGGGGCAGCTGAATTTTGTTTGCCAGAGAAAAAGGCTGTGGTTTGTGTTTGGGGGCCTGTGGCTGGGAGTGGCCGGCTGGCTCCTGAAAATCCATGATACGCAGCATGGTTCCCAGACCCAAGGTGGCACCAGTGCCAAGTGGGGCTGGTTTCACAGTGTCAAGTGCCTCCTGCAATCTCCCATCCAGAAGCGGGGCAGCTGAGTTTTGTTTGCCTGTGAAACGGGCCGTTGTTTTTGATTGGGGTCTGTGGCCGAGAGTGTTCGGCTGGCTCCTGACAACCCACAATACGCAGGATGGTTCCCAGACCCAAGGTGGCACCAGTGCCAAGTCGGGCTGGTTTGTTAGTACCAAGTGGTTCCTGCAATCTGCCATCCAGAAGCGGGGCAGCTGAATTTTGTTTGCCAGAGAAAAAGGCTGTTGTTTGTGTTTCGGGGCCTGTGGCTGGCAGTGGCCGGCTGGCTCCTGAAAATCCATGATACGCAGCATGGTTCCCAGACCCAAGGTGGCACCAGTGCCAAGTAGGGCTGGTTTCATAGTAACCAGTGGCTCCTGCAATCTGCCATCCAGAAGAGGGGCAGTTGAGTTTTGTTTTCCAGAGAAAAGGGCCGTGGTTTGTGTTTGGGGCCTATGGCTGAGAGTGACCGGCTGGCCCCTGAAAATCCACGATAGGACGGATGGTTCCCAGATCCAAGGTGGCAGCAGTGCCATGTTGTGCTGGTGTGATAGTCCCAAGTGGCTCCTGCAATCTGCCATCCAGAAGCGGGGCAGCTGAATTTTGTTTGCCAGAGAAAAAGGCTGTGGTTTGTGTTTGGGGGCCTGTGGCTGGGAGTGGCCGGCTGGCTCCTGAAAATCCATGATACGCAGCATGGTTCCCAGACCCAAGGTGGCACCAGTGCCAAGTGGGGCTGGTTTCACAGTGTCAAGTGCCTCCTGCAATCTCCCATCCAGAAGCGGGGCAGCTGAGTTTTGTTTGCCTGTGAAACGGGCCGTTGTTTTTGATTGGGGTCTGTGGCCGAGAGTGTTCGGCTGGCTCCTGACAACCCACAATACGCAGGATGGTTCCCAGACCCAAGGTGGCACCAGTGCCAAGTCGGGCTGGTTTGATAGTACCAAGTGGCTCCTGCAATCTGCCATCCAGAAGCGGTGCAGTTGAGTTTTGTTTGCCAGAGAAAAGGGCCGTGGGTTGTGTTTGGGGGCATATGGCTGGGAGTGACCGGCTGTCTCATTAAAAAGATCGGTACGCAGGATGGTTCCCAGACCCAAGGTGGCACCAGTGCCAAGTCGGGCTGTTTTTATAGTACCAAGTGCGTCCTGCAATTTGCCATCCAGAAGAGGGGCAGTGGAGTTTTGTTTGCCAGAGAATAGCGCCGTTGTTTGTGTTTGGGGGCTTGTGGCTGGGAGTGGCCGACTGGCGCCTTAGAATCTGCGTTACGCAGCATGGTTCCCAGACCAGAGGTGGCACCAGTGCCAAGTTTGGCTGGTTTGATAGTACCAAGGGGCTCCTGCAATCTGCCATCCAGAAGCGGGGCAGCTTACTTTTGTTTGCCAGGGAAACGGGCCGAGGTTTGTGACTGGGGACCTATGGCTGGGAGTGACCGGCTGGCTCCTGGAAAGCTACAATAGGCAGGATGGTGACCAGACCCATGGTGGCACCAGTGCCAAGTTGGGCTGGTTTGATAGTACCAAGTGGCTCCTGCAATCTGCCATGAAAAAGTTGGCAGGCGAGATTTGTTTTCCAGGGAAAAGCGCCGTTGTTTGTATTTGGGGGCCTGTGGCTGGGAGTGGCCGGCTGGCTCCTTTGAACCCACGATACGCATGATGGTTCCCAGACCCAAGGTGGCACCAGTGCCAAGTCGGGCTGGTTTGATACTACCAAGTGCGTCCTGCAATCTGCCATCCAGAAGCGGGGCAGCTTAATTTTGTTTGCCAGGGAAACGGGCCGTGGGTTTTGTTTGGGAGCCTATGGCTGAGAGTGGCCGGCTGGCTCCTGAAAATCCACGCTAGGCAGCATGGTTCCCAGATGCAAGGTGGCACCAGTGCCAAGTCGGGCTGGTTTGATGGTGCAAAGTGGCTCCTGCAATCTGCCATCCAGAAGCGGGGCAGCTGATTTTGTTTGCCAGAGAAAAATTCCGTGGATTGTTTTTGGGGGCATATTGCTGGGAGTGGCCGGCTGGCTCCTTAAAATGCTCGATACGCATGATGGTTCCCAGGCCCAAGGTGTCACCACTACCAAGTCGGCCTGCGGTTTTAGTATCAAGTTCATCCTGCAATTTGCCATCCAGAAGAGGGGCAGTTGAGTTTTGTTTGCCAGAGAAACGGGCCGAGGTTTCTGTTTGGGGACATATGGCTGAGAGTGGCCGGCTGGCCCCTGAATATCCACGATACACAGCATGGTTCCCAGATCCAAGGTGGCACCAGTGCCAAGTTGGGCTGGTTTGATAGTACCAAGTGTCTCCTGCAGTCTGCCATCCAGAAGCGGGGCAGCTTACTTTTGTTTGCCAGAGAAATAGGCCTAGGTTTTTGTTTGGGGGCCTGTGGCTAGGAGTGGCCGGCTGGCTCCTAAGAATCCACGATACGCAGGATGTTTCCCAGACCCAAGGTGGCACCAGTGCCAAGTCGGGCTGGTTTGATAGTACCAAGTGGCTCCTGCAAACTCCATCAAAAAGTTGGCAGGCGTGTTTTGTTTTCCAGGGAACAGCGCCGTTGATTTTGTTTGGGGGCCTGTGGCTGGCAGTGGCCGGCTGGCTCCTTAGAATCCACGATACGCAGGATGGTTCCCAGACCCAAGGTGGCACCAGTGCCAAGTCGGGCTGGTTTGATTACACCAAGTGGCTCCTGCAATCTGCCATCCAGAAGTGAGGCAGCTAAGTTTTGTTTGCGAGAAAAAAGGGCCGTGGTTTTTGTTGGGGGCCTGTGGCTGGGAGTAGCCGGCTGGCTCCTTAAAATCCACGATACGCAGGATGGTTCCCAGACCCAAGGTGGCACCAGTGCCAAGTTGGGCTGGTTTGATAGTACCAAGTGGCTCCTGCAAACTGCCATCCAGAAGCGGGGCAGCTGAGTTTTGTTTTCCAGGGAAATGGGCCTTTGTTTGTGTTTGGGGGCCTGTGGCTGGGAGTGTTCGGCTGGTTCCTGAATATGTACGATACGTAGGATTGTTCCGAGATCCAAGTTGGCAGCAGTGCCATGTTGTGCTGGTGTGATAGTCCCAAGTGGCTCCTGCAATCTGCCATCCAGAAGTGGGGCAGTTGATTTTTGTTTGCCAGAGAACAGGTCCGTGGTTTGTTTTTGGGGGCATATGGCTGAGAGTGGCTGGCTGGCCCCTGAAAATCCACGATACACAGGATGGTTCCCAGATCCAAGGTGGCACCTGTGCCAAGTCGGGCTGATTTGATAGTACTAAGTAGCTCCTGCAATCTGCCATCCAGAAGCGGGGCAGCTTACTTTTGTTTGCCAGGGAAACGGGCCGAGTTTTGTGTCTCGGGGCCTATGGCTGAGAGTGACCGGCTGGCTCCTGAAAAGCTACAATAGGCAGGATGGTGACCAGACCCATGGTGGCACCAGTGCCAAGTTGGGCTGGTTTGATAGTACCAAGTGGTTCCTGCAATCTGCCATCCAGAAGCAGGGCAGCTGAGTTTTGTTTGCCAGAGAAAAGGGCCTTGGTTTGTGTTTGGGGGCATATGGCTGGGTGTGGCCAGCTGGCTCCTTAAAATGCACGATATGCAACATGGCTCCCAGACCCAAGGTGGCACCAGTGCCAAGTTGGGCTGGTTTGATAGTACCAAGTGGCTCCTGCAATCTTCCATGATCACGTGGAGAAATACTTTCTGGTTTCAGCCTCATGCTCTTTCTTCTCTCCCTCAACTTCTCTATCACCTCTCATCTGGTTCACATGCGCTGTCTTCAAGGTCCACAGGCTACTTTTCACAGAATCTTCTGGCCTGATGAAGTAAGGATGATGAATAGAACAGAGCTGGGATCTATTTTCCAGTTTGGATAAAATGCATTCTGCACACAAATCCAAGGAGAACGGGCTGCCCCGATGCCCAGAAAATCTTTCACTCCTGCTAGTGTTCTACGTCAACCGCAACTTAGTCTGAAAGAAAAGCTTTTTCTCTGAGAGCATCTGAGAGGTTTGCATGAAGCACTGATATCTGACATATGCAATTTTGAATAGGAGAGGAAAAAGAAAATGGCAAGGAGTTTTTAATTTTAGTGGTTTCAATTTTAATTTCCGTGCACTTTTTCAAAACTTGTCAGCTCAAATGCCCATCAACATCTTTTAGTCATCTGTAAGTCAGTATTCATATAAAATGTGCTTCAAATCCAAAGAATTTCAAATTTGCACTCCAAGCTTCTATGCCTAGATTTATGATTTCCTACACATATTAGATGAAAGGAAGGCCTTTTTTACTGTGGGAGTGCTGGAACACTGGAACAGGTTGCCCAGAGAAGTTGTGGGTGTCCCATCCCTGAAAGTATTCAAGGTCACCTTGGACGGGGCTTGGAGCAGCAACAAAGGAGAAGCTTGATGGTAGAGAAACAAAGTTGGACTATAGAAGAAACTCGGATTGAAGTATAGGATCAAGTTTTCTCTCAGCTCTTGGGGTAAATTCAAAGTTGTACAAAATGACATTTATCTGTGCTATTCACTACTGTAACAGAAAGTTTCATGAAAACTGTACAGAAGATAGTAAATTTTAAAAGAGATAAGAATTACAGCATAAAATCCATGGGATAGGTTACAACATGAGACACTCTCTAAGAGAAAATCTCTGTGTTTCAGCACTTCATCGGGGTAAGATTTCATGAAGTGCCAAAGAAGGCGGCAAAATATCATTCGGGACATTATTTACTGGAATTCAGCCTGGCCATTAGTAGGAACTGCCTTTGAACATATCATGTAGATATACCACACACACTTTCCCTTCACTGAAAAATTACTGTTTACAACAAATAAGCAATTGACGATCAAAATTGATTGAAAGCATCTTAAACATGTCAAGTATTTCATTGTAGATGATCTGTGATCCAAATGCTTCTTCCACCTTCGAGAGGGACAGAAGAATTCTTCCATATCATGATGGTTTAAAATTGTATCAACCAATGTTTTCTGCTGAAAAGATATCATCTATTTTTTTCTATTTTTGGAAGAAAATATTCCTAGACATACAACAGGTGAGAACTAAGTAATTTTAAAGAAACAAATGAAATGAAAATATTCTGTAAATAGAATGAAATGAAAAGCTGTGTTTTAAATAGGAGCTAAATATTAAACAGAATTTTTGTACCAGGCATTTGAATTACTGCACCAGCTCTTTTGCCCATCAAGAGAGGCATTTAGCATTTCAGTCTTTTCCAAGGTGTTCATGATCTGCTATGCTGATCTCTGTGTGTGCCTAGGTGTGTGTGGAGGGGGGGGCATATGAAGGGGAGTGTGTATGTTTGCTTTACAATTGTTGTGGCAGATTCATGCCTCAGCTCCACATTTTGTTTTAAAAAGGTCACACCGAGTGGATATGAAGTTTACTATCAACAAGAGATCGATTCCCAAATCATCCATTTGACTCTCCCTTATAAATCATGTGCTTTGTTGCATATTTTATCAAATATACTTTCAAGCCAGATGGAGGAAGGAGGATGTGGGAATCCCTCCACCATCTTGCAACTTTTATGTAAGTAGGTTTTCAAGAAAATCATCATTTCTCTTTTAAATATGTCTGGAACAGGCATGATGGTAGTGTCAACCTGTTGGAGTTTTTGTTGCTGGAAGAAGTTGTACAAAAGGATTGGTTTTTACATTGACCAGTTACTGAATCAAGCGCAGGAATACATTGGAAATTTAGCTGGGGGTTCCTTTTCCCAGCAGACTACTTCTAGAACGAGCTTGTACACTGAAGCTGACTCTTTTGCTCTCTTTTTGTTTCTTTCCTATTTTCTTGGCTTCTTTGCCACTATCTAGACAATTTTGGAACTTTGTTCCCAACTAAAATGGTTTCAATAGTCTGATTGTGATCATACATTTTTACAAGGAATTTTTAAAATCTTTCCTCGAGTCCAGAAAGTCAAGGACTTAGATCTTTTTCTTCCCTTATCAATATTGCCATGAAATTGATAAATAAAGACCAACTCTTTATTTTTGTTTTTAACCCACGTAGATAATTCCCATCCATTAATCCATTTTGTGGACCAATAGCTGCCATTCTGATGGAAGCTGTCACTTCTTAACAATAGGCATTCTGTGACTATGTTGACAGCACTTTGGGTGAAGATCCTAACTGGTCTTAGATATACATAGGGAGAAATTTGCTCAGCCAGTGTCAGTCTTAAGCATGCGTATCAGAAGATCTTTCTAGAGCTGGGAATTTTCCCATGAAAGGGATTCAGTTAGGGAAGAGACACTTGTGCCAGAGTTTTACATTCTTCTTGAACACTGCTTAAGGAACTTAGATGCCATGTCCATTTGGATCTCTGTCTGCACAGAACTTTGTCATGCCAGTGCTTTGAAATGCATCTTGAAGAGAATTCACTAGCACAGAATGAAAGAGAGTGGAAGGGGTTGGTGGGGCTAACCAGGCCCAACCCCCCTGCCTAAACCAGGATACCTAGAGCCTCTTGCCCAGGATTCTATCTGGGTGTACTTTTAATGTCTTCAAAGATCCAGGCTCCACAATCTTTCTGGGCAGTCTGTGCCGTGGTTCAGTCACCCTGACAGTAAAGAAACATTTACTGATGTTCAAAGGCAATCTCCTGTATTTCAGTGTGTGCCCACTGCCTCTTGTCTTTTCCCTCAGCATCACTGAAAAGACACTGATTCCCTCCCCTTTGCACTATTGCTTCCATATGTATGTGTGATGCCATGTAGAGGTACGTCAAAAACCTCCCTGAAGCCCAGGCAGATAATATTCCCTTCATCTACCAGTCAAGTTGATTCATCAGAGGAGTTTAAAGTGATGTTCAGCATGAAATTCCCCTGAAAAATCATGCTAACTACATTATTTGGTCATCTGTCATGTGCCTGGCAAGGATTTCCAGGAAGAGCTGCTTCATCAACTTCCTGGGGATAAAAAAGAGGCTGGCTGGTTTGTACTATGGCGAGTCCTCTTAATTGCCTTTTTTGAAGATGGGTGTCATTTGCTAACATCCACTCTTTAGCCTCTCTTGTCGTCTACATCTTAGCAAAACGCTTTTCCACTATGTCTGGCTAGGAAAAACTGTGCCAGCACAGAAAACATCTCCCATCGTGTTCTAGAAGTTGCACGGATGTCTGCCAAGTGTTTGGCAGGAAGAAAAGAAAAGTTGTCCAAAACAGCTTCCAATCGAATGTTCCTGTGATTGGAAAAGTCAGGAGAGTGCAAAGGTACTGTTTTCTATCAGTTGGCAAGGTGCGCACACAATCCCAGTGTTGTACAGCTTGCTTCTTCACCTTCCCGAAGCTGCCGCTCTCGCCGGCTGCCGGAGCCCAAGAAGCGGCTTCTTCGCGCAAAGACGATTGTGCCGCTCACAGTGCTCTCCTTAGCGCGGCTTCTGCCGAAAGACGCCCGGCAGCGGCTCTTACCTCCGGAGAGCACCCTACCTTCGTCTTTAGCTCCTCTTCTCATCTACACCTCGGCAAAAAGCTTCTCCACTATGTCTGGCTAGGAAAAACTGTGCCAGCACAGAAAACATCTCCCATCGTGTTCTAGAAGTTGCACGGATGTCTGCCAAGTGTTTGGCAGGAAGAAAAGAAAAGTTGTCCAAAACAGCTTCCAATCGAATGTTCCTGTGATTGGAAAAGTCAGGAGAGTGCAAAGGTACTGTTTTCTATCAGTTGGCAAGGTGCGCACACAATCCCAGTGTTGTACAGCTTGCTTCTTCACCTTCCCGAAGCTGCCGCTCTCGCCGGCTGCCGGAGCCCAAGAAGCGGCTTCTTCGCGCAAAGACGATTGTGCCGCTCACAGTGCTCTCCTTAGCGCGGCTTCTGCCGAAAGACGCCCGGCAGCGGCTCTTACCTCCGGAGAGCATCCTACCTTCGTCTTTCGCGTCTTTTGTAGTCTACATCTTAGCAAAACGCTTTTCCACTATGTCTGGCTAGGAAAAACTGTGCCAGCACAGAAAACATCTCCCATCGTGTTCTAGAAGTTGCACGGATGTCTGCCAAGTGTTTGGCAGGAAGAAAAGAAAAGTTGTCCAAAACAGCTTCCAATCGAATGTTCCTGTGATTGGAAAAGTCAGGAGAGTGCAAAGGTACTGTTTTCTATCAGTTGGCAAGGTGCGCACACAATCCCAGTGTTGTACAGCTTGCTTCTTCACCTTCCCGAAGCTGCCGCTCTCGCCGGCTGCCGGAGCCCAAGAAGCGGCTTCTTCGCGCAAAGACGATTGTGCCGCTCACAGGGCTCTCCTTAGCGCGGCTTCTGCCGAAAGACGCCCGGCAGCGGCTCTTACCTCCGGAGAGCATCCTACCTTCGTCTTTAGCTCCTCTTCTCATCTACACCTCGGCAAAAAGCTTTTCCACTATGTCTGGCTAGGAAAAACTGTGCCAGCACAGAAAACATCTCCCATCGTGTTCTAGAAGTTGCACGGATGTCTGCCAAGTGTTTGGCAGGAAGAAAAGAAAAGTTGTCCAAAACAGCTTCCAATCGAATGTTCCTGTGATTGGAAAAGTCAGGAGAGTGCAAAGGTACTGTTTTCTATCAGTTGGCAAGGTGCGCACACAATCCCAGTGTTGTACAGCTTGCTTCTTCACCTTCCCGAAGCTGCCGCTCTCGCCGGCTGCCGGAGCCCAAGAAGCGGCTTCTTCGCGCAAAGACGATTGTGCCGCTCACAGTGCTCTCCTTAGCGCGGCTTCTGCCGAAAGACGCCCGGCAGCGGCTCTTACCTCCGGAGAGCATCCTACCTTCGTCTTTCGCGTCTTTTGTAGTCTACATCTTAGCAAAACGCTTTTCCACTATGTCTGGCTAGGAAAAACTGTGCCAGCACAGAAAACATCTCCCATCGTGTTCTAGAAGTTGCACGGATGTCTGCCAAGTGTTTGGCAGGAAGAAAAGAAAAGTTGTCCAAAACAGCTTCCAATCGAATGTTCCTGTGATTGGAAAAGTCAGGAGAGTGCAAAGGTACTGTTTTCTATCAGTTGGCAAGGTGCGCACACAATCCCAGTGTTGTACAGCTTGCTTCTTCACCTTCCCGAAGCTGCCGCTCTCGCCGGCTGCCGGAGCCCAAGAAGCGGCTTCTTCGCGCAAAGACGATTGTGCCGCTCACAGGGCTCTCCTTAGCGCGGCTTCTGCCGAAAGACGCCCGGCAGCGGCTCTTACCTCCGGAGAGCATCCTACCTTCGTCTTTAGCTCCTCTTCTCATCTACACCTCGGCAAAAAGCTTTTCCACTATGTCTGGCTAGGAAAAACTGTGCCAGCACAGAAAACATCTCCCATCGTGTTCTAGAAGTTGCACGGATGTCTGCCAAGTGTTTGGCAGGAAGAAAAGAAAAGTTGTCCAAAACAGCTTCCAATCGAATGTTCCTGTGATTGGAAAAGTCAGGAGAGTGCAAAGATACTGTTTTCTATCAGTTGGCAAGGTGCGCACACAATCCCAGTGTTGTACAGCTTGCTTCTTCACCTTCCCGAAGCTGCCGCTCTCGCCGGCTGCCGGAGCCCAAGAAGCGGCTTCTTCGCGCAAAGACGATTGTGCCGCTCACAGTGCTCTCCTTAGCGCGGCTTCTGCCGAAAGACGCCCGGCAGCGGCTCTTACCTCCGGAGAGCATCCTACCTTCGTCTTTCGCGTCTTTTGTAGTCTACATCTTAGCAAAACGCTTTTCCACTATGTCTGGCTAGGAAAAACTGTGCCAGCACAGAAAACATCTCCCATCGTGTTCTAGAAGTTGCACGGATGTCTGCCAAGTGTTTGGCAGGAAGAAAAGAAAAGTTGTCCAAAACAGCTTCCAATCGAATGTTCCTGTGATTGGAAAAGTCAGGAGAGTGCAAAGGTACTGTTTTCTATCAGTTGGCAAGGTGCGCACACAATCCCAGTGTTGTACAGCTTGCTTCTTCACCTTCCCGAAGCTGCCGCTCTCGCCGGCTGCCGGAGCCCAAGAAGCGGCTTCTTCGCGCAAAGACGATTGTGCCGCTCACAGGGCTCTCCTTAGCGCGGCTTCTGCCGAAAGACGCCCGGCAGCGGCTCTTACCTCCGGAGAGCATCCTACCTTCGTCTTTCGCGTCTTTTGTAGTCTACATCTTAGCAAAACGCTTTTCCACTATGTCTGGCTAGGAAAAACTGTGCCAGCACAGAAAACATCTCCCATCGTGTTCTAGAAGTTGCACGGATGTCTGCCAAGTGTTTGGCAGGAAGAAAAGAAAAGTTGTCCAAAACAGCTTCCAATCGAATGTTCCTGTGATTGGAAAAGTCAGGAGAGTGCAAAGGTACTGTTTTCTATCAGTTGGCAAGGTGCGCACACAATCCCAGTGTTGTACAGCTTGCTTCTTCACCTTCCCGAAGCTGCCGCTCTCGCCGGCTGCCGGAGCCCAAGAAGCGGCTTCTTCGCGCAAAGACGATTGTGCCGCTCACAGGGCTCTCCTTAGCGCGGCTTCTGCCGAAAGACGCCCGGCAGCGGCTCTTACCTCCGGAGAGCATCCTACCTTCGTCTTTAGCTCCTCTTCTCATCTACACCTCGGCAAAAAGCTTTTCCACTATGTCTGGCTAGGAAAAACTGTGCCAGCACAGAAAACATCTCCCATCGTGTTCTAGAAGTTGCACGGATGTCTGCCAAGTGTTTGGCAGGAAGAAAAGAAAAGTTGTCCAAAACAGCTTCCAATCGAATGTTCCTGTGATTGGAAAAGTCAGGAGAGTGCAAAGGTACTGTTTTCTATCAGTTGGCAAGGTGCGCACACAATCCCAGTGTTGTACAGCTTGCTTCTTCACCTTCCCGAAGCTGCCGCTCTCGCCGGCTGCCGGAGCCCAAGAAGCGGCTTCTTCGCGCAAAGACGATTGTGCCGCTCACAGTGCTCTCCTTAGCGCGGCTTCTGCCGAAAGACGCCCGGCAGCGGCTCTTACCTCCGGAGAGCATCCTACCTTCGTCTTTCGCGTCTTTTGTAGTCTACATCTTAGCAAAACGCTTTTCCACTATGTCTGGCTAGGAAAAACTGTGCCAGCACAGAAAACATCTCCCATCGTGTTCTAGAAGTTGCACGGATGTCTGCCAAGTGTTTGGCAGGAAGAAAAGAAAAGTTGTCCAAAACAGCTTCCAATCGAATGTTCCTGTGATTGGAAAAGTCAGGAGAGTGCAAAGGTACTGTTTTCTATCAGTTGGCAAGGTGCGCACACAATCCCAGTGTTGTACAGCTTGCTTCTTCACCTTCCCGAAGCTGCCGCTCTCGCCGGCTGCCGGAGCCCAAGAAGCGGCTTCTTCGCGCAAAGACGATTGTGCCGCTCACAGGGCTCTCCTTAGCGCGGCTTCTGCCGAAAGACGCCCGGCAGCGGCTCTTACCTCCGGAGAGCATCCTACCTTCGTCTTTAGCTCCTCTTCTCATCTACACCTCGGCAAAAAGCTTTTCCACTATGTCTGGCTAGGAAAAACTGTGCCAGCACAGAAAACATCTCCCATCGTGTTCTAGAAGTTGCACGGATGTCTGCCAAGTGTTTGGCAGGAAGAAAAGAAAAGTTGTCCAAAACAGCTTCCAATCGAATGTTCCTGTGATTGGAAAAGTCAGGAGAGTGCAAAGATACTGTTTTCTATCAGTTGGCAAGGTGCGCACACAATCCCAGTGTTGTACAGCTTGCTTCTTCACCTTCCCGAAGCTGCCGCTCTCGCCGGCTGCCGGAGCCCAAGAAGCGGCTTCTTCGCGCAAAGACGATTGTGCCGCTCACAGTGCTCTCCTTAGCGCGGCTTCTGCCGAAAGACGCCCGGCAGCGGCTCTTACCTCCGGAGAGCATCCTACCTTCGTCTTTCGCGTCTTTTGTAGTCTACATCTTAGCAAAACGCTTTTCCACTATGTCTGGCTAGGAAAAACTGTGCCAGCACAGAAAACATCTCCCATCGTGTTCTAGAAGTTGCACGGATGTCTGCCAAGTGTTTGGCAGGAAGAAAAGAAAAGTTGTCCAAAACAGCTTCCAATCGAATGTTCCTGTGATTGGAAAAGTCAGGAGAGTGCAAAGGTACTGTTTTCTATCAGTTGGCAAGGTGCGCACACAATCCCAGTGTTGTACAGCTTGCTTCTTCACCTTCCCGAAGCTGCCGCTCTCGCCGGCTGCCGGAGCCCAAGAAGCGGCTTCTTCGCGCAAAGACGATTGTGCCGCTCACAGGGCTCTCCTTAGCGCGGCTTCTGCCGAAAGACGCCCGGCAGCGGCTCTTACCTCCGGAGAGCATCCTACCTTCGTCTTTCGCGTCTTTTGTAGTCTACATCTTAGCAAAACGCTTTTCCACTATGTCTGGCTAGGAAAAACTGTGCCAGCACAGAAAACATCTCCCATCGTGTTCTAGAAGTTGCACGGATGTCTGCCAAGTGTTTGGCAGGAAGAAAAGAAAAGTTGTCCAAAACAGCTTCCAATCGAATGTTCCTGTGATTGGAAAAGTCAGGAGAGTGCAAAGGTACTGTTTTCTATCAGTTGGCAAGGTGCGCACACAATCCCAGTGTTGTACAGCTTGCTTCTTCACCTTCCCGAAGCTGCCGCTCTCGCCGGCTGCCGGAGCCCAAGAAGCGGCTTCTTCGCGCAAAGACGATTGTGCCGCTCACAGGGCTCTCCTTAGCGCGGCTTCTGCCGAAAGACGCCCGGCAGCGGCTCTTACCTCCGGAGAGCATCCTACCTTCGTCTTTAGCTCCTCTTCTCATCTACACCTCGGCAAAAAGCTTTTCCACTATGTCTGGCTAGGAAAAACTGTGCCAGCACAGAAAACATCTCCCATCGTGTTCTAGAAGTTGCACGGATGTCTGCCAAGTGTTTGGCAGGAAGAAAAGAAAAGTTGTCCAAAACAGCTTCCAATCGAATGTTCCTGTGATTGGAAAAGTCAGGAGAGTGCAAAGGTACTGTTTTCTATCAGTTGGCAAGGTGCGCACACAATCCCAGTGTTGTACAGCTTGCTTCTTCACCTTCCCGAAGCTGCCGCTCTCGCCGGCTGCCGGAGCCCAAGAAGCGGCTTCTTCGCGCAAAGACGATTGTGCCGCTCACAGTGCTCTCCTTAGCGCGGCTTCTGCCGAAAGACGCCCGGCAGCGGCTCTTACCTCCGGAGAGCATCCTACCTTCGTCTTTCGCGTCTTTTGTAGTCTACATCTTAGCAAAACGCTTTTCCACTATGTCTGGCTAGGAAAAACTGTGCCAGCACAGAAAACATCTCCCATCGTGTTCTAGAAGTTGCACGGATGTCTGCCAAGTGTTTGGCAGGAAGAAAAGAAAAGTTGTCCAAAACAGCTTCCAATCGAATGTTCCTGTGATTGGAAAAGTCAGGAGAGTGCAAAGGTACTGTTTTCTATCAGTTGGCAAGGTGCGCACACAATCCCAGTGTTGTACAGCTTGCTTCTTCACCTTCCCGAAGCTGCCGCTCTCGCCGGCTGCCGGAGCCCAAGAAGCGGCTTCTTCGCGCAAAGACGATTGTGCCGCTCACAGGGCTCTCCTTAGCGCGGCTTCTGCCGAAAGACGCCCGGCAGCGGCTCTTACCTCCGGAGAGCATCCTACCTTCGTCTTTCGCGTCTTTTGTAGTCTACATCTTAGCAAAACGCTTTTCCACTATGTCTGGCTAGGAAAAACTGTGCCAGCACAGAAAACATCTCCCATCGTGTTCTAGAAGTTGCACGGATGTCTGCCAAGTGTTTGGCAGGAAGAAAAGAAAAGTTGTCCAAAACAGCTTCCAATCGAATGTTCCTGTGATTGGAAAAGTCAGGAGAGTGCAAAGATACTGTTTTCTATCAGTTGGCAAGGTGCGCACACAATCCCAGTGTTGTACAGCTTGCTTCTTCACCTTCCCGAAGCTGCCGCTCTCGCCGGCTGCCGGAGCCCAAGAAGCGGCTTCTTCGCGCAAAGACGATTGTGCCGCTCACAGTGCTCTCCTTAGCGCGGCTTCTGCCGAAAGACGCCCGGCAGCGGCTCTTACCTCCGGAGAGCATCCTACCTTCGTCTTTCGCGTCTTTTGTAGTCTACATCTTAGCAAAACGCTTTTCCACTATGTCTGGCTAGGAAAAACTGTGCCAGCACAGAAAACATCTCCCATCGTGTTCTAGAAGTTGCACGGATGTCTGCCAAGTGTTTGGCAGGAAGAAAAGAAAAGTTGTCCAAAACAGCTTCCAATCGAATGTTCCTGTGATTGGAAAAGTCAGGAGAGTGCAAAGGTACTGTTTTCTATCAGTTGGCAAGGTGCGCACACAATCCCAGTGTTGTACAGCTTGCTTCTTCACCTTCCCGAAGCTGCCACTCTCAGGAGGTAAGAGCCGCTGCCGGGCGTCTTTCGGCAGAAGCTGCGCTAAGGAGAGCACTGTGAGCGGCACAATCGTCTTTGCGCGAAGAAGCCGCTTCTTGGGCTCCGGCAGCCGGCGAAAGCGGCAGCTTCGGGAAGGTGAAGAAGCAAGCTGTACAACACTGGGATTGTGTGCGCACCTTGCCAACTGATAGAAAACAGTACCTTTGCACTCTCCTGACTTTTCCAATCACAGGAACATTCGATTGGAAGCTGTTTTGGACAACTTTTCTTTTCTTCCTGCCAAACACTTGGCAGACATCCGTGCAACTTCTAGAACACGATGGGAGATGTTTTCTGTGCTGGCACAGTTTTTCCTAGCCAGACATAGTGGAAAAGCGTTTTGCTAAGATGTAGACTACAAAAGACGCGAAAGACGAAGGTAGGATGCTCTCCGGAGGTAAGAGCCGCTGCCGGGCGTCTTTCGGCAGAAGCCGCGCTAAGGAGAGCACTGTGAGCGGCACAATCGTCTTTGCGCGAAGAAGCCGCTTCTTGGGCTCCGGCAGCCGGCGAGAGCGGCAGCTTCGGGAAGGTGAAGAAGCAAGCTGTACAACACTGGGATTGTGTGCGCACCTTGCCAACTGATAGAAAACAGTACCTTTGCACTCTCCTGACTTTTCCAATCACATGAACATTCGATTGGAAGCTGTTTTGGACAACTTTTCTTTTCTTCCTCCCAAACACTTGGCAGACATCCGTGCAACTTCTAGAACACGATGGGAGATGTTTTCTGTGCTGGCACGGGTTTTCCTAGCCAGACATAGTGGAAAAGCGTTTTGCTAAGATGTAGACTACAAAAGACGCGAAAGACGAAGGTAGGATGCTCTCCGGAGGTAAGAGCCGCTGCCGGGCGTCTTTCGGCAGAAGCCGCGCTAAGGAGAGCCCTGTGAGCGGCACAATCGTCTTTGCGCGAAGAAGCCGCTTCTTGGGCTCCGGCAGCCGGCGAGAGCGGCAGCTTCGGGAAGGTGAAGAAGCAAGCTGTACAACACTGGGATTGTGTGCGCACCTTGCCAACTGATAGAAAACAGTACCTTTGCACTCTCCTGACTTTTCCAATCACAGGAACATTCGATTGGAAGCTGTTTTGGACAACTTTTCTTTTCTTCCTGCCAAACACTTGGCAGACATCCGTGCAACTTCTAGAACACGATGGGAGATGTTTTCTGTGCTGGCACAGTTTTTCCTAGCCAGACATAGTGGAAAAGCGTTTTGCTAAGATGTAGACTACAAAAGACGCGAAAGACGAAGGTAGGATGCTCTCCGGAGGTAAGAGCCGCTGCCGGGCGTCTTTCGGCAGAAGCCGCGCTAAGGAGAGCACTGTGAGCGGCACAATCGTCTTTGCGCGAAGAAGCCGCTTCTTGGGCTCCGGCAGCCGGCGAGAGCGGCAGCTTCGGGAAGGTGAAGAAGCAAGCTGTACAACACTGGGATTGTGTGCGCACCTTGCCAACTGATAGAAAACAGTACCTTTGCACTCTCCTGACTTTTCCAATCACAGGAACATTCGATTGGAAGCTGTTTTGGACAACTTTTCTTTTCTTCCTGCCAAACACTTGGCAGACATCCGTGCAACTTCTAGAACACGATGGGAGATGTTTTCTGTGCTGGCACAGTTTTTCCTAGCCAGACATAGTGGAAAAGCGTTTTGCTAAGATGTAGACTACAAAAGACGCGAAAGACGAAGGTAGGATGCTCTCCGGAGGTAAGAGCCGCTGCCGGGCGTCTTTCGGCAGAAGCCGCGCTAAGGAGAGCCCTGTGAGCGGCACAATCGTCTTTGCGCGAAGAAGCCGCTTCTTGGGCTCCGGCAGCCGGCGAGAGCGGCAGCTTCGGGAAGGTGAAGAAGCAAGCTGTACAACACTGGGATTGTGTGCGCACCTTGCCAACTGATAGAAAACAGTATCTTTGCACTCTCCTGACTTTTCCAATCACAGGAACATTCGATTGGAAGCTGTTTTGGACAACTTTTCTTTTCTTCCTGCCAAACACTTGGCAGACATCCGTGCAACTTCTAGAACACGATGGGAGATGTTTTCTGTGCTGGCACAGTTTTTCCTAGCCAGACATAGTGGAAAAGCGTTTTGCTAAGATGTAGACTACAAAAGACGCGAAAGACGAAGGTAGGATGCTCTCCGGAGGTAAGAGCCGCTGCCGGGCGTCTTTCGGCAGAAGCCGCGCTAAGGAGAGCCCTGTGAGCGGCACAATCGTCTTTGCGCGAAGAAGCCGCTTCTTGGGCTCCGGCAGCCGGCGAGAGCGGCAGCTTCGGGAAGGTGAAGAAGCAAGCTGTACAACACTGGGATTGTGTGCGCACCTTGCCAACTGATAGAAAACAGTACCTTTGCACTCTCCTGACTTTTCCAATCACAGGAACATTCGATTGGAAGCTGTTTTGGACAACTTTTCTTTTCTTCCTGCCAAACACTTGGCAGACATCCGTGCAACTTCTAGAACACGATGGGAGATGTTTTCTGTGCTGGCACAGTTTTTCCTAGCCAGACATAGTGGAAAAGCGTTTTGCTAAGATGTAGACTACAAAAGACGCGAAAGACGAAGGTAGGATGCTCTCCGGAGGTAAGAGCCGCTGCCGGGCGTCTTTCGGCAGAAGCCGCGCTAAGGAGAGCACTGTGAGCGGCACAATCGTCTTTGCGCGAAGAAGCCGCTTCTTGGGCTCCGGCAGCCGGCGAGAGCGGCAGCTTCGGGAAGGTGAAGAAGCAAGCTGTACAACACTGGGATTGTGTGCGCACCTTGCCAACTGATAGAAAACAGTACCTTTGCACTCTCCTGACTTTTCCAATCACAGGAACATTCGATTGGAAGCTGTTTTGGACAACTTTTCTTTTCTTCCTGCCAAACACTTGGCAGACATCCGTGCAACTTCTAGAACACGATGGGAGATGTTTTCTGTGCTGGCACAGTTTTTCCTAGCCAGACATAGTGGAGAAGCGTTTTGCTAAGATGTAGACTACAAAAGACGCGAAAGACGAAGGTAGGATGCTCTCCGGAGGTAAGAGCCGCTGCCGGGCGTCTTTCGGCAGAAGCCGCGCTAAGGAGAGCCCTGTGAGCGGCACAATCGTCTTTGCGCGAAGAAGCCGCTTCTTGGGCTCCGGCAGCCGGCGAGAGCGGCAGCTTCGGGAAGGTGAAGAAGCAAGCTGTACAACACTGGGATTGTGTGCGCACCTTGCCAACTGATAGAAAACAGTACCTTTGCACTCTCCTGACTTTTCCAATCACAGGAACATTCGATTGGAAGCTGTTTTGGACAACTTTTCTTTTCTTCCTGCCAAACACTTGGCAGACATCCGTGCAACTTCTAGAACACGATGGGAGATGTTTTCTGTGCTGGCACAGTTTTTCCTAGCCAGACATAGTGGAAAAGCGTTTTGCTAAGATGTAGACTACAAAAGACGCGAAAGACGAAGGTAGGATGCTCTCCGGAGGTAAGAGCCGCTGCCGGGCGTCTTTCGGCAGAAGCCGCGCTAAGGAGAGCCCTGTGAGCGGCACAATCGTCTTTGCGCGAAGAAGCCGCTTCTTGGGCTCCGGCAGCCGGCGAGAGCGGCAGCTTCGGGAAGGTGAAGAAGCAAGCTGTACAACACTGGGATTGTGTGCGCACCTTGCCAACTGATAGAAAACAGTACCTTTGCACTCTCCTGACTTTTCCAATCACAGGAACATTCGATTGGAAGCTGTTTTGGACAACTTTTCTTTTCTTCCTGCCAAACACTTGGCAGACATCCGTGCAACTTCTAGAACACGATGGGAGATGTTTTCTGTGCTGGCACAGTTTTTCCTAGCCAGACATAGTGGAAAAGCGTTTTGCTAAGATGTAGACGACAAGAGAGGCTAAAGAGTGGATGTTAGCAAATGACACCCATCTTCAAAAAAGGCAATTAAGAGGACTCGCCATAGTACAAACCAGCCAGCCTCTTTTTTATCCCCAGGAAGTTGATGAAGCAGCTCTTCCTGGAAATCCTTGCCAGGCACATGACAGATGACCAAATAATGTAGTTAGCATGATTTTTCAGGGGAATTTCATGCTGAACATCACTTTAAACTCCTCTGATGAATCAACTTGACTGGTAGATGAAGGGAATATTATCTGCCTGGGCTTCAGGGAGGTTTTTGACGTACCTCTACATGGCATCACACATACATATGGAAGCAATAGTGCAAAGGGGAGGGAATCAGTGTCTTTTCAGTGATGCTGAGGGTAAAGACAAGAGGCAGTGGGCACACACTGAAATACAGGAGATTGCCTTTGAACATCAGTAAATGTTTCTTTACTGTCAGGGTGACTGAACCACGGCACAGACTGCCCAGAAAGATTGTGGAGCCTGGATCTTTGAAGACATTAAAAGTACACCCAGATAGAATCCTGGGCAAGAGGCTCTAGGTATCCTGGTTTAGGCAGGGGGGTTGGGCCTGGTTAGCCCCACCAACCCCTTCCACTCTCTTTCATTCTGTGCTAGTGAATTCTCTTCAAGATGCATTTCAAAGCACTGGCATGACAAAGTTCTGTGCAGACAGAGATCCAAATGGACATGGCATCTAAGTTCCTTAAGCAGTGTTCAAGAAGAATGTAAAACTCTGGCACAAGTGTCTCTTCCCTAACTGAATCCCTTTCATGGGAAAATTCCCAGCTCTAGAAAGATCTTCTGATACGCATGCTTAAGACTGACACTGGCTGAGCAAATTTCTCCCTATGTATATCTAAGACCAGTTAGGATCTTCACCCAAAGTGCTGTCAACATAGTCACAGAATGCCTATTGTTAAGAAGTGACAGCTTCCATCAGAATGGCAGCTATTGGTCCACAAAATGGATTAATGGATGGGAATTATCTACGTGGGTTAAAAACAAAAATAAAGAGTTGGTCTTTATTTATCAATTTCATGGCAATATTGATAAGGGAAGAAAAAGATCTAAGTCCTTGACTTTCTGGACTCGAGGAAAGATTTTAAAAATTCCTTGTAAAAATGTATGATCACAATCAGACTATTGAAACCATTTTAGTTGGGAACAAAGTTCCAAAATTGTCTAGATAGTGGCAAAGAAGCCAAGAAAATAGGAAAGAAACAAAAAGAGAGCAAAAGAGTCAGCTTCAGTGTACAAGCTTGTTCTAGAAGTAGTCTGCTGGGAAAAGGAACCCCCAGCTAAATTTCCAATGTATTCCTGCGCTTGATTCAGTAACTGGTCAATGTAAAAACCAATCCTTTTGTACAACTTCTTCCAGCAACAAAAACTCCAACAGGTTGACACTACCATCATGCCTGTTCCAGACATATTTAAAAGAGAAATGATGATTTTCTTGAAAACCTACTTACATAAAAGTTGCAAGATGGTGGAGGGATTCCCACATCCTCCTTCCTCCATCTGGCTTGAAAGTATATTTGATAAAATATGCAACAAAGCACATGATTTATAAGGGAGAGTCAAATGGATGATTTGGGAATCGATCTCTTGTTGATAGTAAACTTCATATCCACTCGGTGTGACCTTTTTAAAACAAAATGTGGAGCTGAGGCATGAATCTGCCACAACAATTGTAAAGCAAACATACACACTCCCCTTCATATGCCCCCCCCTCCACACACACCTAGGCACACACAGAGATCAGCATAGCAGATCATGAACACCTTGGAAAAGACTGAAATGCTAAATGCCTCTCTTGATGGGCAAAAGAGCTGGTGCAGTAATTCAAATGCCTGGTACAAAAATTCTGTTTAATATTTAGCTCCTATTTAAAACACAGCTTTTCATTTCATTCTATTTACAGAATATTTTCATTTCATTTGTTTCTTTAAAATTACTTAGTTCTCACCTGTTGTATGTCTAGGAATATTTTCTTCCAAAAATAGAAAAAAATAGATGATATCTTTTCAGCAGAAAACATTGGTTGATACAATTTTAAACCATCATGATATGGAAGAATTCTTCTGTCCCTCTCGAAGGTGGAAGAAGCATTTGGATCACAGATCATCTACAATGAAATACTTGACATGTTTAAGATGCTTTCAATCAATTTTGATCGTCAATTGCTTATTTGTTGTAAACAGTAATTTTTCAGTGAAGGGAAAGTGTGTGTGGTATATCTACATGATATGTTCAAAGGCAGTTCCTACTAATGGCCAGGCTGAATTCCAGTAAATAATGTCCCGAATGATATTTTGCCGCCTTCTTTGGCACTTCATGAAATCTTACCCCGATGAAGTGCTGAAACACAGAGATTTTCTCTTAGAGAGTGTCTCATGTTGTAACCTATCCCATGGATTTTATGCTGTAATTCTTATCTCTTTTAAAATTTACTATCTTCTGTACAGTTTTCATGAAACTTTCTGTTACAGTAGTGAATAGCACAGATAAATGTCATTTTGTACAACTTTGAATTTACCCCAAGAGCTGAGAGAAAACTTGATCCTATACTTCAATCCGAGTTTCTTCTATAGTCCAACTTTGTTTCTCTACCATCAAGCTTCTCCTTTGTTGCTGCTCCAAGCCCCGTCCAAGGTGACCTTGAATACTTTCAGGGATGGGACACCCACAACTTCTCTGGGCAACCTGTTCCAGTGTTCCAGCACTCCCACAGTAAAAAAGGCCTTCCTTTCATCTAATATGTGTAGGAAATCATAAATCTAGGCATAGAAGCTTGGAGTGCAAATTTGAAATTCTTTGGATTTGAAGCACATTTTATATGAATACTGACTTACAGATGACTAAAAGATGTTGATGGGCATTTGAGCTGACAAGTTTTGAAAAAGTGCACGGAAATTAAAATTGAAACCACTAAAATTAAAAACTCCTTGCCATTTTCTTTTTCCTCTCCTATTCAAAATTGCATATGTCAGATATCAGTGCTTCATGCAAACCTCTCAGATGCTCTCAGAGAAAAAGCTTTTCTTTCAGACTAAGTTGCGGTTGACGTAGAACACTAGCAGGAGTGAAAGATTTTCTGGGCATCGGGGCAGCCCGTTCTCCTTGGATTTGTGTGCAGAATGCATTTTATCCAAACTGGAAAATAGATCCCAGCTCTGTTCTATTCATCATCCTTACTTCATCAGGCCAGAAGATTCTGTGAAAAGTAGCCTGTGGACCTTGAAGACAGCGCATGTGAACCAGATGAGAGGTGATAGAGAAGTTGAGGGAGAGAAGAAAGAGCATGAGGCTGAAACCAGAAAGTATTTCTCCACGTGATCATGGAAGATTGCAGGAGCCACTTGGTACTATCAAACCAGCCCAACTTGGCACTTGTGCCACCTTGGGTCTGGGAGCCATGTTGCATATCGTGCATTTTAAGGAGCCAGCTGGCCACACCCAGCCATATGCCCCCAAACACAAACCAAGGCCCTTTTCTCTGGCAAACAAAACTCAGCTGCCCTGCTTCTGGATGGCAGATTGCAGGAACCACTTAGTACTATCAAACCAGCCCAACTTGGCACTGGTGCCACCATGGGTCTGGTCACCATCCTGCCTATTGTAGCTTTTCAGGAGCCAGCCGGTCACTCTCAGCCATAGGCCCCCAACACAAACCTCGGCCCGT
Source organism: Melospiza melodia melodia (assembly GCF_035770615.1). Lineage (NCBI taxonomy): Eukaryota > Metazoa > Chordata > Aves > Passeriformes > Passerellidae > Melospiza > Melospiza melodia. Next base: position 94,887,621 of record NC_086196.1, on the reverse strand, counting down.
TTCCCTGGCAAACAAAAGTAAGCTGCCCCGCTTCTGCATGGCAGATTGCAGGAGCTACTTAGTACTATCAAATCAGCCCGACTTGGCACAGGTGCCACCTTGGATCTGGGAACCATCCTGTGTATCGTGGATTTTCAGGGGCCAGCCGGCCACTCTCAGCCATATGCCCCCAAAAACAAACCACGGACCTTTTCTCTGGCAAACAAAAATCAGCTGCCCCACTTCTGGATGGCAGATTGCAGGAGCCACTTGGGACTATCACACCAGCACAACATGGCACTGCTGCCACCTTGGATCTGGGAACAATCCTGCGTATCGTACATATTCAGGAACCAGCCGAACACTCCCAGCCACAGGCCCCCAAACACAAACAACGGCCCTTTTCTCTGGCAAACAAAACTCAACTGCCCCTCTTCTGGATGGCAAATTGCAGGACGCACTTGGTACTACAAAAAGAGCCCGACTTGGCAGTGGTGCCACCTTGGCTCTGGGAACCATCCTGCGTATCGAGCATTTTAAGGAGCCAGCCGGCAATTCCCAGCCGTATGCCCCAAAAAGAAACCATGGACCTTTTCTCTGGCAAAAAAAACTCAGCTGTCCCGCTTCTGGATGGCAGATTGCAGGAGTTACTTTGAACCATACAACCAGCCTTACTTGGCACTGGTGCCACCTTGGATCTGGGAACCATCCTGCCTATCGTTGATTTTCAGGGGCCAGCCGGCCACTCTCAGCCATAGGCCCCCAAACACAAACCACAGCCCTTTTCTCTAGCAAACAAAATTCAACTGCCCCGCTTCTGGATGGCAAATTGCAGGAGCCACTGGGTACTACAAAAACAGCCTGACTTGGCACTGGTGCCACCTTGCGTCTGGTTACCATGCGGCGTATCGTGCATTTTAAGGAGCCAGGTGGCCACTCCCAGCCATATGCCCCCAAACACAACCCACGGCCCTTTTCTCTGGCAAACAAAACTCAGCTGCCCCGCTTCTGGATGGCAGATTGCAGGAGACACTTGGTACTATCAAACCAGCCCGACTTGGCACTGGTGCCACCTTGGGTCTGGGAACCATCCTGCGTATTGTGGATTGTCAGGAGACAGCCGACCACTCTCGGCCACAGAGCCCAATCAAAAACAAAGGTCCGTTTCCCTGGCAAAAAAAACTCAGCTGCCCCGCTTCTGGATGGGAGATTGCAGGAGGCACTTGACACTGTCAAACGAGCCCCACTTGGCACTGGTGCCACCTTGGGTCTGGGAACCATGCTGCGTATCGTGGATTTTCAGGAGCCAGCCGGCCACTGCCAGCCACAGGCCCCCAAACACAAACCACAGCCTTTTTCTCTGGCAAACAAAACTCAGCTGCCCCGCTTCTGGATGGCAGATTGCAGGAGCCACTTGGTAGTATCAAACCAGCCCGACTTGGCACTGGTGCCACCTTGGGTCTGGGAACCATCCTGCCTATCGTGGATTTTAAGGAGCCAGCCGGCTACTCCCAGCCACAGGCCCCCAACAAAAACCACGGCCCTTTTTTCTCGCAAACAAAACTTAGCTGCCTCACTTCTGGATGGCAGATTGCAGGAGCCACTTGGTACTATCAAACCAGCCCGACTTGGCACTGGTGCCACCTTGGGTCTGGGAACCATCCTGCGTATCGTGGATTCTAAGGAGCCAGCCGGCCACTGCCAGCCACAGGCCCCCAAACAAAATCAACGGCGCTGTTCCCTGGAAAACAAAACACGCCTGCCAACTTTTTGATGGAGTTTGCAGGAGCCACTTGGTACTATCAAACCAGCCCGACTTGGCACTGGTGCCACCTTGGGTCTGGGAAACATCCTGCGTATTGTGGATTCTTAGGAGCCAGCCGGCCACTCCTAGCCACAGGCCCCCAAACAAAAACCTAGGCCTATTTCTCTGGCAAACAAAAGTAAGCTGCCCTGCTTCTGGATGGCAGATTGCAGGAGACACTTGGTACTATCAAACCAGCCCGACTTGGCACTGGTGCCACCTTGGATCTGGGAACCATGCTGTGTATCGTGGATATTCAGGGGCCAGCCGGCCACTCTCAGCCATATGTCCCCAAACAGAAACCTCGGCCCGTTTCTCTGGCAAACAAAACTCAACTGCCCCTCTTCTGGATGGCAAATTGCAGGATGAACTTGATACTAAAACCGCAGGCCGACTTGGTAGTGGTGACACCTTGGGCCTGGGAACCATCATGCGTATCGAGCATTTTAAGGAGCCAGCCGGCCACTCCCAGCAATATGCCCCCAAAAACAATCCACAGAATTTTCCTCTGGCAAACAAAAATCAGCTGCCTCGCTTCTGGATGGCAGATTGCAGGAGCCACTTTGCACCATCAAACCAGCCCGACTTGGCACTGGTGCCACATTGCATCTGGGAACCATGCTGCCTAGCGTGGATTTTCAGGAGCCAGCCGGCCACTCTCAGCTATATGCCCCCAAACAAAACCCACGGCCCGTTTCCCTGGCAAACAAAATTAAGCTGCCCCGCTTCTGGATGGCAGATTGCAGGACGCACTTGGTAGTATCAAACCAGCAAAACTTGGCACTGGTGCCACCTTGGGTCTGGGAACCATCCTGCGTATCGTGGGTTCAAAGGAGCCAGCCGGTCACTCCCAGCCACAGGCCCCCAAATACAAACAATGTCGCTTTTCCCTGGAAAACAAAACTCGCCTGCCAACTTTTTGATGGCAGATTGCAGGAGCCACTTGGTACTATCAAACCAGCCCAACTTGGCACTGGTGCCACCATGGGTCTGGTAACCATCCTGCCTATTGTAGCTTTCCAGGAGCCAGCCGGTCACTCCCAGCCATAGGTCCCCAGTCACAAACCTCGGCCCGTTTCCCTGGCAAACAAAAGTAAGCTACCCCGCTTCTGGATGGCAGATTGCAGGAGCCACTTGGTACTATCAAACCAGCCCAACTTGGCACTGGTGCCACCTTGGGTCTGGGAACCATGCTGCGTAACACAGATTCTAAGGCGCCAGTCGGCCACTACGAGCCACAAGCCCCCAAACACAAACAACGGCGCTATTCTCTGGCAAACAAAACTCAACTGCCCCTCTTCTGGATGGCAAATTGCAGGACGCACTTGGTACTATAAAAACAGCCCGACTTGGCACTGGTGCCCCCTTGGGTCTGGGAACCATCCTGCGTATCGATCTTTTTAATGAGACAGCCGGCCACTCCCAGCCATATGCCCCCAAACACAACCCACGGCCCTTTTCTCTGGCAAACAAAACTCAACTGCACCGCTTCTGGATGGCAGATTGCAGGAGCCACTTGGTACTATCAAACCAGCCCGACTTGGCACTGGTGCCACCTTGGGTCTGGGAACCATCCTGCGTATTGTGGGTTGTCAGGAGCCAGCCGAACACTCTCGGCCACAGACCCCAATTAAAAACAACGGCCCGTTTCACAGGCAAACAAAACTCAGCTGCCCCGCTTCTGGATGGGAGATTGCAAGAGGCACTTGGTGTAATCAAACCAGCCCGACTTGGCACTGGTGCCACCTTGGGTCTGGGAACCATCCTGCGTATCGTGGATTCTAAGGAGCCAGCCGGCCACTCCTAGCCACAGGCCCCCAAACAAAAACCTAGGCCTATTTCTCTGGCAAACAAAAGTAAGCTGCCCTGCTTCTGGATGGCAGATTGCAGGAGACACTTGGTACTATCAAACCAGCCCGACTTGGCACTGGTGCCACCTTGGATCTGGGAACCATGCTCTGTATCGTGGATATTCAGGGGCCAGCCGGCCACTCTCAGCCATATGTCCCCAAACAGAAACCTCGGCCCGTTTCTCTGGCAAACAAAACTCAACTGCCCCTCTTCTTGCTGGCAAATTGCAGGATGAACTTGATACTAAAACCGCAGGCCGACTTGGTAGTGGTGACACCTTGGGCCTGGGAACCATCATGCGTATCGAGCATTTTAAGGAGCCAGCCGGCCACTCCCAGCAATATGCCCCCAAAAACAATCCACAGAATTTTCCTCTGGCAAACAAAAATCAGCTGCCTCGCTTCTGGATGGCAGATTGCAGGAGCCACTTTGCACCATCAAACCAGCCCGACTTGGCACTGGTGCCACATTGCATCTGGGAACCATGCTGCCTAGCGTGGATTTTCAGGAGCCAGCCGGCCACTCTCAGCTATATGCCCCCAAACAAAACCCACGGCCCGTTTCCCTGGCAAACAAAATTAAGCTGCCCCGCTTCTGGATGGCAGATTGCAGGACGCACTTGGTAGTATCAAACCAGCAAAACTTGGCACTGGTGCCACCTTGGGTCTGGGAACCATCCTGCGTATCGTGGGTTCAAAGGAGCCAGCCGGTCACTCCCAGCCACAGGCCCCCAAATACAAACAATGTCGCTTTTCCCTGGAAAACAAAACTCGCCTGCCAACTTTTTGATGGCAGATTGCAGGAGCCACTTGGTACTATCAAACCAGCCCAACTTGGCACTGGTGCCACCATGGGTCTGGTAACCATCCTGCCTATTGTAGCTTTCCAGGAGCCAGCCGGTCACTCCCAGCCATAGGCCCCCAGTCACAAACCTCGGCCCGTTTCCCTGGCAAACAAAAGTAAGCTACCCCGCTTCTGGATGGCAGATTGCAGGAGCCACTTGGTACTATCAAACCAGCCCAACTTGGCACTGGTGCCACCTTGGGTCTGGGAACCATGCTGCGTAACACAGATTCTAAGGCGCCAGTCGGCCACTACGAGCCACAAGCCCCCAAACACAAACAACGGCGCTATTCTCTGGCAAACAAAACTCAACTGCCCCTCTTCTGGATGGCAAATTGCAGGACGCACTTGGTACTATAAAAACAGCCCGACTTGGCACTGGTGCCCCCTTGGGTCTGGGAACCATCCTGCGTATCGATCTTTTTAATGAGACAGCCGGCCACTCCCAGCCATATGCCCCCAAACACAACCCACGGCCCTTTTCTCTGGCAAACAAAACTCAACTGCACCGCTTCTGGATGGCAGATTGCAGGAGCCACTTGGTACTATCAAACCAGCCCGACTTGGCACTGGTGCCACCTTGGGTCTGGGAACCATCCTGCGTATTGTGGGTTGTCAGGAGCCAGCCGAACACTCTCGGCCACAGACCCCAATCAAAAACAACGGCCCGTTTCACAGGCAAACAAAACTCAGCTGCCCCGCTTCTGGATTGGAGATTGCAGGAGGCACTTGACACTGTGAAACCAGCCCCACTTGGCACTGGTGCCACCTTGGGTCTGGGAACCATGCTGCGTATCATGGATTTTCAGGAGCCAGCCGGCCACTCCCAGCCACAGGCCCCCAAACACAAACCACAGACTTTTTGTCTGGCAAACAAAATTCAGCTGCCCCGCTTCTGGATGGCAGATTGCAGGAGCCACTTGGGACTATCACACCAGCACAACATGGCACTGCTGCCACCTTGGATCTGGGAACCATCCTTCCTATCGTGGATTTTCAGGGGCCAGCCGGTCACTCTCAGCCATAGGCCCCAAAAACAAACCACGGCCCTTTTCTCTGGAAAACAAAACTCAACTGCCCCTCTTCTGGATGGCAGATTGCAGGAGCCACTGGGTACTATGAAACCAGCCCTACTTGGCACTGATGCCACCTTGGGTCTGGGAACCATGCGGCGTATCATGGATTTTCAGGAGCCAGCCGGCCACTGCCAGCCACAGGCCCCGAAACACAAACAACAGCCTTTTTCTCTGGCAAACAAAATTCAGCTGCCCCGCTTCTGGATGGCAGATTGCAGGAACCACTTGGTACTAACAAACCAGCCCGACTTGGCACTGATGCCACCTTGGGTCTGGGAACCATCCTGCGTATCGTGGATTCAAAGGAGCCAGCTGGCCACTCCCAGCCACAGGCCCCAAAACACACACAACGGTGCTTTTCCCTGGAAAACAAAACTCGCCTGCCAAACTTTTGATGGCAGATTGCAGGAGCCACTTGGTATTATCAAACCAGCCCAACTTGGCACTGGTGCCACCATGGGTCTGGTCACCATCCTGCCTATCGTAGCTTTTCAGGAGCCAGCCAGCCACCCCCAGCCAGAGGCCCCCAGACAAATATTTCGGCCCGTTTCCCTGGCAAACAAAAGTAAGCTGCCCCGCTTCTGGATGGCAGATTGCAGGAGCCACTTTGCACCATCAAACCAGCCCAACTTGGCACTGGTGCCAACTCAGGTCTGGGAACCATCCTGCGTATCGTGGGTTCTAAGGAGCCAGCTGGCCACTCCCAACCACAGGCCCCCAAACACAAACAACGGCGCTTTTCCCTGGAAAACAAAACTCGCCTGCCAACTTTTTGATGGCAGATTGCAGGAGCCACTTGGTACTATCAAACCAGCCCAACTTGGCACTGCTGCCACCATGGGTCTGGTCACCATCCTGCCTATCGTAGCTTTTCAGGAGCCAGCCGGTCACTCCCAGCCATAGGCCCCCAGACACAAACCTCGGCCCGTTTCCCTGGCAAACAAAAGTAAGCTGCCCCGCTTCTGCATGGCAGATTGCAGGAGCTACTTAGTACTATCAAACCAGCCCGACTTGGCACTGGTGACACCTCTGGTCTGGGAACCATCCTGCCTATCGTGGATTTTCAGGGGCCAGCCGGCCACTCTCAGCCATATGCCCCAAAAACAAACCACGGCCCTTTTCTCTGGCAAACAAAACTCAACTGCCCCTCTTCTGGATGGCAAATTTTAGGACGCACTTTGTACTACGAAAACCGCCCGACATGGCACTGGTGCCACCTTGTGTCAGGGAACCATCCTGCATATCGAGCTTTTTAAGGAGCCAGCCGGCCACGCCCAGCCATATACCCCCAAAAACAAACCACGGACCATTTCTCTTGGAAACAAAAATCCGCTGCCCCGCGTCTGTATGGCAGATTGCAGGAGCCACTTTGCACCATCAAACCAGCCCGACTTGGCACTGGTGCCACCTTGGGTCTGGGAACAATCCTGCATATCGTGGATTCTAAGGAGCCAGCCGGCCACTCCCTGCCACAGGCCCCCAAACACAAACAACGGCGCTTTTCCCTGGAAAACAAAATTCGCCTGCCAGCTTTTTGATGGCAGATTGCAGGAGCCACTTGGTACTATCAAATCATCCCAACTTGGCACTGGTGCCACTATGGGTCTGGGAACCATCCTGCCTATTGTAGCATTTCAGGAGCCAGCCGGTCACTCCCAGCCATAGGCCCCCAGACACAAACCTCGGACCGTTTCCCTGGCAAACAAAATTAAGCTGCCCCGATTCTGGATGGCAGATTGCAGGAGCCACTTGGTTGTGTCAAACCAGCCCGACTTGGCACTGGTGCCACCTTGGGTCTGGGAACCATCCTGCGTAACGTGGATTCTAAGCAGCCACCCGGCCACTCTGAGCCACAGGCCCCCAAACACAAACAACGGCGCTTTTCCCTGGAAAACAAAACTCGCCTGCCAAATTTGATGGCAGATTGCAGGAGCCACTTGGTACTATCAAACCAGCCCAACTTGGCACTGGTGCCACGTCTGGTCTGGGAACCATCCTGCCTATCGTAGCTTTTCAGGAGCCAGCCGGTCACTCCCAGCCATAGACCCCCAGACACAAACCTCGGCCCGTTTCCCTGGAAAACAAAAGTAAGTTACCCCGATTCTGGATGGCAGATTGCAGGAGCCACTTGGTACTATCAAATCAGCCCAACTTGGCACTGGTGCCACCATGGGTCTGGTAAACATCCTGCCTATCGTAGCTTTTCAGGAGCCAGCCGGTCACTCCCTGCCATAGGCCCCCGGACACAAACCTCGGCCCGTTTCCCTGGCAAACAAAAGTAATCTACCCCACTTCTGGATGGCAGATTGCAGGACGCACTTGGTACTATCAAACCAGCCCAACTTGGCACTGGTGCCACGTCAAGTCTAGGAACCATCCTGCGTATCGTGGATTCTAAGGAGCCAGCCTGCCACTCCCAGCCATAGGCCTCTAAACAAAAACAACGGCGCTTTTCCCTGGTAAAGAAAACTTGCCTGCCAACTTTTTGATGGCAGATTGCAGGAGCCACTTGGTACTATCAAACCAGCCCAACTTGGCACTGGTGCCACCATGGGTCTGGTCACCATCCTGCCTATCGTAGCTTTTCAGGAGCCAGCCGGTCACTCCCAGCCATAGGCCCCCAGACACAAAGCTCGGCCCGTTTCCCTGGCAAACAAAAGTAAGCTGCCCCGCTTCTGGATGGCAGATTGCAGGAACCACTTGGTACTATCAAACCAGCCCGACTTGGCACTGGTGCCACCTCTGGTCTGGGAACCATCCTGCGTATCGTGGATTCTAAGGAGCCAGCTGAACACTCCCAGCCACAGGCCCCCAAACACAAACAACGGCGCTTTTCCCTGGAAAACAAAACTCGCCTGCCAATTTTTTGATGGCAGATTGCAGGAGCCACTTGGTACTATCAAACCAGCCCAACTTGGCACTGGTGCCGCCATGGGTCTTGTCACCATCCTGCCTATCGTAGCTTTTCACGAGCCAGCCGGTCACTCCCAGCCATAGGACCCCAGACAAAAACCTCAGCCCGTTTCCCTGGAAAACAAAAGTAAGCTGCCCCGCTTCTGGATGGCAGATTGTAGGACGCATTTGTTACTATCAAACCCGCCCGACTTGGCACTGGTGCCACCACTGGTCTGGGAACCATCCTGCGTATCGTGGATTCTAAAGAGCCAGCCGGCCACTCCCAGCCACAGGCACCCATACACAAACAACGGCACTTTTCCCTGGAAAACAAAACTCGCCTGCCAACTTTTTGATGGCAGATTGCAGGAGCCACTTGGTACTATCAAACCAGCCCAACTTGGCACTGGTGCCACCATGGGTCTGGTCACCATCCTGCCTATCGTAGCTTTTCAGGAGCCAGCCGGTCACTCCCAGCCATAGGCCCCCAGACACAAACCTCGGCCCGTTTCCCTGGCAAACAAAAGTAAGCTGCCCCGCTTCTGGATGGCAGATTGCAGGAGCCACTTTGCACCATCAAACTATCCCGACTAGGCAATGGTGCCACCTTGGGTCTGGGAACCATCCTGCGTATGGTGGATTCTAAGGAGCCAGCCGGCCACTCCCAGCCACAGGCCCCTAAACACATCAACGGCGCTTTTCCCTGGAAAACAAAACTCGCCTGCCAAACTTTTGATGGCAGATTGCAGGAGCCACTTGGTACTATCAAACCAGCCCAACTTGGGACTGGTGCCACCATGGGTCTGGTCACCATCCTGGCTATCGTAGCTTTTCAGGAGCCAGCCGGTCACTCGCAGCCATAGGCCCCCAGACACAAACCTCGGCCCGTTTCCCTGGCAAACAAAAGTAAGCTGCCCTGCTTCTGGATGGCAGATTGCAGGAACCACTTGGTACTATCAAACCAGCAAAACTTGGCACTGGTGCCACCTTGGGTCTGGATACCATGGTGCGTATCGTGGATTCTAAGGAGCCAGCCGGCCACTCCCAGCCACAGGCCCCCAAACAAAAACAACGGCGCTTTTCCCTGGAAAACAAAACTCGCCTACCAACGTTTTGATGGCAGATTGCAGGAGCCACTTGGTACTATCAAACCAGCCCAACTTGGCACTGGTGCCACCATGGGTCTGGTCACCATCCTGCCTATCGTAACTTTTCAGGAGCCAGCCGGTCACTCCCAGCCATAGGCCCCCAGACACAAAGCTCGGCCCGTTTCCCTGGCAAAGGAAATTAAGCTGCCCCGCTTCTGGATGGCAGATTGCAGGAGCCACTTGGTACTATCAAACCAGCCCGACTTGGCACTGGTGCCACCTCTGGTCTGGGAACCATCCTGCGTATCGTGGATTCTAAGGAGCCAGTCGGCCACTCCCAGCCACAGGCCCCCAAACACAAACAACGGCCCGTTTCCGTGGCAAACAAAAGTAAGCTGCCCCGCTTCTGGATGGCAGATTGCAGGAGCCACTTGGTACTATCAAACCAGCCCGACTTGGCACTGGTGCCACCGCTGGTCTGGGAACCATCCTGCGTATTGTGGTTTCTAAGGAGCCAGCCGGCCACTCCCAACCACAGGCCCCCAAACACAAACAACGGCGCTTTTCCCTGGAAAACAAAACTCGCCTGCCAACGTTTTGATGGCAGATTGCAGGAGCCACTTGGTACTATCAAACCAGCCCAACTTGGCACTGGTGCCACCATGGGTCTTGTCACCATCCTGCCTATCGTAGCTTTCAGGAGCCAGCCGGTCACTGCCTGCCATAGGCCCCGAGACACAAACCTCGGCCCGTTTCCCTGGCAAACAAAAGTAAGCTGCCCCGCTTCTGGATGGCAGATTGCAGGAGCCACTTGGTACTATCAAACCAGCCCGACTTGGCACTGGTGCCACTTCTGGTCTGGGAACCATCCTGCGTATCGTGGATTTTATGGAGCCAGCCGGTCAGTCCCAGCCATAGGCCCCCAAACACAAACAACGATCCGTTTCCCTGGCAAACAAAAGTAAGCTGCCCCGCTTCTGGATGGCAGATTGCAGGAACCACTTGGTAGTATCAAACCAGCCCAACTTGGCACTGGTGCCACCTCTGGTCTGGGAACCATGCTGCGTATCGTGGTTTCTATGGAGCCAGCCGGCCACTCCCAACCATAGACCCCCAGACACAAACCTCGGCCCGTTTCCCTGGAAAACAAAAGTAAGCTACCCCGATTCTGGATGGCAGATTGCAGGAGCCACTTGGTACTATCAAATCAGCCCAACTTGGCACTGGTGCCACCATGGGTCTGGTAAACATCCTGCCTATCGTAGCTTTTCAGGAGCCAGCCGGCCACTCTCAGCCATATGCCCCCAAAAACAAACCACGGCCCTTTTCTCTGGCAAACAAAACTCAACTGCCCCTCTTCTGGATGGCAAATTTTAGGACGCACTTTGTACTACGAAAACCGCCCGACGTGGCACTGGTGCCACCTTGTGTCAGGGAACCATCCTGCATATCGAGCTTTTTAAGGAGCCAGCCGGCCACGCCCAGCCATAAACCCCCAAAAACAAACCACGGACCATTTCTCTTGGAAAAAAAAATCCGCTGCCCCGCGTCTGTATGGCAGATTGCAGGAGCCACTTTGCACCATCAAACCAGCCCGACTTGGCACTGGTGCCACCTTGGGTCTGGGAACAATCCTGCATATCGTGGATTCTAAGGAGCCAGCCGGCCACTCCCAGCCACAGGCCCCCAAACACAAACAACGGCGCTTTTCCCTGGAAAACAAAATTCGCCTGCCAACTTTTTGATGGCAGATTGCAGGAGCCACTTGGTACTATCAAATCATCCCAACTTGGCACTGGTGCCACTATGGGTCTGGGAACCATCCTGCCTATTGTAGCATTTCAGGAGCCAGCCGGTCACTCCCAGCCATAGGCCCCCAGACACAAACCTCGGACCGTTTCCCTGGCAAACAAAATTAAGCTGCCCCGATTCTGGATGGCAGATTGCAGGAGCCACTTGGTTGTGTCAAACCAGCCCGACTTGGCACTGGTGCCACCTTGGGTCTGGGAACCATCCTGCGTATCGTGGATTCTAAGCAGCCACCCGGCCACTCTGAGCCACAGGCCCCCAAACAAAAACTACGGCGCTTTTCCCTGGAAAACAAAACTCGCCTGCCAAGTTTTTGATGGCAGATTGCAGGAGCCACTTGGTACTATCAAACCAGCCCAACTTGGCACTGGTGCCACGTCTGGTCTGGGAACCATCCTGCCTATCGTAGCTTTTCAGGAGCCAGCCGGTCACTCCCAGCCATAGACCCCCAGACACAAACCTCGGCCCGTTTCCCTGGCAAACAAAAGTAAGCTGCCCCGCTTTTGGATGGCAGATTGCAGGAGCCACGTTGCACCATCAAACCAGCCCCACGTGGCACTGGTGCCACCTTGGGTCTGGGAACAAGTTGGGCTGGTTTGATAGTACCAAGTGGCTCCTGCAATCTGCCATCCAGAAGCGGGACAGCTTACTTTTTTTTTCCCAGGGAAACGGGCCGAGGTATTTGTCTGGGGGCCTATGGCTGGGAGTGACCGGCTGACTACTGAAAAGCTACGATAGGCAGGATGGTTACCAGACTCATGGTGCCACCAGTGCCAAGTGGGGCTGCTTTGATAATACTAAATAGCTCCTGCAATCTGCCATCCAGACGCGGGGCAGCGGATTTTTGTTTGCTGGAGAAAAGTTCCGTGGTTTTTTTTTTTGGGGGTATATGACTGGACGTGGCCGGCTGGCTCCTTAAAAAGCTCTATACGCAGGATTGTTCCCTGACCCAAGGTGGCATCAGTGCCAAGTCGGGCTGTTTTCGTAGTACCAAGTGCGTCCTGCAATTTGCCATCCAGAAGCGGGGCAGCCTACTTTTGTTTGCCAGGGAAACGTGCCGAGGTATTTGTCTGGGGGCCTATGGGTGGGAGTGAGCGGCTGGCTCCTGAAAAGCTACGATAGGCAGGATGGTGACCAGACCCATGGTGGCACCAGTGCCAAGTTGGGCTGGTTTGATAGTACCAAGTGGCTCCTGCAATCTGCCATCAAGAAGTTGGCAGGCGAATTTTGTTTTCCAGGGAAAAGCGCCGTTGTTTTTGTTTAGAGGCCTGTGGCTGGGAGTGGCCGCCTGTCCTCGTAGAATCTACGTTACGCAGCATGGTTCCCAGAGCCAAGGTGGCACCAGGGCCAAGTCGGGCTGGTTTGTAAGTACCAAGTGCATCCTGCAATCTGCCATCCAAAAGCGGGGCAGCTTACTTTTGTTTGCCAGGGAAACGGGCCGAGGTTTGTGTCCGGGGGCCTATGGCAGGGAGTGACCGGCTGGCTCCTGAAAAGCTACGATAGGCAGGATGTTTACCAGACCCATGGTGGCACCAGTGCCAAGTTGGGCTGATTTGATAGTACCAAGTGGCTCCTGCAATCTGCCATCCAGAATCGGGGTAACTTACTTTTGTTTTCCAGGGAAACGGGCCGAGGTTTGTGTCTGGGGGTCTATGGCTGGGAGTGACCGGCTGGCTCCTGAAAAGCTACAATAGGCAGGATGGTTCCCAGACCAGAGGTGGCACCAGTGCCAAGTTGGGCTGGTTTGATAGTACCAAGTGGCTCCTGCAATCTGCCATCAAAAAGTTGGCAGGCGAGTTTTGTTTTCCAGGGAAAAGCGCCGTTGTTTGTGTTTGGGGGCCTGTGGCTCAGAGTGGCCGGGTGGCTGCTTAGAATCCACGTTACGCAGGATGGTTCCCAGACCCAAGGTGGCACCAGTGCCAAGTCGGGCTGGTTTGACACAACCAAGTGGCTCCTGCAATCTGCCATCCAGAATCGGGGCAGCTTAATTTTGTTTGCCAGGGAAACGGTCCGAGGTTTGTGTCTGGGGGCCTATGGCTGGGAGTGACCGGCTGGCTCCTGAAATGCTACAATAGGCAGGATGGTTCCCAGACCCATAGTGGCACCAGTGCCAAGTTGGGATGATTTGATAGTACCAAGTGGCTCCTGCAATCTGCCATCAAAAAGCTGGCAGGCGAATTTTGTTTTCCAGGGAAAAGCGCCGTTGTTTGTGTTTGGGGGCCTGTGGCAGGGAGTGGCCGGCTGGCTCCTTAGAATCCACGATATGCAGGATTGTTCCCAGACCCAAGGTGGCACCAGTGCCAAGTCGGGCTGGTTTGATGGTGCAAAGTGGCTCCTGCAATCTGCCATACAGACGCGGGGCAGCGGATTTTTGTTTCCAAGAGAAATGGTCCGTGGTTTGTTTTTGGGGGTATATGGCTGGGCGTGGCCGGCTGGCTCCTTAAAAAGCTCGATATGCAGGATGGTTCCCTGACACAAGGTGGCACCAGTGCCACGTCGGGCGGTTTTCGTAGTACAAAGTGCGTCCTAAAATTTGCCATCCAGAAGAGGGGCAGTTGAGTTTTGTTTGCCAGAGAAAAGGGCCGTGGTTTGTTTTTGGGGCATATGGCTGAGAGTGGCCGGCTGGCCCCTGAAAATCCACGATAGGCAGGATGGTTCCCAGACCAGAGGTGTCACCAGTGCCAAGTCGGGCTGGTTTGATAGTACTAAGTAGCTCCTGCAATCTGCCATGCAGAAGCGGGGCAGCTTACTTTTGTTTGCCAGGGAAACGGGCCGAGGTTTGTGTCTGGGGGCCTATGGCTGGGAGTGACCGGCTGGCTCCTGAAAAGCTACGATAGGCAGGATGGTGACCAGACCCATGGTGGCAGCAGTGCCAAGTTGGGCTGGTTTGATAGTACCAAGTGGCTCCTGCAATCTGCCATCAAAAAGTTGGCAGGCGAGTTTTGTTTTCCAGGGAAAAGCGCCGTTGTTTGTGTTTGGGGGCCTGTGGCTGGGAGTGGCCAGCTGGCTCCTTAGAACCCACGATACGCAGGATGGTTCCCAGACCTGAGTTGGCACCAGTGCCAAGTTGGGCTGGTTTGATAGTACCAAGTGGCTCCTGCAATCTGCCATCCAGAAGCGGGGCAGCTTACTTTTGTTTGCCAGGGAAACGGGCCGAAATATTTGTCTGGGGGCCTCTGGCTGGGGGTGGCTGGCTGGCTCCTGAAAAGCTACGATAGGCAGGATGGTGACCAGACCCATGGTGGCACCAGTGCCAAGTTGGGCTGGTTTGATAATACCAAGTGGCTCCTGCAATCTGCCATCAAATGTTTGGCAGGCGAGTTTTGTTTTCCAGGGAAAAGCACCGTTGTGTGTGTTTTGGGGCCTGTGGCTGGGAGTGGCCAGCTGGCTCCTTTGAATCCACGATACGCAGGATGGTTCCCAGACCCAAGGTGGCATCAGTGCCAAGTCGGGCTGTTTTGTTAGTACCAAGTGGTTCCTGCAATCTGCCATCCAGAAGCGGGGCAGCTGAATTTTGTTTGCCAGAGAAAAAGGCTGTTGTTTGTGTTTCGGGGCCTGTGGCTGGCAGTGGCCGGCTGGCTCCTGAAAATCCATGATACGCAGCATGGTTCCCAGACCCAAGGTGGCATCAGTGCCAAGTAGGGCTGGTTTCATAGTACCCAGTGGCTCCTGCAATCTGCCATCCAGAAGAGGGGCAGTTGAGTTTTGTTTTCCAGAGAAAAGGGCCGTGGTTTGTGTTTGGGGCCTATGGCTGAGAGTGACCGGCTGGCCCCTGAAAATCCACGATAGGAAGGATGGTTCCCAGATCCAAGGTGGCAGCAGTGCCATGTTGTGCTGGTGTGATAGTCCCAAGTGGCTCCTGCAATCTGCCATCCAGAAGCGGGGCAGCTGAATTTTGTTTGCCAGACAAAAAGTCTGTGGTTTGTGTTTGGGGGCCTGTGGCTGGGAGTGGCCGGCTGGCTCCTGAAAATCCATGATACGCAGCATGGTTCCCAGACCCAAGGTGGCACCAGTGCCAAGTGGGGCTGGTTTCACAGTGTCAAGTGCCTCCTGCAATCTCCCATCCAGAAGCGGGGCAGCTGAGTTTTGTTTGCCTGTGAAACGGGCCGTTGTTTTTAATTGGGGTCTGTGGCCGAGAGTGTTCGGCTGGCTCCTGACAACCCACAATACGCAGGATGGTTCCCAGACCCAAGGTGGCACCAGTGCCAAGTCGGGCTGGTTTGATAGTACCAAGTGGCTCCTGCAATCTGCCATCCAGAAGCGGTGCAGTTGAGTTTTGTTTGCCAGAGAAAAGGGCCGTGGGTTGTGTTTGGGGGCATATGGCTGGGAGTGGCCGGCTGTCTCATTAAAAAGATCGATACGCAGGATGGTTCCCAGACCCAAGGGGGCACCAGTGCCAAGTCGGGCTGTTTTTATAGTACCAAGTGCGTCCTGCAATTTGCCATCCAGAAGAGGGGCAGTTGAGTTTTGTTTGCCAGAGAATAGCGCCGTTGTTTGTGTTTGGGGGCTTGTGGCTCGTAGTGGCCGACTGGCGCCTTAGAATCTGTGTTACGCAGCATGGTTCCCAGACCCAAGGTGGCACCAGTGCCAAGTTGGGCTGGTTTGATAGTACCAAGTGGCTCCTGCAATCTGCCATCCAGAAGCGGGGTAGCTTACTTTTGTTTGCCAGGGAAACGGGCCGAGGTTTGTGACTGGGGACCTATGGCTGGGAGTGACCGGCTGGCTCCTGGAAAGCTACAATAGGCAGGATGGTTACCAGACCCATGGTGGCACCAGTGCCAAGTTGGGCTGGTTTGATAGTACCAAGTGGCTCCTGCAATCTGCCATCAAAAAGTTGGCAGGCGAGTTTTGTTTTCCAGGGAAAAGCGCCGTTGTTTGTGTTTGGGGGCCTGTGGCTGGGAGTGGCCAGCTGGCTCCTTAGAACCCACGATACGCAGGATGGTTCCCAGACCTGAGTTGGCACCAGTGCCAAGTTGGGCTGGTTTGATAGTACCAAGTGGCTCCTGCAATATGCCATCCAGAAGCGGGGCAGCTTACTTTTGTTTGCCAGGGAAACGGGCCGAAATATTTGTCTGGGGGCCTCTGGCTGGGGGTGGCTGGCTGGCTCCTGAAAAGCTACGATAGGCAGGATGGTGACCAGACCCATGGTGGCACCAGTGCCAAGTTGGGCTGGTTTGATAATAACAAGTGGCTCCTGCAATCTGCCATCAAAAGTTTGGCAGGCGAGTTTTGTTTTCCAGGGAAAAGCACCGTTGTGTGTGTTTTGGGGCCTGTGGCTGGGAGTGGCCAGCTGGCTCCTTTGAATCCACGATACGCAGGATGGTTCCCAGACCCAAGGTGGCATCAGTGCCAAGTCGGGCTGGTTTGTTAGTACCAAGTGGTTCCTGCAATCTGCCATCCAGAAGCGGGGCAGCTGAATTTTGTTTGCCAGAGAAAAAGGCTGTTGTTTGTGTTTCGGGGCCTGTGGCTGGCAGTGGCCGGCTGGCTCCTGAAAATCCATGATACGCAGCATGGTTCCCAGACCCAAGGTGGCATCAGTGCCAAGTAGGGCTGGTTTCATAGTACCCAGTGGCTCCTGCAATCTGCCATCCAGAAGAGGGGCAGTTGAGTTTTGTTTTCCAGAGAAAAGGGCCGTGGTTTGTGTTTGGGGCCTATGGCTGAGAGTGACCGGCTGGCCCCTGAAAATCCACGATAGGAAGGATGGTTCCCAGATCCAAGGTGGCACCAGTGCCAAGTTTTGCTGGTTTGATACTACCAAGTGCGTCCTGCAATCTGCCATCCAGAAGCGGGGCAGCTTAATTTTGTTTGCCAGGGAAACGGGCCGTGGGTTTTGTTTGGGGGCATATAGCTGAGAGTGGCCGGCTGGCTCCTGAAAATCCACGCTAGGCAGCATGGTTCCCAGATGCAATGTGGCACCAGTGCCAAGTCGGGCTGGTTTGATGGTGCAAAGTGGCTCCTGCAATCTGCCATCCAGAAGCGAGGCAGCTGATTTTTGTTTGCCAGAGGAAAATTCCGTGGATTGTTTTTGGGGGCATATTGCTGGGAGTGGCCGGCTGGCTCCTTAAAATGCTCGATACGCATGATGGTTCCCAGGCCCAAGGTGTCACCACTACCAAGTCGGCCTGCGGTTTTAGTATCAAGTTCATCCTGCAATTTGCCATCCAGAAGAGGGGCAGTTGAGTTTTGTTTGCCAGAGAAACGGGCCGAGGTTTCTGTTTGGGGACATATGGCTGAGAGTGGCCGGCTGGCCCCTGAATATCCACGATACAGAGCATGGTTCCCAGATCCAAGGTGGCACCAGTGCCAAGTCGGGCTGGTTTGATAGTACCAAGTGTCTCCTGCAATCTGCCATCCAGAAGCAGGGCAGCTTACTTTTGTTTGCCAGAGAAATAGGCCTAGGTTTTTGTTTGGGGGCCTGTGGCTAGGAGTGGCCGGCTGGCTCCTTAGAATCCACGATACGCAGGATGGTTCCCAGACCCAAGGTGGCACCAGTGCCAAGTCGGGCTGGTTTGATTACACCAAGTGCCTCCTGCAATCTCCCATCCAGAAGCGGGGCAGCTGAGTTTTGTTTGCCTGTGAAACGGGCCGTTGTTTTTAATTGGGGTCTGTGGCCGAGAGTGTTCGGCTGGCTCCTGACAACCCACAATACGCAGGATGGTTCCCAGACCCAAGGTGGCACCAGTGCCAAGTCGGGCTGGTTTGATAGTACCAAGTGGCTCCTGCAATCTGCCATCCAGAAGCGGTGCAGTTGAGTTTTGTTTGCCAGAGAAAAGGGCCGTGGGTTGTGTTTGGGGGCATATGGCTGGGAGTGGCCGGCTGTCTCAGTAAAAAGACCGATACGCAGGATGGTTCCCAGACCCAAGGGGGCACCAGTGCCAAGTCGGGCTGTTTTTATAGTACCAAGTGCGTCCTGCAATTTGCCATCCAGAAGAGGGGCAGTTGAGTTTTGTTTGCCAGAGAATAGCGCCGTTGTTTGTGTTTGGGGGCTTGTGGCTCGTAGTGGCCGACTGGCGCCTTAGAATCTGTGTTACGCAGCATGGTTCCCAGACCCAAGGTGGCACCAGTGCCAAGTTGGGCTGGTTTGATAGTACCAAGTGGCTCCTGCAATCTGCCATCCAGAAGCGGGGTAGCTTACTTTTGTTTGCCAGGGAAACGGGCCGAGGTTTGTGACTGGGGACCTATGGCTGGGAGTGACCGGCTGGCTCCTGGAAAGCTACAATAGGCAGGATGGTGACCAGACCCATGGTGGCACCAGTGCCAAGTTGGGCTGGTTTGATAGTACCAAGTGGCTCCTGCAATCTGCCATCAAAAAGTTGGCAGGCGAGTTTTGTTTTCCAGGGAAAAGCGACATTGTTTGTATTTGGGGGCCTGTGGCTGGGAGTGACCGGCTGGCTCCTTTGAACCCACGATACGCAGGATGGTTCCCAGACCCAAGGTGGCACCAGTGCCAAGTTTTGCTGGTTTGATACTACCAAGTGCGTCCTGCAATCTGCCATCCAGAAGCGGGGCAGCTTAGTTTTGTTTGCCAGGGAAACGGGCCGTGGGTTTTGTTTGGGGGTATATAGCTGAGAGTGGCCGGCTGGCTCCTGAAAATCCACGCTAGGCAGCATGGTTCCCAGATGCAATGTGGCACCAGTGCCAAGTCGGGCTGGTTTGATGGTGCAAAGTGGCTCCTGCAATCTGCCATCCAGAAGCGAGGCAGCTGATTTTTGTTTGCCAGAGGAAAATTCCGTGGATTGTTTTTGGGGGCATATTGCTGGGAGTGGCCGGCTGGCTCCTTAAAATGCTCGATACGCATGATGGTTCCCAGGCCCAAGGTGTCACCACTACCAAGTCGGCCTGCGGTTTTAGTATCAAGTTCATCCTGCAATTTGCCATCCAGAAGAGGGGCAGTTGAGTTTTGTTTGCCAGAGAAACGGGCCGAGGTTTCTGTTTGGGGACATATGGCTGAGAGTGGCCGGCTGGCCCCTGAATATCCACGATACAGAGCATGGTTCCCAGATCCAAGGTGGCACCAGTGCCAAGTCGGGCTGGTTTGATAGTACCAAGTGTCTCCTGCAATCTGCCATCCAGAAGCAGGGCAGCTTACTTTTGTTTGCCAGAGAAATAGGCCTAGGTTTTTGTTTGGGGTCCTGTGGCTAGGAGTGGCCGGCTGGCTCCTTAGAATCCACGATACGCAGGATGGTTCCCAGACCCAAGGTGGCACCAGTGCCAAGTCGGGCTGGTTTGATTACACCAAGTGCCTCCTGCAATCTCCCATCCAGAAGCGGGGCAGCTGAGTTTTGTTTGCCTGTGAAACGGGCCGTTGTTTTTAATTGGGGTCTGTGGCCGAGAGTGTTCGGCTGGCTCCTGACAACCCACAATACGCAGGATGGTTCCCAGACCCAAGGTGGCACCAGTGCCAAGTCGGGCTGGTTTGATAGTACCAAGTGGCTCCTGCAATCTGCCATCCAGAAGCGGTGCAGTTGAGTTTTGTTTGCCAGAGAAAAGGGCCGTGGGTTGTGTTTGGGGGCATATGGCTGGGAGTGGCCGGCTGTCTCAGTAAAAAGATCGATACGCAGGATGGTTCCCAGACCCAAGGGGGCACCAGTGCCAAGTCGGGCTGTTTTTATAGTACCAAGTGCGTCCTGCAATTTGCCATCCAGAAGAGGGGCAGTTGAGTTTTGTTTGCCAGAGAATAGCGCCGTTGTTTGTGTTTGGGGGCTTGTGGCTCGTAGTGGCCGACTGGCGCCTTAGAATCTGTGTTACGCAGCATGGTTCCCAGACCCAAGGTGGCACCAGTGCCAAGTTGGGCTGGTTTGATAGTACCAAGTGGCTCCTGCAATCTGCCATCCAGAAGCGGGGTAGCTTACTTTTGTTTGCCAGGGAAACGGGCCGAGGTTTGTGACTGGGGACCTATGGCTGGGAGTGACCGGCTGGCTCCTGGAAAGCTACAATAGGCAGGATGGTGACCAGACCCATGGTGGCACCAGTGCCAAGTTGGGCTGGTTTGATAGTACCAAGTGGCTCCTGCAATCTGCCATCAAAAAGTTGGCAGGCGAGATTTGTTTTCCAGGGAAAAGCGACATTGTTTGTATTTGGGGGCCTGTGGCTGGGAGTGACCGGCTGGCTCCTTTGAACCCACGATACGCAGGATGGTTCCCAGACCCAAGGTGGCACCAGTGCCAAGTTTTGCTGGTTTGATACTACCAAGTGCGTCCTGCAATCTGCCATCCAGAAGCGGGGCAGCTTAATTTTGTTTGCCAGGGAAACGGGCCGTGGGTTTTGTTTGGGGGCATATAGCTGAGAGTGGCCGGCTGGCTCCTGAAAATCCACGCTAGGCAGCATGGTTCCCAGATGCAATGTGGCACCAGTGCCAAGTCGGGCTGGTTTGATGGTGCAAAGTGGCTCCTGCAATCTGCCATCCAGAAGCGAGGCAGCTGATTTTTGTTTGCCAGAGGAAAATTCCGTGGATTGTTTTTGGGGGCATATTGCTGGGAGTGGCCGGCTGGCTCCTTAAAATGCTCGATACGCATGATGGTTCCCAGGCCCAAGGTGTCACCACTACCAAGTCGGCCTGCGGTTTTAGTATCAAGTTCATCCTGCAATTTGCCATCCAGAAGAGGGGCAGTTGAGTTTTGTTTGCCAGAGAAACGGGCCGAGGTTTCTGTTTGGGGACATATGGCTGAGAGTGGCCGGCTGGCCCCTGAATATCCACGATACAGAGCATGGTTCCCAGATCCAAGGTGGCACCAGTGCCAAGTCGGGCTGGTTTGATAGTACCAAGTGTCTCCTGCAATCTGCCATCCAGAAGCAGGGCAGCTTACTTTTGTTTGCCAGAGAAATAGGCCTAGGTTTTTGTTTGGGGGCCTGTGGCTAGGAGTGGCCGGCTGGCTCCTTAGAATCCACGATACGCAGGATGGTTCCCAGACCCAAGGTGGCACCAGTGCCAAGTCGGGCTGGTTTGATTACACCAAGTGCCTCCTGCAATCTCCCATCCAGAAGCGGGGCAGCTGAGTTTTGTTTGCCTGTGAAACGGGCCGTTGTTTTTAATTGGGGTCTGTGGCCGAGAGTGTTCGGCTGGCTCCTGACAACCCACACTACGCAGGATGGTTCCCAGACCCAAGGTGGCACCAGTGCCAAGTCGGGCTGGTTTGATAGTACCAAGTGGCTCCTGCAATCTGCCATCCAGAAGCGGTGCAGTTGAGTTTTGTTTGCCAGAGAAAAGGGCCGTGGGTTGTGTTTGGGGGCATATGGCTGGGAGCGGCCGGCTGTCTCATTAAAAAGATCGATACGCAGGATGGTTCCCAGACCCAAGGGGGCACCAGTGCCAAGTCGGGCTGTTTTTATAGTACCAAGTGCGTCCTGCAATTTGCCATCCAGAAGAGGGGCAGTTGAGTTTTGTTTGCAAGAGAATAGCGCCGTTGTTTGTGTTTGGGGGCTTGTGGCTCGTAGTGGCCGACTGGCGCCTTAGAATCTGTGTTACGCAGCATGGTTCCCAGACCCAAGGTGGCACCAGTGCCAAGTTGGGCTGGTTTGATAGTACCAAGTGGCTCCTGCAATCTGCCATCCAGAAGCGGGGTAGCTTACTTTTGTTTGCCAGGGAAACGGGCCGAGGTTTGTGACTGGGGACCTATGGCTGGGAGTGACCGGCTGGCTCCTGGAAAGCTACAATAGGCAGGATGGTTACCAGACCCATGGTGGCACCAGTGCCAAGTTGGGCTGGTTTGATAGTACCAAGTGGCTCCTGCAATCTGCCATCAAAAAGTTGGCAGGCGAGTTTTGTTTTCCAGGGAAAAGCGACATTGTTTGTATTTGGGGGCCTGTGGCTGGGAGTGACTGGCTGGCTCCTTTGAACCCACGATACGCAGGATGGTTCCCAGACCCAAGGTGGCACCAGTGCCAAGTTTTGCTGGTTTGATACTACCAAGTGCGTCCTGCAATCTGCCATCCAGAAGCGGGGCAGCCTAATTTTGTTTGCCAGGGAAACGGGCCGTGGGTTTTGTTTGGGGGTATATAGCTGAGAGTGGCCGGCTGGCTCCTGAAAATCCACGCTAGGCAGCATGGTTCCCAGATGCAATGTGGCACCAGTGCCAAGTCGGGCTGGTTTGATGGTGCAAAGTGGCTCCTGCAATCTGCCATCCAGAAGCGAGGCAGCTGATTTTTGTTTGCCAGAGGAAAATTCCGTGGATTGTTTTTGGGGGCATATTGCTGGGAGTGGCCGGCTGGCTCCTTAAAATGCTCGATACGCATGATGGTTCCCAGGCCCAAGGTGTCACCACTACCAAGTCGGCCTGCGGTTTTAGTATCAAGTTCATCCTGCAATTTGCCATCCAGAAGAGGGGCAGTTGAGTTTTGTTTGCCAGAGAAACGGGCCGAGGTTTCTGTTTGGGGACATATGGCTGAGAGTGGCCGGCTGGCCCCTGAATATCCACGATACAGAGCATGGTTCCCAGATCCAAGGTCGCACCAGTGCCAAGTCGGGCTGGTTTGATAGTACCAAGTGTCTCCTGCAATCTGCCATCCAGAAGCAGGGCAGCTTACTTTTGTTTGCCAGAGAAATAGGCCTAGGTTTTGGTTTGGGGGCCTATGGCTGAGAGTGGCCGGCTGGCCCCTGAAAATCAACGATAGGCAGGATGTTTCCCAGATCCAAGGTGGCACCAGTGCCAAGTAAGGCTGGTTGTATGGTTCAAAGTAACTCCTGCAATCTGCCATCCAGAAGCGGGACAGCTGAGTTTTTTTTGCCAGAGAAAAGGTCCATGGTTTCTTTTTGGGGCATACGGCTGGGAATTGCCGGCTGGCTCCTTAAAATGCTCGATACGCAGGATGGTTCCCAGAGCCAAGGTGGCACCACTGCCAAGTCGGGCTCTTTTTGTAGTACCAAGTGCGTCCTGCAATTTGCCATCCAGAAGAGGGGCAGTTGAGTTTTGTTTGCCAGAGAAAAGGGCCGTTGTTTGTGTTTGGGGGCCTGTGGCTGGGAGTGTTCGGCTGGTTCCTGAATATGTACAATACGCAGGATTGTTCCCAGATCCAAGGTGGCAGCAGTGCCATGTTGTGCTGGTGTGATAGTCCCAAGTGGCTCCTGCAATCTGCCATCCAGAAGTGGGGCAGCTGATTTTTGTTTGCCAGAGAAAAGGTCCGTGGTTTGTTTTTGGGGGCATGTGGCTGAGAGTGGCCGGCTGGCCCCTGAAAATCCACGATACACAGGATGGTTCCCAGATCCAAGGTGGCACCTGTGCCAAGTCGGGCTGATTTGATAGTACTAAGTAGCTCCTGCAATCTGCCATGCAGAAGCGGGGCAGCTTACTTTTGTTTGCCAGGGAAACGGGCCGAGGTTTGTGTTTGGGGGCCTATGGCTGAGAGTGACCGGCTGGCTCCTGAAAAGCTACAATAGGCAGGATGGTGACCAGACCCATGGTGGCACCAGTGCCAAGTTGGGCTGGTTTGATAGTACCAAGTGGTTCCTGCAATCTGCCATCCAGAAGCAGGGCAGCTGAGTTTTGTTTGCCAGAGAAAAGGGCCTTGGTTTGTGTTTGGGGGCATATGGCTGGGTGTGGCCAGCTGGCTCCTTAAAATGCACGATATGCAACATGGCTCCCAGACCCAAGGTGGCACAAGTGCCAAGTTGGGCTGGTTTGATAGTACCAAGTGGCTCCTGCAATCTTCCATGATCACGTGGAGAAATACTTTCTGGTTTCAGCCTCATGCTCTTTCTTCTCTCCCTCAACTTCTCTATCACCTCTCATCTGGTTCACATGCGCTGTCTTCAAGGTCCACAGGCTACTTTTCACAGAATCTTCTGGCCTGATGAAGTAAGGATGATGAATAGAACAGAGCTGGGATCTATTTTCCAGTTTGGATAAAATGCATTCTGCACACAAATCCAAGGAGAACGGGCTGCCCCGATGCCCAGAAAATCTTTCACTCCTGCTAGTGTTCTACGTCAACCGCAACTTAGTCTGAAAGAAAAGCTTTTTCTCTGAGAGCATCTGAGAGGTTTGCATGAAGCACTGATATCTGACATATGCAATTTTGAATAGGAGAGGAAAAAGAAAATGGCAAGGAGTTTTTAATTTTAGTGGTTTCAATTTTAATTTCCGTGCACTTTTTCAAAACTTGTCAGCTCAAATGCCCATCAACATCTTTTAGTCATCTGTAAGTCAGTATTCATATAAAATGTGCTTCAAATCCAAAGAATTTCAAATTTGCACTCCAAGCTTCTATGCCTAGATTTATGATTTCCTACACATATTAGATGAAAGGAAGGCCTTTTTTACTGTGGGAGTGCTGGAACACTGGAACAGGTTGCCCAGAGAAGTTGTGGGTGTCCCATCCCTGAAAGTATTCAAGGTCACCTTGGACGGGGCTTGGAGCAGCAACAAAGGAGAAGCTTGATGGTAGAGAAACAAAGTTGGACTATAGAAGAAACTCGGATTGAAGTATAGGATCAAGTTTTCTCTCAGCTCTTGGGGTAAATTCAAAGTTGTACAAAATGACATTTATCTGTGCTATTCACTACTGTAACAGAAAGTTTCATGAAAACTGTACAGAAGATAGTAAATTTTAAAAGAGATAAGAATTACAGCATAAAATCCATGGGATAGGTTACAACATGAGACACTCTCTAAGAGAAAATCTCTGTGTTTCAGCACTTCATCGGGGTAAGATTTCATGAAGTGCCAAAGAAGGCGGCAAAATATCATTCGGGACATTATTTACTGGAATTCAGCCTGGCCATTAGTAGGAACTGCCTTTGAACATATCATGTAGATATACCACACACACTTTCCCTTCACTGAAAAATTACTGTTTACAACAAATAAGCAATTGACGATCAAAATTGATTGAAAGCATCTTAAACATGTCAAGTATTTCATTGTAGATGATCTGTGATCCAAATGCTTCTTCCACCTTCGAGAGGGACAGAAGAATTCTTCCATATCATGATGGTTTAAAATTGTATCAACCAATGTTTTCTGCTGAAAAGATATCATCTATTTTTTTCTATTTTTGGAAGAAAATATTCCTAGACATACAACAGGTGAGAACTAAGTAATTTTAAAGAAACAAATGAAATGAAAATATTCTGTAAATAGAATGAAATGAAAAGCTGTGTTTTAAATAGGAGCTAAATATTAAACAGAATTTTTGTACCAGGCATTTGAATTACTGCACCAGCTCTTTTGCCCATCAAGAGAGGCATTTAGCATTTCAGTCTTTTCCAAGGTGTTCATGATCTGCTATGCTGAT
This sequence comes from Melospiza melodia melodia, assembly GCF_035770615.1. Taxonomy (NCBI): domain Eukaryota; kingdom Metazoa; phylum Chordata; class Aves; order Passeriformes; family Passerellidae; genus Melospiza; species Melospiza melodia. The sequence continues at coordinate 94,862,047 of NC_086196.1, read as the reverse complement.
CTCTGTGTGTGCCTAGGTGTGTGTGGAGGGGGGGGCATATGAAGGGGAGTGTGTATGTTTGCTTTACAATTGTTGTGGCAGATTCATGCCTCAGCTCCACATTTTGTTTTAAAAAGGTCACACCGAGTGGATATGAAGTTTACTATCAACAAGAGATCGATTCCCAAATCATCCATTTGACTCTCCCTTATAAATCATGTGCTTTGTTGCATATTTTATCAAATATACTTTCAAGCCAGATGGAGGAAGGAGGATGTGGGAATCCCTCCACCATCTTGCAACTTTTATGTAAGTAGGTTTTCAAGAAAATCATCATTTCTCTTTTAAATATGTCTGGAACAGGCATGATGGTAGTGTCAACCTGTTGGAGTTTTTGTTGCTGGAAGAAGTTGTACAAAAGGATTGGTTTTTACATTGACCAGTTACTGAATCAAGCGCAGGAATACATTGGAAATTTAGCTGGGGGTTCCTTTTCCCAGCAGACTACTTCTAGAACGAGCTTGTACACTGAAGCTGACTCTTTTGCTCTCTTTTTGTTTCTTTCCTATTTTCTTGGCTTCTTTGCCACTATCTAGACAATTTTGGAACTTTGTTCCCAACTAAAATGGTTTCAATAGTCTGATTGTGATCATACATTTTTACAAGGAATTTTTAAAATCTTTCCTCGAGTCCAGAAAGTCAAGGACTTAGATCTTTTTCTTCCCTTATCAATATTGCCATGAAATTGATAAATAAAGACCAACTCTTTATTTTTGTTTTTAACCCACGTAGATAATTCCCATCCATTAATCCATTTTGTGGACCAATAGCTGCCATTCTGATGGAAGCTGTCACTTCTTAACAATAGGCATTCTGTGACTATGTTGACAGCACTTTGGGTGAAGATCCTAACTGGTCTTAGATATACATAGGGAGAAATTTGCTCAGCCAGTGTCAGTCTTAAGCATGCGTATCAGAAGATCTTTCTAGAGCTGGGAATTTTCCCATGAAAGGGATTCAGTTAGGGAAGAGACACTTGTGCCAGAGTTTTACATTCTTCTTGAACACTGCTTAAGGAACTTAGATGCCATGTCCATTTGGATCTCTGTCTGCACAGAACTTTGTCATGCCAGTGCTTTGAAATGCATCTTGAAGAGAATTCACTAGCACAGAATGAAAGAGAGTGGAAGGGGTTGGTGGGGCTAACCAGGCCCAACCCCCCTGCCTAAACCAGGATACCTAGAGCCTCTTGCCCAGGATTCTATCTGGGTGTACTTTTAATGTCTTCAAAGATCCAGGCTCCACAATCTTTCTGGGCAGTCTGTGCCGTGGTTCAGTCACCCTGACAGTAAAGAAACATTTACTGATGTTCAAAGGCAATCTCCTGTATTTCAGTGTGTGCCCACTGCCTCTTGTCTTTTCCCTCAGCATCACTGAAAAGACACTGATTCCCTCCCCTTTGCACTATTGCTTCCATATATATGTGTGATGCCATGTAGAGGTATGTCAAAAACCTCCCTGAAGCCCAGGCAGATAATATTCCCTTCATCTACCAGTCAAGTTGATTCATCAGAGGAGTTTAAAGTGATGTTCAGCATGAAATTCCCCTGAAAAATCATGCTAACTACATTATTTGGTCATCTGTCATGTGCCTGGCAAGGATTTCCAGGAAGAGCTGCTTCATCAACTTCCTGGGGATAAAAAAGAGGCTGGCTGGTTTGTACTATGGCGAGTCCTCTTAATTGCCTTTTTTGAAGATGGGTGTCATTTGCTAACATCCACTCTTTAGCCTCTCTTGTCGTCTACATCTTAGCAAAACGCTTTTCCACTATGTCTGGCTAGGAAAAACTGTGCCAGCACAGAAAACATCTCCCATCGTGTTCTAGAAGTTGCACGGATGTCTGCCAAGTGTTTGGCAGGAAGAAAAGAAAAGTTGTCCAAAACAGCTTCCAATCGAATGTTCCTGTGATTGGAAAAGTCAGGAGAGTGCAAAGGTACTGTTTTCTATCAGTTGGCAAGGTGCGCACACAATCCCAGTGTTGTACAGCTTGCTTCTTCACCTTCCCGAAGCTGCCGCTCTCGCCGGCTGCCGGAGCCCAAGAAGCGGCTTCTTCGCGCAAAGACGATTGTGCCGCTCACAGGGCTCTCCTTAGCGCGGCTTCTGCCGAAAGACGCCCGGCAGCGGCTCTTACCTCCGGAGAGCATCCTACCTTCGTCTTTAGCTCCTCTTCTCATCTACACCTCGGCAAAAAGCTTCTCCACTATGTCTGGCTAGGAAAAACTGTGCCAGCACAGAAAACATCTCCCATCGTGTTCTAGAAGTTGCACGGATGTCTGCCAAGTGTTTGGCAGGAAGAAAAGAAAAGTTGTCCAAAACAGCTTCCAATCGAATGTTCCTGTGATTGGAAAAGTCAGGAGAGTGCAAAGGTACTGTTTTCTATCAGTTGGCAAGGTGCGCACACAATCCCAGTGTTGTACAGCTTGCTTCTTCACCTTCCCGAAGCTGCCGCTCTCGCCGACTGCCGGAGCCGATGAATCGGCTTCTTCGCGCAAAGACGATTGTGCCGCTCACAGTGCTCTCCTTAGCGCGGCTTCTGCCGAAAGACGCCCGGCAGCGGCTCTTACCTCCGGAGAGCATCCTACCTTCGTCTTTCGCGTCTTTTGTAGTCTACATCTTAGCAAAACGCTTTTCCACTATGTCTGGCTAGGAAAAACTGTGCCAGCACAGAAAACATCTCCCATCGTGTTCTAGAAGTTGCACGGATGTCTGCCAAGTGTTTGGCAGGAAGAAAAGAAAAGTTGTCCAAAACAGCTTCCAATCGAATGTTCCTGTGATTGGAAAAGTCAGGAGAGTGCAAAGGTACTGTTTTCTATCAGTTGGCAAGGTGCGCACACAATCCCAGTGTTGTACAGCTTGCTTCTTCACCTTCCCGAAGCTGCCGCTCTCGCCGGCTGCCGGAGCCCAAGAAGCGGCTTCTTCGCGCAAAGACGATTGTGCCGCTCACAGGGCTCTCCTTAGCGCGGCTTCTGCCGAAAGACGCCCGGCAGCGGCTCTTACCTCCGGAGAGCATCCTACCTTCGTCTTTCGCGTCTTTTGTAGTCTACATCTTAGCAAAACGCTTTTCCACTATGTCTGGCTAGGAAAAACTGTGCCAGCACAGAAAACATCTCCCATCGTGTTCTAGAAGTTGCACGGATGTCTGCCAAGTGTTTGGCAGGAAGAAAAGAAAAGTTGTCCAAAACAGCTTCCAATCGAATGTTCCTGTGATTGGAAAAGTCAGGAGAGTGCAAAGGTACTGTTTTCTATCAGTTGGCAAGGTGCGCACACAATCCCAGTGTTGTACAGCTTGCTTCTTCACCTTCCCGAAGCTGCCGCTCTCGCCGGCTGCCGGAGCCCAAGAAGCGGCTTCTTCGCGCAAAGACGATTGTGCCGCTCACAGTGCTCTCCTTAGCGCGGCTTCTGCCGAAAGACGCCCGGCAGCGGCTCTTACCTCCGGAGAGCATCCTACCTTCGTCTTTCGCGTCTTTTGTAGTCTACATCTTAGCAAAACGCTTTTCCACTATGTCTGGCTAGGAAAAACTGTGCCAGCACAGAAAACATCTCCCATCGTGTTCTAGAAGTTGCACGGATGTCTGCCAAGTGTTTGGCAGGAAGAAAAGAAAAGTTGTCCAAAACAGCTTCCAATCGAATGTTCCTGTGATTGGAAAAGTCAGGAGAGTGCAAAGGTACTGTTTTCTATCAGTTGGCAAGGTGCGCACACAATCCCAGTGTTGTACAGCTTGCTTCTTCACCTTCCCGAAGCTGCCGCTCTCGCCGGCTGCCGGAGCCCAAGAAGCGGCTTCTTCGCGCAAAGACGATTGTGCCGCTCACAGGGCTCTCCTTAGCGCGGCTTCTGCCGAAAGACGCCCGGCAGCGGCTCTTACCTCCGGAGAGCATCCTACCTTCGTCTTTCGCGTCTTTTGTAGTCTACATCTTAGCAAAACGCTTTTCCACTATGTCTGGCTAGGAAAAACTGTGCCAGCACAGAAAACATCTCCCATCGTGTTCTAGAAGTTGCACGGATGTCTGCCAAGTGTTTGGCAGGAAGAAAAGAAAAGTTGTCCAAAACAGCTTCCAATCGAATGTTCCTGTGATTGGAAAAGTCAGGAGAGTGCAAAGGTACTGTTTTCTATCAGTTGGCAAGGTGCGCACACAATCCCAGTGTTGTACAGCTTGCTTCTTCACCTTCCCGAAGCTGCCGCTCTCGCCGACTGCCGGAGCCGATGAATCGGCTTCTTCGCGCAAAGACGATTGTGCCGCTCACAGTGCTCTCCTTAGCGCGGCTTCTGCCGAAAGACGCCCGGCAGCGGCTCTTACCTCCGGAGAGCATCCTACCTTCGTCTTTCGCGTCTTTTGTAGTCTACATCTTAGCAAAACGCTTTTCCACTATGTCTGGCTAGGAAAAACTGTGCCAGCACAGAAAACATCTCCCATCGTGTTCTAGAAGTTGCACGGATGTCTGCCAAGTGTTTGGCAGGAAGAAAAGAAAAGTTGTCCAAAACAGCTTCCAATCGAATGTTCCTGTGATTGGAAAAGTCAGGAGAGTGCAAAGGTACTGTTTTCTATCAGTTGGCAAGGTGCGCACACAATCCCAGTGTTGTACAGCTTGCTTCTTCACCTTCCCGAAGCTGCCGCTCTCGCCGGCTGCCGGAGCCCAAGAAGCGGCTTCTTCGCGCAAAGACGATTGTGCCGCTCACAGTGCTCTCCTTAGCGCGGCTTCTGCCGAAAGACGCCCGGCAGCGGCTCTTACCTCCGGAGAGCATCCTACCTTCGTCTTTCGCGTCTTTTGTAGTCTACATCTTAGCAAAACGCTTTTCCACTATGTCTGGCTAGGAAAAACTGTGCCAGCACAGAAAACATCTCCCATCGTGTTCTAGAAGTTGCACGGATGTCTGCCAAGTGTTTGGCAGGAAGAAAAGAAAAGTTGTCCAAAACAGCTTCCAATCGAATGTTCCTGTGATTGGAAAAGTCAGGAGAGTGCAAAGGTACTGTTTTCTATCAGTTGGCAAGGTGCGCACACAATCCCAGTGTTGTACAGCTTGCTTCTTCACCTTCCCGAAGCTGCCGCTCTCGCCGGCTGCCGGAGCCCAAGAAGCGGCTTCTTCGCGCAAAGACGATTGTGCCGTTCACAGTGCTCTCCTTAGCGCGGCTTCTGCCGAAAGACGCCCGGCAGCGGCTCTTACCTCCGGAGAGCATCCTACCTTCGTCTTTCGCGTCTTTTGTAGTCTACATCTTAGCAAAACGCTTTTCCACTATGTCTGGCTAGGAAAAACTGTGCCAGCACAGAAAACATCTCCCATCGTGTTCTAGAAGTTGCACGGATGTCTGCCAAGTGTTTGGCAGGAAGAAAAGAAAAGTTGTCCAAAACAGCTTCCAATCGAATGTTCCTGTGATTGGAAAAGTCAGGAGAGTGCAAAGGTACTGTTTTCTATCAGTTGGCAAGGTGCGCACACAATCCCAGTGTTGTACAGCTTGCTTCTTCACCTTCCCGAAGCAGCCGCTTTCGCCGGCTGCCGGAGCCCAAGAAGCGGCTTCTTCGCGCAAAGACGATTGTGCCGCTCACAGTGCTCTCCTTAGCGCAGCTTCTGCCGAAAGACGCCCGGCAGCGGCTCTTACCTCCTGAGAGTGGCAGCTTCGGGAAGATGAAGAAGCAAGCTGTACAACACTGGGATTGTGTGCGCACCTTGCCAACTGATAGAAAACAGTACCTTTGCACTCTCCTGACTTTTCCAATCACATGAACATTCGATTGGAAGCTGTTTTGGACAACTTTTCTTTTCTTCCTGCCAAACACTTGGCAGACATCCGTGCAACTTCTAGAACACGATGGGAGATGTTTTCTGTGCTGGCACGGGTTTTCCTAGCCAGACATAGTGGAAAAGCGTTTTGCTAAGATGTAGACTACAAAAGACGCGAAAGACGAAGGTAGGATGCTCTCCGGAGGTAAGAGCCGCTGCCGGGCGTCTTTCGGCAGAAGCCGCGCTAAGGAGAGCACTGTGAACGGCACAATCGTCTTTGCGCGAAGAAGCCGCTTCTTGGGCTCCGGCAGCCGGCGAGAGCGGCAGCTTCGGGAAGGTGAAGAAGCAAGCTGTACAACACTGGGATTGTGTGCGCACCTTGCCAACTGATAGAAAACAGTACCTTTGCACTCTCCTGACTTTTCCAATCACAGGAACATTCGATTGGAAGCTGTTTTGGACAACTTTTCTTTTCTTCCTGCCAAACACTTGGCAGACATCCGTGCAACTTCTAGAACACGATGGGAGATGTTTTCTGTGCTGGCACAGTTTTTCCTAGCCAGACATAGTGGAAAAGCGTTTTGCTAAGATGTAGACTACAAAAGACGCGAAAGACGAAGGTAGGATGCTCTCCGGAGGTAAGAGCCGCTGCCGGGCGTCTTTCGGCAGAAGCCGCGCTAAGGAGAGCACTGTGAGCGGCACAATCGTCTTTGCGCGAAGAAGCCGCTTCTTCGGCTCCGGCAGCCGGCGAGAGCGGCAGCTTCGGGAAGGTGAAGAAGCAAGCTGTACAACACTGGGATTGTGTGCGCACCTTGCCAACTGATAGAAAACAGTACCTTTGCACTCTCCTGACTTTTCCAATCACAGGAACATTCGATTGGAAGCTGTTTTGGACAACTTTTCTTTTCTTCCTGCCAAACACTTGGCAGACATCCGTGCAACTTCTAGAACACGATGGGAGATGTTTTCTGTGCTGGCACAGTTTTTCCTAGCCAGACATAGTGGAGAAGCTTTTTGCCGAGGTATAGATGAGAAGAGGAGCTAAAGACGAAGGTAGGGTGCTCTCCGGAGGTAAGAGCCGCTGCCGGGCGTCTTTCGGCAGAAGCCGCGCTAAGGAGAGCACTGTGAGCGGCACAATCGTCTTTGCGCGAAGAAGCCGCTTCTTGGGCTCCGGCAGCCGGCGAGAGCGGCAGCTTCGGGAAGGTGAAGAAGCAAGCTGTACAACACTGGGATTGTGTGCGCACCTTGCCAACTGATAGAAAACAGTACCTTTGCACTCTCCTGACTTTTCCAATCACAGGAACATTCGATTGGAAGCTGTTTTGGACAACTTTTCTTTTCTTCCTGCCAAACACTTGGCAGACATCCGTGCAACTTCTAGAACACGATGGGAGATGTTTTCTGTGCTGGCACAGTTTTTCCTAGCCAGACATAGTGGAAAAGCGTTTTGCTAAGATGTAGACGACAAGAGAGTCTAAAGAGTGGATGTTAGCATATGACACCCATCTTCAAAAAAGGCAATTAAGAGGACTCGCCATAGTACAAACCAGCCAGCCTCTTTTTTATCCCCAGGAAGTTGATGAAGCAGCTCTTCCTGGAAATCCTTGCCAGGCACATGACAGATGACCAAATAATGTAGTTAGCATGATTTTTCAGGGGAATTTCATGCTGAACATCACTTTAAACTCCTCTGATGAATCAACTTGACTGGTAGATGAAGGGAATATTATCTGCCTGGGCTTCAGGGAGGTTTTTGACATACCTCTACATGGCATCACACATACATATGGAAGCAATAGTGCAAAGGGGAGGGAATCAGTGTCTTTTCAGTGATGCTGAGGGTAAAGACAAGAGGCAGTGGGCACACACTGAAATACAGGAGATTGCCTTTGAACATCAGTAAATGTTTCTTTACTGTCAGGGTGACTGAACCACGGCACAGACTGCCCAGAAAGATTGTGGAGCCTGGATCTTTGAAGACATTAAAAGTACACCCAGATAGAATCCTGGGCAAGAGGCTCTAGGTATCCTGGTTTAGGCAGGGGGGTTGGGCCTGGTTAGCCCCACCAACCCCTTCCACTCTCTTTCATTCTGTGCTAGTGAATTCTCTTCAAGATGCATTTCAAAGCACTGGCATGACAAAGTTCTGTGCAGACAGAGATCCAAATGGACATGGCATCTAAGTTCCTTAAGCAGTGTTCAAGAAGAATGTAAAACTCTGGCACAAGTGTCTCTTCCCTAACTGAATCCCTTTCATGGGAAAATTCCCAGCTCTAGAAAGATCTTCTGATACGCATGCTTAAGACTGACACTGGCTGAGCAAATTTCTCCCTATGTATATCTAAGACCAGTTAGGATCTTCACCCAAAGTGCTGTCAACATAGTCACAGAATGCCTATTGTTAAGAAGTGACAGCTTCCATCAGAATGGCAGCTATTGGTCCACAAAATGGATTAATGGATGGGAATTATCTACGTGGGTTAAAAACAAAAATAAAGAGTTGGTCTTTATTTATCAATTTCATGGCAATATTGATAAGGGAAGAAAAAGATCTAAGTCCTTGACTTTCTGGACTCGAGGAAAGATTTTAAAAATTCCTTGTAAAAATGTATGATCACAATCAGACTATTGAAACCATTTTAGTTGGGAACAAAGTTCCAAAATTGTCTAGATAGTGGCAAAGAAGCCAAGAAAATAGGAAAGAAACAAAAAGAGAGCAAAAGAGTCAGCTTCAGTGTACAAGCTCGTTCTAGAAGTAGTCTGCTGGGAAAAGGAACCCCCAGCTAAATTTCCAATGTATTCCTGCGCTTGATTCAGTAACTGGTCAATGTAAAAACCAATCCTTTTGTACAACTTCTTCCAGCAACAAAAACTCCAACAGGTTGACACTACCATCATGCCTGTTCCAGACATATTTAAAAGAGAAATGATGATTTTCTTGAAAACCTACTTACATAAAAGTTGCAAGATGGTGGAGGGATTCCCACATCCTCCTTCCTCCATCTGGCTTGAAAGTATATTTGATAAAATATGCAACAAAGCACATGATTTATAAGGGAGAGTCAAATGGATGATTTGGGAATCGATCTCTTGTTGATAGTAAACTTCATATCCACTCGGTGTGACCTTTTTAAAACAAAATGTGGAGCTGAGGCATGAATCTGCCACAACAATTGTAAAGCAAACATACACACTCCCCTTCATATGCCCCCCCCTCCACACACACCTAGGCACACACAGAGATCAGCATAGCAGATCATGAACACCTTGGAAAAGACTGAAATGCTAAATGCCTCTCTTGATGGGCAAAAGAGCTGGTGCAGTAATTCAAATGCCTGGTACAAAAATTCTGTTTAATATTTAGCTCCTATTTAAAACACAGCTTTTCATTTCATTCTATTTACAGAATATTTTCATTTCATTTGTTTCTTTAAAATTACTTAGTTCTCACCTGTTGTATGTCTAGGAATATTTTCTTCCAAAAATAGAAAAAAATAGATGATATCTTTTCAGCAGAAAACATTGGTTGATACAATTTTAAACCATCATGATATGGAAGAATTCTTCTGTCCCTCTCGAAGGTGGAAGAAGCATTTGGATCACAGATCATCTACAATGAAATACTTGACATGTTTAAGATGCTTTCAATCAATTTTGATCGTCAATTGCTTATTTGTTGTAAACAGTAATTTTTCAGTGAAGGGAAAGTGTGTGTGGTATATCTACATGATATGTTCAAAGGCAGTTCCTACTAATGGCCAGGCTGAATTCCAGTAAATAATGTCCCGAATGATATTTTGCCGCCTTCTTTGGCACTTCATGAAATCTTACCCCGATGAAGTGCTGAAACACAGAGATTTTCTCTTAGAGAGTGTCTCATGTTGTAACCTATCCCATGGATTTTATGCTGTAATTCTTATCTCTTTTAAAATTTACTATCTTCTGTACAGTTTTCATGAAACTTTCTGTTACAGTAGTGAATAGCACAGATAAATGTCATTTTGTACAACTTTGAATTTACCCCAAGAGCTGAGAGAAAACTTGATCCTATACTTCAATCCGAGTTTCTTCTATAGTCCAACTTTGTTTCTCTACCATCAAGCTTCTCCTTTGTTGCTGCTCCAAGCCCCGTCCAAGGTGACCTTGAATACTTTCAGGGATGGGACACCCACAACTTCTCTGGGCAACCTGTTCCAGTGTTCCAGCACTCCCACAGTAAAAAAGGCCTTCCTTTCATCTAATATGTGTAGGAAATCATAAATCTAGGCATAGAAGCTTGGAGTGCAAATTTGAAATTCTTTGGATTTGAAGCACATTTTATATGAATACTGACTTACAGATGACTAAAAGATGTTGATGGGCATTTGAGCTGACAAGTTTTGAAAAAGTGCACGGAAATTAAAATTGAAACCACTAAAATTAAAAACTCCTTGCCATTTTCTTTTTCCTCTCCTATTCAAAATTGCATATGTCAGATATCAGTGCTTCATGCAAACCTCTCAGATGCTCTCAGAGAAAAAGCTTTTCTTTCAGACTAAGTTGCGGTTGACGTAGAACACTAGCAGGAGTGAAAGATTTTCTGGGCATCGGGGCAGCCCGTTCTCCTTGGATTTGTGTGCAGAATGCATTTTATCCAAACTGGAAAATAGATCCCAGCTCTGTTCTATTCATCATCCTTACTTCATCAGGCCAGAAGATTCTGTGAAAAGTAGCCTGTGGACCTTGAAGACAGCGCATGTGAACCAGATGAGAGGTGATAGAGAAGTTGAGGGAGAGAAGAAAGAGCATGAGGCTGAAACCAGAAAGTATTTCTCCACGTGATCATGGAAGATTGCAGGAGCCACTTGGTACTATCAAACCAGCCCAACTTGGCACTTGTGCCACCTTGGGTCTGGGAGCCATGTTGCATATCGTGCATTTTAAGGAGCCAGCTGGCCACACCCAGCCATATGCCCCCAAACACAAACCAAGGCCCTTTTCTCTGGCAAACAAAACTCAGCTGCCCTGCTTCTGGATGGCAGATTGCAGGAACCACTTGGTACTATCAAACCAGCCCAACTTGGCACTGGTGCCACCATGGGTCTGGTCACCATCCTGCCTATTGTAGCTTTTCAGGAGCCAGCCGGTCACTCTCAGCCATAGGCCCCCAAACACAAACCTCGGCCCGTTTCCCTGGAAAACAAAAGTAAGCTGCCCCGCTTCTGCATGGCAGATTGCAGGAGCTACTTAGTACTATCAAATCAGCCCGACTTGGCACAGGTGCCACCTTGGATCTGGGAACCATCCTGTGTATCGTGGATTTTCAGGGGCCAGCCGGCCACTCTCAGCCATATGCCCCCAAACACAAACCACGGACCTTTTCTCTGGCAAACAAAAATCAGCTGCCCCACTTCTGGATGGCAGATTGCAGGAGCCACTTGGGACTATCACACCAGCACAACATGGCACTGCTGCCACCTTGGATCTGGGAACAATCCTGCGTATGGTACATATTCAGGAACCAGCCGAACACTCCCAGCCATATGCCCCCAAACACAAACCTCGGCCCTTTTCTCTGGCAAACAAAACTCAACTGCCCCTCTTCTGGATGGCAAATTGCAGGACGCACTTGGTACTACAAAAAGAGCCCGACTTGGCAGTGGTGCCACCTTGGCTCTGGGAACCATCCTGCGTATCGAGCATTTTAAGGAGCCAGCCGGCAATTCCCAGCCGTATGCCCCAAAAAGAAACCATGGACCTTTTCTCTGGCAAAAAAAACTCAGCTGTCCCGCTTCTGGATGGCAGATTGCAGGAGTCACTTTGAACCATACAACCAGCCTTACTTGGCACTGGTGCCACCTTGGATCTGGGAACCATCCTGCCTATCGTTGATTTTCAGGGGCCAGCCGGCCACTCTCAGCCATAGGCCCCCAAACACAAACCACAGCCCTTTTCTCTAGCAAACAAAATTTAGCTGCCCCGCTTCTGGATGGCAAATTGCAGAAGCCACTGGGTACTACAAAAACAGCCCGACTTGGCACTGGTGCCACCTTGCGTCTGGTTACCATGCGGCGTATCGTGCATTTTAAGGAGCCAGGTGGCCACTCCCAGCCATATGCCCCCAAACACAACCCACGGCCCTTTTCTCTGGCAAACAAAACTCAGCTGCCCCGCTTCTGGATGGCAGATTGCAGGAGACACTTGGTACTATCAAACCAGCCCGACTTGGCATTGGTGCCACCTTTGGTCTGGGAACCATCCTGCGTATTGTGGATTGTCAGGAGACAGCCGACCACTCTCGGCCACAGACCCCAATCAAAAACAAAGGTCCGTTTCCCTGGCAAAAAAAACTCAGCTGCCCCGCTTCTGGATGGGAGATTGCAGGAGGCACTTTACACTGTCAAACGAGACCCACTTGGCACTGGTGCCACCTTGGGTCTGGGAACCATGCTGCGTATCGTGGATTTTCAGGAGCCAGCCGGCCACTGCCAGCCACAGGCCCCCAAACACAAACCACAGCCTTTTTCTCTGGCAAACAAAACTCAGCTGCCCCGCTTCTGGATGGCAGATTGCAGGAGCCACTTGGTACTATCAAACCAGCCCGACTTGGCACTGGTGCCACCTTGGGTCTGGGAACCATCCTGCCTATCGTGGATTTTAAGGAGCCAGCCGGCTACTCCCAGCCACAGGCCCCCAACAAAAACCACGGCCCTTTTTTCTGGCAAACAAAACTTAGCTGCCTCACTTCTGGATGGCAGATTGCCGGAGCCACTTGGTACTATCAAACCAGCCCGACTTGCCACTGGTGCCACCTTGGGTCTGGGAACCATCCTGCGTATCGTGGATTCTAAGGAGCCAGCCGGCCACTCCCAGCCACAGGCCCCCAAACAAAATCAACGGCGCTGTTCCCTGGAAAACAAAACACGCCTGCCAACTTTTTGATGGAGTTTGCAGGAGCCACTTGGTACTATCAAACCAGCCCAACTTGGCACTGGTGCCACCATGGGTCATGTAAACATCCTGCGTATCGTGGATTCTTAGGAGCCAGCCGGCCACTCCTAGCCACAGGCCCCCAAACAAAAACCTAGGCCTATTTCTCTGGCAAACAAAAGTAAGCTGCCCCGCTTCTGGATGGCAGATTGCAGGAGACACTTGGGACTATCAAACCAGCCCAACTTGGCACTGGTGCCACCTCTGGTCTGGGAACCATCCTGCGTATCTTGTGTTCTAAGGAGCCAGCCGGCCACTCCCAGCCACAGTCCCCCAAACACAAACAACGGCGCTTTTCCCTGGAAAACAAAACTGGCCTGCCAACTTTTTGATGGCAGATTGCAGGAGCCACTTGGTACCATCAAACCAGCCCAACTTGGCACTGGTGCCACCTTGGGTCTGGGAACCATCCTGCCTATTGTAGCTTTTCAGGAGCCAGCCTGTCACTCCTAGCCCTAGGCCCCCAGTCATAAACCTCGGCCCGTTTCCCTGGCACACAAAAGTAAGCTACCCCGCTTCAGGATGGCAGATTGCAGGAGCCACTTTGCACCATCAAACTAGCCCGACGTGGCAGTGGTGCCACCTTGGGTCTGGGAACCATCCTGCGTATCGTGTGTTCTAAGGAGCCAGCCGGCCACTCCCAGCCACAGTCCCCCAAACACAAACAACGGTGCTTTTCCCTGGAAAAGAAAACTGGCCTGCCAACTTTTTGATGGCAGATTGCAGGTGCTATTTAGTACTATCAAACCAGCCCGACTTGGCACTGGTGCCACCTCTGGTCTGGGAACCATCCTGCCTATCGTGGATTTTCAGGGGCCAGACGGCCACTCTCAGCCATATGCCCCCAAAAAAAAACCACGGCCCTTTTCTCTGATAAACAAAACTCAACTGCCCCTCTTCTGGATGGCAAATTTTAGGACGCACTTTGTACTACGAAAACCGCCCGACTTGGCACTGGTGCCACCTTGGGTCAGGGAACCATCCTGCCTATCGTAGCTTTTTAAGGAGCCAGCAGGCCACGCCCAGCCATATACCCCCAAAAACAAACCACGGACCATTTCTCTTGGAAACAAAAATCTGCTGCCCTGCGTCTGGATGGCAGATTGCAGGAGCCACTTTGCACCATCAAACCAGCCCGACTTGGCACTGGTGCCACCTCAGGTCTGGGAACCATCCTGCATATCGTGGATTCTAAGGAGCCAGCCGGCCACTCCCACCCACAGGCCCCCAAACACAAACAACGGCGCTTTTCCCTGGAAAACAAAACTCGCCTGCCAAGTTTTTGATGGCAGATTGCAGGAGCCACTTGGTACTATCAAACCAGCCCAACTTGGCACTGGTGCTACCATGGGTCTGGTCACCATCCTGCCTATCGTAGCTTTTCAGGAGCCAGCCGGTCACTCCCAGCCATAGGCCCCCAGTCACAAACCTCGGACCGTTTCCCTGGCAAACAAAAGTAAGCTGCCCCGCTTCTGGATGGCAGATTGCAGGAGCCACTTGGTACTATCAAACCAGCCCAACTTGGCACTGGTGCCACCTTGGGTTGGGAACCATCCGGCGTATCGTGTGTTGAAAGGAGCCAGCCGGCCACTCCCAGCCACAGGCCTCCAAACAAAAACAACGGCGCTTTTCCCTGGAAAACAAAACTCAACTGCCCTTCTTCTGGATGGAAAATTGCAGGACGCACTTGGTACTACAAAAACAGCCAAACTAGGCAATGGTGCCACCATGGATCTGGGAACCATCCTGCGTATCGAGCTTCTTAAGGAGCCAGCCGGCCACTCCCAGCCATATGCCCCCAAAAACAAACCACGGAACTTTACTCTGGCAAACAAAGATCCGCTGCCCCGCGTCAGGATGGCAGATTGCAGGAGCCACTTGGTACTATCAAACGAGCCCGACTTGGCCCTGGTGCCACCTTGAGTCTGGGAACCATCCTGCGTATTGTGGATTGTCAGTAGCCAGTCGACCATTCTCGGCCACAGACCCCAATCAAAAACAACGGCCGGTTCACAGGCAAAAGAACTCAGCTGCCCCGTTTCTGGATGGGAGATTGCATGAGGCACTTGACACTGTCAAACCAGCCCCACTTGGCACTGGTGCCATCTTGGGTCTGGGAACCATGCTGCGTATCATGGATTTTCAGGAGCCAGCTGGCCACTGCCAGCCACAGGCCCCCAAAAACAAAGCTCGGCCCGTTTCCCTGGCAAACAAAAGTAAGCTACCCCGCTTCTGGATGGCAGATTGCAGGAACCACTTGGTACTATCAAACCAGCCCGACTTGGCACTGGTGCCATCTTGGGTCTGGGAACCATCCTGCGTATCGTGGATTCTAAGGAGCCAGCCGGCCACTCCCAGCCACAGGCCCGCAAACACAAACAACGGCGCTTTTCCCTGGAAAACAAAACTCGCCTGACAACGTTTTGATGGCAGATTGCAGGAGCCACTTGGTACTATCAAACCAGCCCAACTTGGCACTGGTGCCACCATGGGTCTGGTCACCATCCTGCCTATCGTAGCTTTTCAGGACCTAGCCGGTCACTCCCAGCCATAGGCCTCCAGACAAAAACCTCGGCCCGTTTCCCTGGCAAAAAAAAGTAAGCTACCCCGTTACTGGATGGCAGATTGCAGGAGCCACTTTGCACCATCAAACTAGCCCGACTTGGCACTGGTGCCACCTCTGGTCTGGGAACAATGCTGCGTATCGTGGATTCTAAGGAGCCAGCCGGCCACTCCCAGCCACAGGCCCCCAAACACAAACAACGGCGCTTTTTCCTGGAAAACAAAACTCGCCTGCCAACTTTTTGATGGCAGATTGCAGGAGCCACTTGGTACTATCAAACCAGCCCAACTTGGCACTGGTGCCACCATGGGTCTGGTCACCATCCTGCCTATCGTAGCTTTTCAGGACCTAGCAGGTCACTCCCAGCCATAGGCCCCCAGACACAAAGCTCGGCCCGTTTCCCTGGCAAACAAAAGTAAGCTGCCCCGCTTCTGGATGGCAGATTGCAGGAACCACTTGGTATAATCAAACCAGCCCAACTTGGCACTGGTGCCACCTTGGGTCTGGGAACCATCCTGCGTATCGTGGATTCTAAGGAGCCAGCCGGTCACTCCCAGCCACAGGCCCCCAAATACAAACAACAGCGCTTTTCCCTGGAAAACAAAACTCGCCTGCCAACTTTTTGATGGCAGATCGCAGGAGCCACTTGGTACTATCAAATCAGCCCAACTTGGCACTGGTGCCACCATGGGTCTGGTCACCATCCTGATTATCGTAGCTTTTCAGGAGCCAGCCGGTCACTCCCAGCCATAGGCCCCCAGTCACAAACCTCGGCCCGTTTCCCTGGCAAACAAAAGTAAGCTGCCCCGCTTCTGGATGGCAGATTGCAGGAGCCACTTGGTACTATCAAACCAGCCCAACTTGGCACTGGTGCCACCTTGGGTTGGGAACCATCCTGCGTATCGTGTGTTCTAAGGAGCCAGCCGGCCACTCCCAGCCACAGGCCTCCAAACAAAAACAACGGCGCTTTTCCCTGGAAAACAAAACTCAACTGCCCTTCTTCTGGATGGAAAATTGCAGGACGCACTTGGTACTACAAAAACAGCCAAACTAGGCAATGGTGCCACCATGGATCTGGGAACCATCCTGCGTATCGAGCTTCTTAAGGAGCCAGCCGGCCACTCCCAGCCATATGCCCCCAAAAACAAACCACGGAACTTTACTCTGGCAAACAAAGATCCGCTGCCCCGCGTCAGGATGGCAGATTGCAGGAGCCACTTGGTACTATCAAACGAGCCCGACTTGGCCCTGGTGCCACCTTGAGTCTGGGAACCATCCTGCGTATTGTGGATTGTCAGTAGCCAGTCGACCATTCTCGGCCACAGACCCCAATCAAAAACAACGGCCGGTTCACAGGCAAAAGAACTCAGCTGCCCCGTTTCTGGATGGGAGATTGCATGAGGCACTTGACACTGTCAAACCAGCCCCACTTGGCACTGGTGCCATCTTGGGTCTGGGAACCATGCTGCGTATCATGGATTTTCAGGAGCCAGCTGGCCACTGCCAGCCACAGGCCCCCAAAAACAAAGCTCGGCCCGTTTCCCTGGCAAACAAAAGTAAGCTACCCCGCTTCTGGATGGCAGATTGCAGGAACCACTTGGTACTATCAAACCAGCCCGACTTGGCACTGGTGCCAACTTGGGTCTGGGAACCATCCTGCGTATCGTGGATTCTAAGGAGCCAGCCGGCCACTCCCAGCCACAGGCCCTCAAACACAAACAACGGCGCTTTTCCCTGGAAAACAAAACTCGCCTGCCAAATTTTGATGGCAGATTGCCGGAGCCACTTGGTACTATCAAACCAGCCCAACTTGGCACTGGTGCCACCATGGGTCTGGTCACCATCCTGCCTATCGTAGATTTTCAGGACCTAGCCGGTCACTCCCAGCCATAGGCCCCCAGACACAAACCTCGGCCCGTTTCCGTGGCAAACAAAACTAAGCGGCGCCGCTTGTGGATGGCAGATTGCAGGACGCACTTGGTACTATCAAACCAGCCCAACTTGGCACTGGGGCCACCTTGGGTCTGGGAACCATCCTGCGTATCGTGGATTCTAAGGAGCCAGCCGGCTACTCCCAACCACAGGTCCCCAACAAAAACAACGGCCCTTTTTTCTGGCAAACAAAACTTAGCTTCCTCACTTCTGGATGGCAGATTGCAGGAGCCACTTGGTACTATCAAACCAGCCCGACTTGGCACTGGTGCCACCTTGGGTCTGGGAACCATCCTGCGTATCGTGGTCTCTAAGGAGCCAGCCGGCCACTCCCAGCCACAGGCCCCCAAACAAAATCAACGGCGCTGTTCCCTGGAAAACAAAACACGCCTGCCAACTTTTTGATGGAGTTTGCAGGAGCCAATGGTACTATCAAACCAGCCCAACTTGGCACTGGTGCCACCATGGGTCTGGTAAACATCCTGCGTATCGTGGATTCTTAGGAGCCAGCCGGCCACTCCTAGCCACAGGCCCCCAAACAAAAACCTAGGCCTATTTCTCTGGCAAACAAAAGTAAGCTGCCCCGCTTCTGGATGGCAGATTGCAGGAGACACTTGGGACTATCAAACCAGCCCAACTTGGCACTGGTGCCACCTCTGGTCTGGGAACCATCCTGCGTATCTTGTGTTCTAAGGAGCCAGCCGGCCACTCCCAGCCACAGTCCCCCAAACACAAACAACGGCGCTTTTCCCTGGAAAACAAAACTGGCCTGCCAACTTTTTGATGGCAGATTGCAGGAGCCACTTGGTACCATCAAACCAGCCCAACTTGGCACTGGTGCCACCTTGGGTCTGGGAACCATCCTGCCTATTGTAGCTTTTCAGGAGCCAGCCTGTCACTCCTAGCCCTAGGCCCCCAGTCATAAACCTCGGCCCGTTTCCCTGGCACACAAAAGTAAGCTACCCCGCTTCAGGATGGCAGATTGCAGGAGCCACTTTTCACCATCAAACCAGCCCGACGTGGCACTGGTGCCACCTTGGGTCTGGGAACCATCCTGCGTATCGTGTGTTCTAAGGAGCCAGCCGGCCACTCCCAGCCACAGTCCCCCAAACACAAACAACGGTGCTTTTCCTTGGAAAACAAAACTGGCCTGCCAACTTTTTGATGGCAGATTGCAGGTGCTATTTAGTACTATCAAACCAGCCCGACTTGGCACTGGTGCCACCTCTGGTCTGGGAACCATCCTGCCTATCGTGGATTTTCAGGGGCCAGACGGCCACTCTCAGCCATATGCCCCCAGACACAAAGCTCTGCCCGTTTCCCTGGCAAACAAAAGTAAGCTACCCCGCTTCTGGATGGCAGATTGCAGGAGCCACTTGGTACTATCAAACCAGCCCAACTTGGCACTGGTGCCACCATGGGTCTGGTCACCATCCTGCCTATCGCAGCTTTTCAGGACCTAGCAGGTCACTCCCAGCCATAGGCCCCCAGACACAAACCTCGGCCCGTTTCCCTGGCAAACAAAAGTAAGCTGCCCCGCTTCTGGATGGCAGATTGCAGGACGCACTTGGTACTATCAAACCAGCCCAACTTGGCAAAGGTGCCACCTCTGGTCTGGGAACCATCCTGCGTATCGTGGATTCTAAGGAGCCAGCCGGCCTATCCCAGCCACAGGCCCTCAAACACAAACAACGGCGCTTTTCCCTGGAAAACAAAACTCGCCTGCCAACTTTTTGATGGCAGATTGCAGGAGCCACTTGGTACTATCAAACCAGCCCAACTTGGCACTGGTGCCACCATGGGTCTGGTCACCATCCTGCCTATCGTAGCTTTTCAGGAGCCAGCCGGTCACTCCCAGCCATAGGTCCCCAGTCACAAACCTCGGCCCGTTTCCCTGGCAAACAAAAGTAAGCTGCCCCGCTTCTGGATGGCAGATTGCAGGAGCCCCTTGGTACTATCAAACCAGCCCGACTTGGAACTGGTGCCACCTCTGGTCTGGGAACCATGCCGCGTAACACAGATTCTAAGGCGCCAGTCGGCCACTCCCAGCCACAAGCCCCCAAACACAAACAACGGCGCTATTCTCTGGCAAACAAAACTCCACTGCCCCTCTTCTGGATGGCAAATTGCAGGACGCACTTGGTACTATAAAAACAGCCCGACTTGGCACTGGTGCCACCTTGGGTCTCGGAACCATCCTGCGTATCGATCTTTTTAATGAGACAGCCGGCCACTCCAAGCCATATGCCCCCAAACACAACCCACGGCCCTTTTCTCTGGCAAACAAAACTCAACTGCACCGCTTCTGGATGGCAGATTGCAGGAGCCACTTGGTACTATCAAACCAGCCCGACTTGGCACTGGTGCCACCTTGGGTCTGGGAACCATCCTGCGTATTGTGGGTTGTCAGGAGCCAGCCGAACACTCTCGGCCACAGACCCCAATCAAAAACAACGGCCCGTTTCACAGGCAAACAAAACTCAACTGCCCCTCTTCTGGATGGCAAATTTTAGGACGCACTTTGTACTACGAAAACCGCCCGACGTGGCACTGGTGCCACCTTGTGTCAGGGAACCATCCTGCATATCGAGCTTTTTAAGGAGCCAGCCGGCCACGCTGAGCCATATACCCCCAAAAACAAACCACGGACCATTTCTCATGGAAGCAAAAATCCGCTGCCCCGCGTCTGGATGGCAGATTGCAGGAGCCACTTTGCACCATCAAACCAGCCCGACTTGGCACTGGTGCCACCTTGGGTCTGGGAACAATCCTGCATATCGTGGATTCTAAGGAGCCAGCCGGCCACTCCCAGCCACAGGCCCCCAAACACAAACAACGGCGCTTTTCCCTGGAAAACAAAACTCGCCTGCCAGCTTTTTGATGGCAGATTGCAGGAGCCACTTGGTACTATCAAATCATCCCAACTTGGTACTGGTGCCACTATGGGTCTGGGAACCATCCTGCCTATTGTAGCATTTCAGGAGCCAGCCGGTCACTCCCAGCCATAGGCCCCCAGACACAAACCTCGGACCGTTTCCCTGGCAAACAAAATTAAGCTGCCCCGATTCTGGATGGCAGATTGCAGGAGCCACTTGGTAGTGTCAAACCAGCCCGACTTGGCACTGGTGCCACCTTGGGTCTGGGAACCATCCTGCGTATCGTGGATTCTAAGCAGCCACCCGGCCACTCTGAGCCACAGGCGCCCAAACACAAAATACGGCGCTTTTCCCTGGAAAACAAAACTCGCCTGCCAACATTTTGATGGCAGATTGCAGGAGGCACATGGTACTATCAGACCAGGCAAACATGGCACTGGTGCCACCTTGGCTCTGGGAATCATCCTGCCTATCGTGGATTTTCAGGGGCCAGCCGGCCAATCTCAGCCATATGGATCCAAACACATACCACGGCCCTTTTCTCTGACAAACAAAACTCAACTGCCCCTCTTCTGGATGGCAGATTGCAGGAGCCACTTGGTACTACGAAAACAGCCCGACTTGGCACTGATGCCACCTTGGGTCAGGGAACAATCCTGCGTATCGATCTTTTTATGGAGCCAGCCGGCCACGTCCAGCCATATACCCCCAAAAAAAAACCACGGAACTTTTCTCCAGCAAACAAAAATCCGCTGCCCCGCGTCTGAATGGCAGATTTCAGGAGCTATTTAGTATTATCAAACCAGCCCGACTTGGCACTGGTGCCACCATGAGTCTGGTAACCATCCTGCCTATCGTAGCTTTTCAGTAGCCAGCCGGTCACTCCCAGCCATAGGCCCCCAGACAAATACCTCGGCCCGTTTCCCTGGGAAACAAAAGTAAGCTGTCCCGCTTCTGGATGGCAGATTGCAGGAGCCACTTGGTACTATCAAACCAGCCCAACTTGGCACTGGTGCCACCTCTGGTCTGGGAACCATCCTGCGTATCCTGGGTTCAAAGGAGGCAGCCGGCCACTCCCAGCCACAGGCCTCTAAACAAGAACAACGGCGCTTTTCCCTGGAAAACAAAACTCGCCTGCCAACTTTTTGATGGCAGATTGCAGGAGCCACTTGGTACTATCAAACCAGCCCAACTTGGCACTGGTGCCACCATGGGTCTGGTCACCATCCTGCCTATCGTAGCTTTTCAGGAGCCAGCCGGTCACTCCCAGCCATAGGCCCCCAGACAAATATCTCGGCCCGTTTCCCTGGCAAGCAAAAGTAAGCAGCCCCGCTTCTGGATGGCAGATTGCAGGAGCCACATGGTACTATCAAACCAGGCCAACATGGCACTGGTGCCACCTTGGTTCTGGGAACCATCCTGCCTATCGTGGATTTTCAGGGGCCAGCCGGCCACTCTCAGCCATATGCCCCCAAACATATACCACGGTCCTTTTCTCTGGCAAACAAAACTCAACTGCCCCTCTTCTGGATGGCAAATTGCAGGACGCACTTGGTTCTACGAAAACAGCCCGACTTGGCACTCATGCCACCTTGGGTCAGGGAACAATCCTGCGTATCGAGATTTTTAAGGAGCCAGCCGGCCACGTCCAGCCATATACCCCCAAAAAAAACCACGGAACTTTTCTCCAGCAAACAGAAATCCGCTGCCCCGCGTCTGGATGGCAGATTTCAGGAGTTATTTAGTATTATCAAACCAGCCCGACTTGGCAGTGGGGCCACCATGAGCCTGGTAACCATCCTGCCTATCGTAGCTTTTCAGTAGCCAGCCAGTCACGCCCAGCCATAGGCCCCCAGACAAATACCTCGGCCCGTTTCCCTGGGAAACAAAATTAAGCTGTCCCGCTTCTGGATGGCAGTTTGCAGGATCCACTTGGTACTATCAAACCAGCCAAACTTGGCACTGGCGTAACCTTGGCTCTGGGAACCATCCTGCGTATCCTGGGTTCAAAGGAGGCAGCCGGCCACTCCCAGCCACAGGCCCCCAAACAGAAACAACGGCGCTTTTCCCTGGAAAACAAAACTGGCCTGCCAAGTTTTTGATGGCAAATTGCAGGAGCCACTTGGTACTATCAAACCAGCCCAACTTGGCACTGGTGCCACCATGGGTCTGGTCACCATCCTGCCTATCGTAGCTTTTCAGGAGCCAGCCGGTCACTCCCAGCCATAGGCCCCCAGACAAATATCTCGGCCCGTTTCCCTGGCAAGCAAAAGTAAGCAGCCACGCTTCTGGATGGCAGATTGCAGGAGCCACATGGTACTATCAAACCAGGCCAACATGGCACTGGTGCCACCTTGGTTCTGGGAACCATCCTGCCTATCGTGGATTTTCAGGGGCCAGCCGGCCACTCTCAGCCATATGCCCCCAAACATATACCACGGTCCTTTTCTCTGGCAAACAAAACTCAACTGCCCCTCTTCTGGATGGCAAATTGCAGGACGCACTTGGTACTACGAAAACAGCCCGACTTGGCACTCATGCCACCTTGGGTCAGGGAACAATCCTGCGTATCGTGGATTTTTAAGGAGCCAGCCGGCCACGTCCAGCCATATACCCCCAAAAAAAAACCACGGAACTTTTCTCCAGCAAACAGAAATCCGCTGCCCCGCGTCTGGATGGCAGATTTCAGGAGTTATTTAGTATTATCAAACCAGCCCGACTTGGCAGTGGGGCCACCATGAGCCTGGTAACCATCCTGCCTATCGTAGCTTTTCAGTAGCCAGCCAGTCACGCCCAGCCATAGGCCCCCAGACAAATACCTCGGCCCGTTTCCCTGGGAAACAAAATTAAGCTGTCCCGCTTCTGGATGGCAGGTTGCAGGATCCACTTGGTACTATCAAACCAGCCGAACTTGGCACTGGCGTAACCTTGGCTCTGGGAACCATCCTGCGTATCCTGGGTTCAAAGGAGGCAGCCGGCCACTCCCAGCCACAGGCCCCCAAACAGAAACAACGGCGCTTTTCCCTGGAAAACAAAACTGGCCTGCCAAGTTTTTGATGGCAGATTGCAGGAGCCACTTGGTACTATCAAACCAGCCCAACTTGGCACTGGTGCCACCATGGGTCTGGTCACCATCCTGCCTATCGTAGCTTTTCAGGCGCCAGCCGGTCACTCCCAGCCATAGGCCCCCAGTCACAAACCTCGGCCCGTTTCCCTGGCAAACAAAAGTAAGCTACCCCGCTTCTGGATGGCAGATTGCAGGAGCCACTTTGCACCATCAAACCAGCCCGACTTGGCACTGCTGCGACCTCTGGTCTGGGAACCATCCTGCGTATCATTGATTCTAAGGAGCCAGCTGGCCACTCCCAACCACAGGCCCCCAAACACAAACAACGGCGCTTTTCCCTGGAAAACAAAACTCACCTGCCAACTTTTTGATGGCAGATTGCAGGAGCCACTTGGTACTATCAAACCAGCCCAACTTGGCACTGGTGCCACCATGGGTCTGGTCACCATCCTGCCTATCGTAGCTTTTCAGGAGCCAGCCGGTCACTCCCAGCCATAGGCCCCGAGACACAAACCTCGGCCCGTTTCCCTGGCAAACAAAAGTAAGCTACCCCGCTTCTGGATGGCAGATTGCAGGACGCACTTGGTACTATCAAACCAGCCCAACTTGGCACTGGTGCCACCTCAGGTCTGGGAACCATCCTGCGTCTCGTGGATTCTAAGGAGCCAGCCGGCCACTCCCACCCATAGGCCCCCAAACAAAAACAACGGCGCTTTTCCCTGGAAAACAAAACTCGCCTGCCAACTTTTTGATGGCCGATTGCAGGAACCACTTGGTATTATCAAGCCAGCCCGACTTGGCACTGGTGCCACCTTGGGTCTGGGAACCATGCTGCGTATCATGGATTCTAAGGAGCCAGCCGGCCACTCCCTGCCACAGGCCCCCAAACACAAACAACGGCGCTTTTCCCTGGAAAACAACACTCGCTTGCCGACTTTTTGATGGCAGATTGCAGGAGCCACTTGGTACTATCAAACCAGCCCAACTTGGCACTGGTGCCACCATGGGTCTGGTCACCATCATGCCTCTCGTAGCTTTTAAGGACCTAGCGGGTCACTCACAGCCATAGGCCCCCAGACAAAAACCTCGGCTCCTTTCCCTGGCAAACAAAAGTAAGCAGCCCTGCTTCTGGATGGCAGATTGCAGGAGCCACTTTGCACCATCAAACTGGCCCGACTTGTCACTGTTGCCACCTCTGGTCTGGGAACCATCCTGCGTATCGTGGGTTCTAATTAGCCAGCCGGCCACTCCCAGCCACAGGCCCCCAAACACAAACAACGGCGCTTTTCCCTGGAAAACAAAACTCGCCTGACAACTTTTTGATGGCAGATTGCAGGAGCCACTTGGTACTATCAAACCAGCCCAACTTGGCACTGGTGCCACCATGGGTCTGGTCACCATCCTGCCTATCGTAGCTTTTCAGGAGCCAGCCGGTCACTCCCAGCCATAGGCCCCCAGACACAAAGCTCGGCCCGTTTCCCTGGCAAACAAAAGTAAGCTGCCCCGCTTCTGGATGGCTGATTGCAGGAGCCACTTGGTACTATCAAACCAGCCCGACTTGGCACTGGTGCCACCACTGGTCTGGGAACCATCCTGCGTATCGTGGATTCTAATTAGCCAGCCGGCCACTCCCAGCCACAGGCACCCAAACACAAACGACGGCGCTTTTCCCTGGAAAACAAAACTCGCCTGACAACTTTTTGATGGCAGATTGCAGGAGCAACTTGGTACTATCAAACCAGCCCGACTTGGCACTGGTGCCACCTCTGGTCTGGGAACCATCCTGCCTATCGTGGATTTTCAGGGGCCAGACGGCCACTCTCAGCCATATGCCCCCAGACACAAAGCTCTGCCCGTTTCCCTGGCAAACAAAAGTAAGCTGCCCCGCTTCTGGATGGCAGATTGCAGGACGCACTTGGTACTATCAAACCAGCCCGACTTGGCACTGGTGCCACGTCAAGTCTGGGAACCATCCTGCGTATCGTGGATTCTAAGGAGCCAGCCGGCCACTCCCAGCCACAGGCCTCCAAACACAAACAACGGCGCTTTTCCCTGGAAAACAAAACTCGCCTGCCAACTTTTTGATGGCAGATTGCAGGAGCAACTTGGTACTATCAAACCAGCCCAACTTGGCACTGGTGCCACCATGGGTCTGGTCACCATCCTGCCTATCGTAACTTTTCAGGAGCCAGCCGGTCACTCTCAGCCATAGGCCCCCAAACAAAACCCACGGCCCGTTTCCCTGGCAAACAAAAGTAAGCTGCCCCGCTTCTGGATGGCAGATTCCCGGACGCACTTGGTACTATCAAACCAGCCCAACTTGGCACAGGTTCCACCTCTGATCTGGGAACCATGCTGAGTATCGTGGATTCTAAGGAGCCAGCCGGCCACTCCCAGCCACAGGCCCCCAAACACAAACAACGGCGCTTTTCCCTGGAAAACAAAACTCGCCCGCCAAGTTTGTGATGGCAGATTGCAGGAGCCACTTGGTACTATCAAACCAGCCCAACTTGGCACTGGTGCCGTCATGGGTCTGGTCACCATCCTGCCTATCGTAGCTTTTCACGAGCCAGCCGGTCACTCCCAGCCATAGGCCCCCAGACAAAAACCTCGGCCCGTTTCCCTGGCAAACAAAAGTAAGCTGCCCCGCTTCTGGATGGCAGATTGCAGGAACCACTTGTTACTATCAAACCAGCCCAACTTGGCACTGGTGCCACCATGGGTCTGGGAACCATCCTTTGTATCGTGGATTCTAATTAGCCATCCGTCCACTCCAGGCCATAGGGCCCCAGGCACAAACAACGGCGCTTTTCCCTGGAAAACAAAACTCGCCTGCCAACTTTTTGATGGCCGATTGCAGGAACCACTTGGTATTATCAAGCCAGCCCGACTTGGCACTGGTGCCACCTTGGGTCTGGGAACCATGCTGCGTATCGTGGATTCTAAGGAGCCAGCCGGCCACTCCCTGCCACAGGCCCCCAAACACAAACAACGGCGCTTTTCCCTGGAAAACAAAACTCGCCTGCCAAGTTTTTGATGGCAGATTGCAGGAGCCACTTGGTACTATCAAACCAGCCCAACTTGGCACTGGTGCCACCATGGGTCTGGTCACCATCCTGCCTATCGTAGCTTTTCAGGAGCCAGCCAGCCACCCCCAGCCAGAGGCCCCCAGACAAATATTTCGGCCCGTTTCCCTGGCAAACAAAAGTAAGCTGCCCCGCTTCTGCATGGCAGATTGCAGGAGCCACTTTGCACCGTCAAACCAGCCCAACTTGGCACTGGTGCCACCTCAGGTCTGGGAACCATCCTGCGTCTCGTGGGTTCTAATTAGCCATCCGTCCACTCCAGGCCATAGGGCCCCAGGCACAAACAACGGCGCTTTTCCCTGGAAAACAAAACTCGCCTGCCAACATTTTGATGGCCGATTGCAGGAACCACTTGGTATTATCAAGCCAGCCCAACTTGGCACTGGTGCCACCATGGGTCTGGTCACCATCCTGCCTATCGTAGCTTTTCAGGAGCCAGCCGGTCACTCCCAGCCATAGGCCCCCAGACACAAACCTCGGACCGTTTCCCTGGCAAACAAAAGTAAGCTGCCCCGCTTCTGGATGGCAGATTGCAGGAACCACTTGGTACTATCAAACCAGCCCAACTTGGCACTGGTGCCACCATGGGTCTGGGAACCATCCTGTGTATCGTGGATTCTAATTAGCCATCCGTCCACTCCAGGCCATAGGGCCCCAGGCACAAACAACGGCGCTTTTCCCTGGAAAACAAAACTCGCCTGCGAACATTTTGATGGCCGATTGCAGGAACCACTTGGTATTATCAAGCCAGCCCGACTTGGCACTGGTGCCACCTTGGGTCTGGGAACCATGCTGCGTATCGTGGATTTTAAGGAGCCAGCCGGCCACTCCCAGCCACCGGCCCCCAAACACAAACAACGACGCTTTTCCCTGGAAATCAACACTCGCTTGCCGACTTTTTGATGGCAGATTGCAGGAGCCACTTGGTACTATCAAACCAGCCCAACTTGGCACTGGTGCCACCATGGGTCTGGTCACCATCCTGCCTATCGTAGCTTTTCATGAGCCAGCCGGCCACTCCCAGCCATAGGCCCCCAGACACAAACCTCGGCCCGTTTCCCTGGCAAACAAAAGTAAGCTGCCCCGCTTCTGGATGGCAGATTCCCGGACGCACTTGTTACAATCAAACCAGCCCAACTTGGCACTGGTGCCACCTCTGGTCTGGGAACCATCCTGCGTATCGTGGATTCTAAGGAGCCAGCCGGCCACTCCCAGCCACAGGCCCCCAAACACAAACAACGGCGCTTTTCCCTGGAAAACAAAACTCGCCTGCCAAGTTTTTGATGGCAGATTGCAGGAGCCACTTGGTACTATCAAACCAGCCCAACTTGGCACTGGTGCCGTCATGGGTCTGGTCACCATCCTGCCTATCGTAGCTTTTCACGAGCCAGCCGGTCACTTCCAGGCTTAGGCCCCCAGACACAATCCTCGGACCGTTTCCCTGGCAAACAAAAGTAAGCTGCCCCGCTTCTGGATGGCAGATTGCAGGAACCACTTGGTACTATCAAACCAGCCCAAGTTGGCACTGGTGCCACCATGGGTCTGGGAACCATCCTGTGTATCGTGGATTCTAATTAGCCATCCGTCCACTCCAGGCCATAGGGCCCCAGGCACAAACAACGGCGCTTTTCCCTGGATAACAAACTCGCCTGCCAAATTTTTGATGGCAGATTGCAGGAGCCACTTGGTACTATCAAACCAGCCCAACTTGGCACTGGTACCACCATGGGTCTGGTCACCATCCTGCCTATCGTAGCTTTTCAGGAGCCAGCCGGTCACTCCCAGCCATAGGCCCCGAGACACAAACCTCGGCCCGTTTCCCTGGCAAACAAAAGTAAGCTGCCCCGCTTCTGGATGGCAGATTGCAGGAGCCACTTGGTACTATCAAACCAGCCCGACTTGGCACTGGTGCCACCACTGGTCTGGGAACCATCCTGCGTATCGTGGATTCTAATTAGCCAGCTGGCCACTCCCAGCCACAGGCACCCAAACACAAACGACGGCGCTTTTCCCTGGAAAACAAAACTCGCCTGACAACTTTTTGATGGCAGATTGCAGGAGCCACTTGGTACTATCAAACCAGCCCAACTTGGCACTGGTGCCGTCATGGGTCTGGTCACCATCCTGCCTATCGTAGCTTTTCAGGAGCCAGCCGGTCACTCCCAGCCATAGGCCCCCAGACAAATACCTCGGCCCGTTTCCCTGGAAAACAAAAGTAAGCTGCCCCGCTTCTGGATGGCAGATTGCAGGACGCACTTGGTACTATCAAACCAGCCCGACTTGGCACTGGTGCCACGTCAAGTCTGGGAACCATCCTGCGTATCGTGGATTCTAAGGAGCCAGCCGGCCACTCCCTGCCACAGGCCCCCAAACACAAACAACGGCGCTTTTCCCTGGAAAACAAAACTCACCTGCCAACTTTTTGATGGCAGATTGCAGGAGCAACTTGGTACTATCAAACCAGCCCAACTTGGCACTGGTGCCACCATGGGTCTGGTCACCATCCTGCCTATCGTAACTTTTCAGGAGACAGCCGGTCACTCTCAGCCATAGGCCCCCAAACAAAACCCACGGCCCGTTTCCCTGGCAAACAAAAGTAAGCTGCCCCGCTTCTGGATGGCAGATTCCCGGACGCACTTGGTACTATCAAACCAGCCCAACTTGGCACTGGTTCCACCTCTGATCTGGGAACCATGCTGAGTATCGTGGATTCTAAGGAGCCAGCCGGCCACTCCCAGCCACAGGCCCCCAAACACAAACAACGGCGCTTTTCCCTGGAAAACAAAACTCGCCCGCCAAGTTTGTGATGGCAGATTGCAGGAGCCACTTGGTACTATCAAACCAGCCCAACTTGGCACTGGTGCCGTCATGGGTCTGGTCACCATCCTGCCTATCGTAGCTTTTCACGAGCCAGCCGGTCACTCCCAGCCATAGGCCCCCAGACAAAAACCTCGGCCCGTTTCCCTGGAAAACAAAAGTAAGCTGCCCCGCTTCTGGATGGCAGATTGCAGGAACCACTTGGTACTATCAAACCAGCCCAACTTGGCACTGGTGCCACCATGGGTCTGGGAACCATCCTGTGTATCGTGGATTCTAATTAGCCATCCGTCCACTCCAGGCCATAGGGCCCCAGGCACAAACAACAGCGCTTTTCCCTGGAAAACAAAACTCGCCTGCCAACTTTTTGATGGCCGATTGCAGGAACCACTTGGTATTATCTAGCCAGCCCAACTTGGCACTGGTGCCACCATGGGTCTGGTCACCATCCTGCCTATCGTAGCTTTTCAGGAGCCAGCCGGTCACTCCCAGCCATAGGCCCCCAGACACAAACCTCGGACCGTTTCCCTGGCAAACAAAAGTAAGCTGCCCCGCTTCTGGATGGCAGATTGCAGGAACCACTTGTTACTATCAAACCAGCCCAACTTGGCACTGGTGCCACCATGGGTCTGGGAACCATCCTGTGTATCGTGGATTCTAATTAGCCATCCGTCCACTCCAGGCCATAGGGCCCCAGGCACAAACAACGGCGCTTTTCCCTGGAAAACAAAACTCGCCTGCCAACTTTTTGATGGCCGATTGCAGGAACCACTTGGTATTATCAAGCCAGCCCGACTTGGCACTGGTGCCACCTTGGGTCTGGGAACCATGCTGCGTATCATGGATTCTAAGGAGCCAGCCGGCCACTCCCTGCCACAGGCCCCCAAACACAAACAACGGCGCTTTTCCCTGGAAAACAAAATTCGCCTGCCAAGTTTTTGATGGCAGATTGCAGGAGCCACTTGGTACTATCAAACCAGCCCAACTTGGCACTGGTGCCACCATGGGTCTGGTCACCATCCTGCCTATCGTAGCTTTTCAGGAGCCAGCCAGCCACCCCCAGCCAGAGGCCCCCAGACAAATATTTCGGCCCGTTTCCCTGGCAAACAAAAGTAAGCTGCCCCGCTTCTGCATGGCAGATTGCAGGAGCCACTTTGCACCGTCAAACCAGCCCAACTTGGCACTGGTGCCACCTCAGGTCTGGGAACCATCCTGCGTCTCGTGGGTTCTAATTAGCCATCCGTCCACTCCAGGCCATAGGGCCCCAGGCACAAACAACGGCGCTTTTCCCTGGAAAACAAAACTCGCCTGCCAACTTTTTGATGGCCAATATCAGGAACCACTTGGTATTATCAAGCCAGCCCAACTTGGCACTGGTGCCACCATGGGTCTGGTCACCATCCTGCCTATCGTAGCTTTTCAGGAGCCAGCCGGTCACTCCCAGCCATAGGCCCCCAGACAAAAACCTCGGACCGTTTCCCTGGCAAACAAAAGTAAGCTGCCCCGCTTCTGGATGGCAGATTGCAGGAACCACTTGGTACTATCAAACCAGCCCAACTTGGCACTGGTGCCACCATGGGTCTGGGAACCATCCTGTGTATCGTGGATTCTAATTAGCCATCCGTCCACTCCAGGCCATAGGGCCCCAGGCACAAACAACGGCGCTTTTCCCTGGAAAACAAAACTCGCCTGCGAACATTTTGATGGCCGATTGCAGGAACCACTTGGTATTATCAAGCCAGCCCGACTTGGCACTGGTGCCACCTTGGGTCTGGGAACCATGCTGCGTATCGTGGATTCTAAGGAGCCAGCCGGCCACTCCCAGCCACAGGCCCCCAAACACAAACAACGACGCTTTTCCCTGGAAATCAACACTCGCTTGCCGACTTTTTGATGGCAGATTGCAGGAGCCACTTGGTACTATCAAACCAGCCCAACTTGGCACTGGTGCCACCATGGGTCTGGTCACCATCCTGCCTATCGTAGCTTTTCATGAGCCAGCCGGCCACTCCCAGCCATAGGCCCCCAGACACAAACCTCGGCCCGTTTCCCTGGCAAACAAAAGTAAGCTGCCCCGCTTCTGGATGGCAGATTCCCGGACGCACTTGTTACAATCAAACCAGCCCAACTTGGCACTGGTGCCACCTCTGGTCTGGGAACCATGCTGAGTATCGTGGATTCTAAGGAGCCAGCCGGCCACTCCCAGCCACAGGCCCCCAAACACAAACAACGGCGCTTTTCCCTGGAAAACAAAACTCGCCTGCCAAGTTTTTGATGGCAGATTGCAGGAGCCACTTGGTACTATCAAACCAGCCCAACTTGGCACTGGTGCCGTCATGGGTCTGGTCACCATCCTGCCTATCGTAGCTTTTCACGAGCCAGCCGGTCACTTCCAGGCTTAGTCCCCCAGACACAATCCTCGGACCGTTTCCCTGGCAAACAAAAGTAAGCTGCCCCGCTTCTGGATGGCAGATTGCAGGAACCACTTGGTACTATCAAACCAGCCCAACTTGGCACTGGTGCCACCATGGGTCTGGGAACCATCCTGTGTATCGTGGATTCTAATTAGCCATCCGTCCACTCCAGGCCATAGGGCCCCAGGCACAAACAACGGCGCTTTTCCCTGGATAACAAACTCGCCTGCCAAATTTTTGATGGCAGATTGCAGGAGCCACTTGGTACTATCAAACCAGCCCAACTTGGCACTGGTGCCACCATGGGTCTGGTCACCATCCTGCCTATCGTAGCTTTTCAGGAGCCAGCCGGTCACTCCCAGCCATAGGCCCCGAGACACAAACCTCGGACCGTTTCCCTGGCAAACAAAAGTAAGCTACCCCGCTTCTGGATGGCAGATTGCAGGACGCACTTGGTACTATCAAACCAGCCCAACTTGGCACTGGTGCCACCTCAGGTCTGGGAACCATCCTGCGTCTCGTGGATTCTAAGGAGCCAGCCGGCCACTCCCACCCATAGGCCCCCAAACAAAAACAACGGCGCTTTTCCCTGGAAATCAACACTCGCTTCCCGACTTTTTGATGGCAGATTGCAGGAGCCACTTGGTACTATCAAACCAGCCCAACTTGGCACTGGTGCCACCATGGGTCTGGTCACCATCATGCCTCTCGTAGCTTTTCAGGTCCTAGCCGGTCACGCACAGCCATAGGCCCCCAGACACAAACCTTGGCCCGTTTCCCTGGCAAACAAAAGTAAGCTGCCCCGTTTCTGGATGGCAGATTTCAGTAGCAACTTTGCACCATCAAACTGGCCCGACTTGTCACTGGTGCCACTTTAGGTCTGGGAACCATCCTGCGTATCGTGGATTCTAATTAGCCATCCGGCCACTCCCACCCACAGGCCCCCAAACACAAACAACGGCGCTTTTCTCTGGAAAACAAAACTCGCCTACCAACATTTTGATGGCAGATTGCAGGAGCCTCTTGGTACTATCAAATCAGCCGAACTTGGCACTGGTGCCACCATGGGTCTGGGAACCATCCTGCCTATCGTACCTTTTCAGGAGCCAGCTGGTCACTCCCAGCCATAGGCCCCCAGACACAAACCTCGGCTCCTTTCCCTGGCAAACAAAAGTAAGCAGCCCTGCTTCTGGATGGCAGATTGCAGGAGCCACTTTGCACCATCAAACTGGCCCGACTTGTCACTGTTGCCACCTCTGGTCTGGGAACCATCCTGCGTATCGTGGATTCTAATTAGCCAGCCGGCCACTCCCAGCCACAGGCCCCCAAACACAAACAACGGCGCTTTTCCCTGGAAAACAAAACTCGCCTGACAACTTTTTGATGGCAGATTGCAGGAGCCACTTGGTACTATCAAACCAGCCCAACTTGGCACTGGTGCCACCATGGGTCTGGTCACCATCCTGCCTATCGTAGCTTTTCAGGAGCCAGCCGGTCACTCCCAGCCATAGGCCCCCAGACACAAAGCTCGGCCCGTTTCCCTGGCAAACAAAAGTAAGCTGCCCCGCTTCTGGATGGCAGATAGTAGGACGCACTTGGTACTATCAAACCAGCCCAAGTTGGCACTGGTGCCACCACTGGTCTGGGAACAATGCTGCGTATCGTGGATTCTAAGGAGCCAGCCGGCCACTCCCTGCCACAGGCCCCCAAACACAAACAACGGCGCTTTTCCCTGGAAAACAAAACTCGCCTGACAACTTTTTGATGGCAGATTGCAGGAGCCACTTGGTACTATCAAACCAGCCCAACCTGGCACTGGTGCCACCATGGGTCTGGTCACCATCCTGCCTATCGTAGCTTTTCAGGAGCCAGCCGGTCACTCCCAGCCATAGGCCCCCAGACACAAACCTCGGCCCGTTTCCCTGGAAAACAAAAGTAAGCTGCCCCGCTTCTGGATGGCAGATTGCAGGACGCACTTGGTACTATCAAACCAGCCCGACTTGGCACTGGTGCCACGTCAAGTCTGGGAACCATCCTGCGTATCGTGGATTCTAAGGAGCCAGCCGGCCACTCCCAGCCACAGGCCCCCAAACACAAACAACGGCGCTTTTCCCTGGAAAACAAAACTCGCCTGCCAACTTTTTGATAGCAGATTGCAGGAGCCACTTGGTACTATCAAACCAGCCCAACTTGGCACAGGTTCCACCTCTGATCTGGGAACCATGCTGAGTATCGTGGATTCTAAGGAGCCAGCCGGCCACTCCCAGCCACAGGCCCCCAAACACAAACAACGGCGCTTTTCCCTGGAAAACAAAACTCGCCCGCCAAGTTTGTGATGGCAGATTGCAGGAGCCACTTGGTACTATCAAACCAGCCCAACTTGGCACTGGTGCCGTCATGGGTCTGGTCACCATCCTGCCTATCGTAGCTTTTCACGAGCCAGCCGGTCACTCCCAGCCATAGGCCCCCAGACAAAAACCTCGGCCCGTTTCCCTGGCAAACAAAAGTAAGCTGCCCCGCTTCTGGATGGCAGATTGCAGGAACCACTTGTTACTATCAAACCAGCCCAACTTGGCACTGGTGCCACCATGGGTCTGGGAACCATCCTTTGTATCGTGGATTCTAATTAGCCATCCGTCCACTCCAGGCCATAGGGCCCCAGGCACAAACAACGGCGCTTTTCCCTGGAAAACAAAACTCGCCTGCCAACTTTTTGATGGCCGATTGCAGGAACCACTTGGTATTATCAAGCCAGCCCGACTTGGCACTGGTGCCACCTTGGGTCTGGGAACCATGCTGCGTATCGTGGATTCTAAGGAGCCAGCCGGCCACTCCCTGCCACAGGCCCCCAAACACAAACAACGGCGCTTTTCCCTGGAAAACAAAACTCGCCTGCCAAGTTTTTGATGGCAGATTGCAGGAGCCACTTGGTACTATCAAACCAGCCCAACTTGGCACTGGTGCCACCATGGGTCTGGTCACCATCCTGCCTATCGTAGCTTTTCAGGAGCCAGCCAGCCACCCCCAGCCAGAGGCCCCCAGACAAATATTTCGGCCCGTTTCCCTGGCAAACAAAAGTAAGCTGCCCCGCTTCTGCATGGCAGATTGCAGGAGCCACTTTGCACCGTCAAACCAGCCCAACTTGGCACTGGTGCCACCTCAGGTCTGGGAACCATCCTGCGTCTCGTGGGTTCTAATTAGCCATCCGTCCACTCCAGGCCATAGGGCCCCAGGCACAAACAACGGCGCTTTTCCCTGGAAAACAAAACTCGCCTGCCAACATTTTGATGGCCGATTGCAGGAACCACTTGGTATTATCAAGCCAGCCCAACTTGGCACTGGTGCCACCATGGGTCTGGTCACCATCCTGCCTATCGTAGCTTTTCAGGAGCCAGCCGGTCACTCCCAGCCATAGGCCCCCAGACACAAACCTCGGACCGTTTCCCTGGCAAACAAAAGTAAGCTGCCCCGCTTCTGGATGGCAGATTGCAGGAACCACTTGGTACTATCAAACCAGCCCAACTTGGCACTGGTGCCACCATGGGTCTGGGAACCATCCTGTGTATCGTGGATTCTAATTAGCCATCCGTCCACTCCAGGCCATAGGGCCCCAGGCACAAACAACGGCGCTTTTCCCTGGAAAACAAAACTCGCCTGCGAACATTTTGATGGCCGATTGCAGGAACCACTTGGTATTATCAAGCCAGCCCGACTTGGCACTGGTGCCACCTTGGGTCTGGGAACCATGCTGCGTATCGTGGATTTTAAGGAGCCAGCCGGCCACTCCCAGCCACCGGCCCCCAAACACAAACAACGACGCTTTTCCCTGGAAATCAACACTCGCTTGCCGACTTTTTGATGGCAGATTGCAGGAGCCACTTGGTACTATCAAACCAGCCCAACTTGGCACTGGTGCCACCATGGGTCTGGTCACCATCCTGCCTATCGTAGCTTTTCATGAGCCAGCCGGCCACTCCCAGCCATAGGCCCCCAGACACAAACCTCGGCCCGTTTCCCTGGCAAACAAAAGTAAGCTGCCCCGCTTCTGGATGGCAGATTCCCGGACGCACTTGTTACAATCAAACCAGCCCAACTTGGCACTGGTGCCACCTCTGGTCTGGGAACCATCCTGCGTATCGTGGATTCTAAGGAGCCAGCCGGCCACTCCCAGCCACAGGCCCCCAAACACAAACAACGGCGCTTTTCCCTGGAAAACAAAACTCGCCTGCCAAGTTTTTGATGGCAGATTGCAGGAGCCACTTGGTACTATCAAACCAGCCCAACTTGGCACTGGTGCCGTCATGGGTCTGGTCACCATCCTGCCTATCGTAGCTTTTCACGAGCCAGCCGGTCACTTCCAGGCTTAGGCCCCCAGACACAATCCTCGGACCGTTTCCCTGGCAAACAAAAGTAAGCTGCCCCGCTTCTGGATGGCAGATTGCAGGAACCACTTGGTACTATCAAACCAGCCCAAGTTGGCACTGGTGCCACCATGGGTCTGGGAACCATCCTGTGTATCGTGGATTCTAATTAGCCATCCGTCCACTCCAGGCCATAGGGCCCCAGGCACAAACAACGGCGCTTTTCCCTGGATAACAAACTCGCCTGCCAAATTTTTGATGGCAGATTGCAGGAGCCACTTGGTACTATCAAACCAGCCCAACTTGGCACTGGTACCACCATGGGTCTGGTCACCATCCTGCCTATCGTAGCTTTTCAGGAGCCAGCCGGTCACTCCCAGCCATAGGCCCCGAGACACAAACCTCGGCCCGTTTCCCTGGCAAACAAAAGTAAGCTGCCCCGCTTCTGGATGGCAGATTGCAGGAGCCACTTGGTACTATCAAACCAGCCCGACTTGGCACTGGTGCCACCACTGGTCTGGGAACCATCCTGCGTATCGTGGATTCTAATTAGCCAGCTGGCCACTCCCAGCCACAGGCACCCAAACACAAACGACGGCGCTTTTCCCTGGAAAACAAAACTCGCCTGACAACTTTTTGATGGCAGATTGCAGGAGCCACTTGGTACTATCAAACCAGCCCAACTTGGCACTGGTGCCGTCATGGGTCTGGTCACCATCCTGCCTATCGTAGCTTTTCAGGAGCCAGCCGGTCACTCCCAGCCATAGGCCCCCAGACAAATACCTCGGCCCGTTTCCCTGGAAAACAAAAGTAAGCTGCCCCGCTTCTGGATGGCAGATTGCAGGACGCACTTGGTACTATCAAACCAGCCCGACTTGGCACTGGTGCCACGTCAAGTCTGGGAACCATCCTGCGTATCGTGGATTCTAAGGAGCCAGCCGGCCACTCCCTGCCACAGGCCCCCAAACACAAACAACGGCGCTTTTCCCTGGAAAACAAAACTCACCTGCCAACTTTTTGATGGCAGATTGCAGGAGCAACTTGGTACTATCAAACCAGCCCAACTTGGCACTGGTGCCACCATGGGTCTGGTCACCATCCTGCCTATCGTAACTTTTCAGGAGACAGCCGGTCACTCTCAGCCATAGGCCCCCAAACAAAACCCACGGCCCGTTTCCCTGGCAAACAAAAGTAAGCTGCCCCGCTTCTGGATGGCAGATTCCCGGACGCACTTGGTACTATCAAACCAGCCCAACTTGGCACTGGTTCCACCTCTGATCTGGGAACCATGCTGAGTATCGTGGATTCTAAGGAGCCAGCCGGCCACTCCCAGCCACAGGCCCCCAAACACAAACAACGGCGCTTTTCCCTGGAAAACAAAACTCGCCCGCCAAGTTTGTGATGGCAGATTGCAGGAGCCACTTGGTACTATCAAACCAGCCCAACTTGGCACTGGTGCCGTCATGGGTCTGGTCACCATCCTGCCTATCGTAGCTTTTCACGAGCCAGCCGGTCACTCCCAGCCATAGGCCCCCAGACAAAAACCTCGGCCCGTTTCCCTGGAAAACAAAAGTAAGCTGCCCCGCTTCTGGATGGCAGATTGCAGGAACCACTTGGTACTATCAAACCAGCCCAACTTGGCACTGGTGCCACCATGGGTCTGGGAACCATCCTGTGTATCGTGGATTCTAATTAGCCATCCGTCCACTCCAGGCCATAGGGCCCCAGGCACAAACAACAGCGCTTTTCCCTGGAAAACAAAACTCGCCTGCCAACTTTTTGATGGCCGATTGCAGGAACCACTTGGTATTATCTAGCCAGCCCAACTTGGCACTGGTGCCACCATGGGTCTGGTCACCATCCTGCCTATCGTAGCTTTTCAGGAGCCAGCCGGTCACTCCCAGCCATAGGCCCCCAGACACAAACCTCGGACCGTTTCCCTGGCAAACAAAAGTAAGCTGCCCCGCTTCTGGATGGCAGATTGCAGGAACCACTTGTTACTATCAAACCAGCCCAACTTGGCACTGGTGCCACCATGGGTCTGGGAACCATCCTGTGTATCGTGGATTCTAATTAGCCATCCGTCCACTCCAGGCCATAGGGCCCCAGGCACAAACAACGGCGCTTTTCCCTGGAAAACAAAACTCGCCTGCCAACTTTTTGATGGCCGATTGCAGGAACCACTTGGTATTATCAAGCCAGCCCGACTTGGCACTGGTGCCACCTTGGGTCTGGGAACCATGCTGCGTATCATGGATTCTAAGGAGCCAGCCGGCCACTCCCTGCCACAGGCCCCCAAACACAAACAACGGCGCTTTTCCCTGGAAAACAAAATTCGCCTGCCAAGTTTTTGATGGCAGATTGCAGGAGCCACTTGGTACTATCAAACCAGCCCAACTTGGCACTGGTGCCACCATGGGTCTGGTCACCATCCTGCCTATCGTAGCTTTTCAGGAGCCAGCCAGCCACCCCCAGCCAGAGGCCCCCAGACAAATATTTCGGCCCGTTTCCCTGGCAAACAAAAGTAAGCTGCCCCGCTTCTGCATGGCAGATTGCAGGAGCCACTTTGCACCGTCAAACCAGCCCAACTTGGCACTGGTGCCACCTCAGGTCTGGGAACCATCCTGCGTCTCGTGGGTTCTAATTAGCCATCCGTCCACTCCAGGCCATAGGGCCCCAGGCACAAACAACGGCGCTTTTCCCTGGAAAACAAAACTCGCCTGCCAACTTTTTGATGGCCAATATCAGGAACCACTTGGTATTATCAAGCCAGCCCAACTTGGCACTGGTGCCACCATGGGTCTGGTCACCATCCTGCCTATCGTAGCTTTTCAGGAGCCAGCCGGTCACTCCCAGCCATAGGCCCCCAGACAAAAACCTCGGACCGTTTCCCTGGCAAACAAAAGTAAGCTGCCCCGCTTCTGGATGGCAGATTGCAGGAACCACTTGGTACTATCAAACCAGCCCAACTTGGCACTGGTGCCACCATGGGTCTGGGAACCATCCTGTGTATCGTGGATTCTAATTAGCCATCCGTCCACTCCAGGCCATAGGGCCCCAGGCACAAACAACGGCGCTTTTCCCTGGAAAACAAAACTCGCCTGCGAACATTTTGATGGCCGATTGCAGGAACCACTTGGTATTATCAAGCCAGCCCGACTTGGCACTGGTGCCACCTTGGGTCTGGGAACCATGCTGCGTATCGTGGATTCTAAGGAGCCAGCCGGCCACTCCCAGCCACAGGCCCCCAAACACAAACAACGACGCTTTTCCCTGGAAATCAACACTCGCTTGCCGACTTTTTGATGGCAGATTGCAGGAGCCACTTGGTACTATCAAACCAGCCCAACTTGGCACTGGTGCCACCATGGGTCTGGTCACCATCCTGCCTATCGTAGCTTTTCATGAGCCAGCCGGCCACTCCCAGCCATAGGCCCCCAGACACAAACCTCGGCCCGTTTCCCTGGCAAACAAAAGTAAGCTGCCCCGCTTCTGGATGGCAGATTCCCGGACGCACTTGTTACAATCAAACCAGCCCAACTTGGCACTGGTGCCACCTCTGGTCTGGGAACCATGCTGAGTATCGTGGATTCTAAGGAGCCAGCCGGCCACTCCCAGCCACAGGCCCCCAAACACAAACAACGGCGCTTTTCCCTGGAAAACAAAACTCGCCTGCCAAGTTTTTGATGGCAGATTGCAGGAGCCACTTGGTACTATCAAACCAGCCCAACTTGGCACTGGTGCCGTCATGGGTCTGGTCACCATCCTGCCTATCGTAGCTTTTCACGAGCCAGCCGGTCACTTCCAGGCTTAGTCCCCCAGACACAATCCTCGGACCGTTTCCCTGGCAAACAAAAGTAAGCTGCCCCGCTTCTGGATGGCAGATTGCAGGAACCACTTGGTACTATCAAACCAGCCCAACTTGGCACTGGTGCCACCATGGGTCTGGGAACCATCCTGTGTATCGTGGATTCTAATTAGCCATCCGTCCACTCCAGGCCATAGGGCCCCAGGCACAAACAACGGCGCTTTTCCCTGGATAACAAACTCGCCTGCCAAATTTTTGATGGCAGATTGCAGGAGCCACTTGGTACTATCAAACCAGCCCAACTTGGCACTGGTGCCACCATGGGTCTGGTCACCATCCTGCCTATCGTAGCTTTTCAGGAGCCAGCCGGTCACTCCCAGCCATAGGCCCCGAGACACAAACCTCGGACCGTTTCCCTGGCAAACAAAAGTAAGCTACCC
The DNA here is from genome assembly GCF_035770615.1 of Melospiza melodia melodia. Classification (NCBI taxonomy): domain Eukaryota; kingdom Metazoa; phylum Chordata; class Aves; order Passeriformes; family Passerellidae; genus Melospiza; species Melospiza melodia. The sequence goes on along the minus strand of NC_086196.1, from coordinate 94,821,957 downwards.
CGCTTCTGGATGGCAGATTGCAGGACGCACTTGGTACTATCAAACCAGCCCAACTTGGCACTGGTGCCACCTCAGGTCTGGGAACCATCCTGCGTCTCGTGGATTCTAAGGAGCCAGCCGGCCACTCCCACCCATAGGCCCCCAAACAAAAACAACGGCGCTTTTCCCTGGAAATCAACACTCGCTTCCCGACTTTTTGATGGCAGATTGCAGGAGCCACTTGGTACTATCAAACCAGCCCAACTTGGCACTGGTGCCACCATGGGTCTGGTCACCATCATGCCTCTCGTAGCTTTTCAGGTCCTAGCCGGTCACGCACAGCCATAGGCCCCCAGACACAAACCTTGGCCCGTTTCCCTGGCAAACAAAAGTAAGCTGCCCCGTTTCTGGATGGCAGATTTCAGTAGCAACTTTGCACCATCAAACTGGCCCGACTTGTCACTGGTGCCACTTTAGGTCTGGGAACCATCCTGCGTATCGTGGATTCTAATTAGCCATCCGGCCACTCCCACCCACAGGCCCCCAAACACAAACAACGGCGCTTTTCTCTGGAAAACAAAACTCGCCTACCAACATTTTGATGGCAGATTGCAGGAGCCTCTTGGTACTATCAAATCAGCCGAACTTGGCACTGGTGCCACCATGGGTCTGGGAACCATCCTGCCTATCGTACCTTTTCAGGAGCCAGCTGGTCACTCCCAGCCATAGGCCCCCAGACACAAACCTCGGCTCCTTTCCCTGGCAAACAAAAGTAAGCAGCCCTGCTTCTGGATGGCAGATTGCAGGAGCCACTTTGCACCATCAAACTGGCCCGACTTGTCACTGTTGCCACCTCTGGTCTGGGAACCATCCTGCGTATCGTGGATTCTAATTAGCCAGCCGGCCACTCCCAGCCACAGGCCCCCAAACACAAACAACGGCGCTTTTCCCTGGAAAACAAAACTCGCCTGACAACTTTTTGATGGCAGATTGCAGGAGCCACTTGGTACTATCAAACCAGCCCAACTTGGCACTGGTGCCACCATGGGTCTGGTCACCATCCTGCCTATCGTAGCTTTTCAGGAGCCAGCCGGTCACTCCCAGCCATAGGCCCCCAGACACAAAGCTCGGCCCGTTTCCCTGGCAAACAAAAGTAAGCTGCCCCGCTTCTGGATGGCAGATAGTAGGACGCACTTGGTACTATCAAACCAGCCCAAGTTGGCACTGGTGCCACCACTGGTCTGGGAACAATGCTGCGTATCGTGGATTCTAAGGAGCCAGCCGGCCACTCCCTGCCACAGGCCCCCAAACACAAACAACGGCGCTTTTCCCTGGAAAACAAAACTCGCCTGACAACTTTTTGATGGCAGATTGCAGGAGCCACTTGGTACTATCAAACCAGCCCAACCTGGCACTGGTGCCACCATGGGTCTGGTCACCATCCTGCCTATCGTAGCTTTTCAGGAGCCAGCCGGTCACTCCCAGCCATAGGCCCCCAGACACAAACCTCGGCCCGTTTCCCTGGAAAACAAAAGTAAGCTGCCCCGCTTCTGGATGGCAGATTGCAGGACGCACTTGGTACTATCAAACCAGCCCGACTTGGCACTGGTGCCACGTCAAGTCTGGGAACCATCCTGCGTATCGTGGATTCTAAGGAGCCAGCCGGCCACTCCCAGCCACAGGCCCCCAAACACAAACAACGGCGCTTTTCCCTGGAAAACAAAACTCGCCTGCCAACTTTTTGATAGCAGATTGCAGGAGCCACTTGGTACTATCAAACCAGCCCAACTTGGCACTGGTGCCACCATGGGTCTGGTCACCATCCTGCCTATCGTAACTTTTCAGGAGCCAGCGGGTCACTCCCAGCCATAGGCCCCCAGACAAATACCTCGGCCCGTTTCCCTGGCAAACAAAAGTAAGCTGCCCCGCTTCTGGATGGCAGATTCCCGGACGCACTTGGTACTATCAAACCAGCCCAACTTGGCACTGGTGCCACCTCTGATCTGGGAACCATGCTGAGTATCGTGGATTCTAAGGAGCCAGCCGGCCACTCCCAGCCACAGGCCCCCAAACACAAACAACGGCGCTTTTCCCTGGAAAACAAAACTCGCCTGCCAACTTTTTGATGGCAGATTGCAGGAGCCACTTGGTACTATCAAACCAGCCCAACTTGGCACTGGTGCCGTCATGGGTCTGGTCACCATCCTGCCTATCGTAGCTTTTCAGGAGCCAGCCGGTCACTCCCAGCCATAGGCCCCCAGACAAAAACCTCGGCCCGTTTCCCTGGAAAACAAAAGTAAGCTGCCCCGCTTCTGGATGGCAGATTGCAGGAACCACTTGGTACTATCAAACCAGCCCAACTTGGCACTGGTGCCACCATGGGTCTGGGAACCATCCTGTGTATCGTGGATTCTAATTAGCCATCCGTCCACTCCAGGCCTTAGGGCCCCAGGCACAAACAACGGCGCTTTTCCCTGGAAAACAAAACACCCCTGCCAACTTTTTGATGGCCGATTGCAGGAACCACTTGGTATTATCTAGCCAGCCCAACTTGGCACTGGTGCCACCATGGGTCTGGTCACCATCCTGCCTATCGTAGCTTTTCAGGAGCCAGCCGGTCACTCCCAGCCATAGGCCCCCAGACACAAACCTCGGACCGTTTCCCTGGCAAACAAAAGTAAGCTGCCCCGCTTCTGGATGGCAGATTGCAGGAACCACTTGTTACTATCAAACCAGCCCAACTTGGCACTGGTGCCACCATGGGTCTGGGAACCATCCTGTGTATCGTGGATTCTAATTAGCCATCCGTCCACTCCAGGCCATAGGGCCCCAGGCACAAACAAAGGCGCTTTTCCCTGGAAAACAAAACTCGCCTGCGAACATTTTGATGGCCAATTGCAGGAACCACTTGGTATTATCAAGCCAGCCCGACTTGGCACTGGTGCCACCTTGGGTCTGGGAACCATGCTGCGTATCGTGGATTCTAAGGAGCCAGCCGGCCACTCCCAGCCACAGGCCCCCAAACACAAACAACGGCGCTTTTCCCTGGAAAACAAAACTCGCCTGCCAAGTTTTTGATGGCAGATTGCAGGAGCCACTTGGTACTATCAAACCAGCCCAACTTGGCACTGGTGCCACCATGGGTCTGGTCACCATCCTGCCTATCGTAGCTTTTCAGGAGCCAGCCAGCCACCCCCAGCCAGAGGCCCCCAGACAAATATTTCGGCCCGTTTCCCTGGCAAACAAAAGTAAGCTGCCCCGCTTCTGCATGGCAGATTGCAGGAGCCACTTTGCACCGTCAAACCAGCCCAACTTGGCACTGGTGCCACCTCAGGCCTGGGAACCATCCTGCGTATCGTGGGTTCTAATTAGGCATCCGTCCACTCCAGGCCATAGGGCCCCAGGCACAAACAACGGCGCTTTTCCCTGGAAAACAAAACTCGCCTGCCAACTTTTTGATGGCCGATTGCAGGAACCACTTGGTATTATCAAGCCAGCCCAACTTGGCACTGGTGCCACCATGGGTCTGGTCACCATCCTGCCTATCGTAGCTTTTCAGGAGCCAGCCGGTCACTCCCAGCCATAGGCCCCCAGACACAAACCTCGGACCGTTTCCCTGGCAAACAAAAGTAAGCTGCCCCGCTTCTGGATGGCAGATTGCAGGAACCACTTGGTACTATCAAACCAGCCCAACTTGGCACTGGTGCCACCATGGGTCTGGGAACCATCCTGTGTATCGTGGATTCTAATTAGCCATCCGTCCACTCCAGGCCATAGGGCCCCAGGCACAAACAACGGCGCTTTTCCCTGGAAAACAAAACTCGCCTGCCAACTTTTTGATGGCCGATTGCAGGAACCACTTGGTATTATCAAGCCAGCCCGACTTGGCACTGGTGCCACCTTGGGTCTGGGAACCATGCTGCGTATCGTGGATTCTAAGGAGCCAGCCGGCCACTCCCAGCCACAGGCCCCCAAACACAAACAACGACGCTTTTCCCTGGAAATCAACACTCGCTTGCCGATTTTTGATGGCAGATTGCAGGAGCCACTTGGTACTATCAAACCAGCCCAACTTGGCACTGGTGCCACCATGGGTCTGGTCACCATCCTGCCTATCGTAGCTTTTCAGGAGCCAGCCGGTCACTCCCAGCCATAGGCCCCCAGACAAATACCTCGGCCCGTTTCCCTGGCAAACAAAAGTAAGCTGCCCCGCTTCTGGATGGCAGATTGCAGAAGCCACTTGGTACTATCAAACCAGCCCAACTTGGCACTGGTGCCACCTCTGGTCTGGGAACCATCCTGCGTATCGTAAATTTTAAGGAGCCAGCCGGTTGTCCCAGCCATAGGCCCCCAAACACAAACAACGGTCCGTTTCCCTGGCAAACAAAAGTAAGCTGCCCCGCTTCTGGATGGCAGATTGCAGGAACCACTTGTTACTATCAAACCAGCCCAACTTGGCACTGGTGCCACCATGGGTCTGGGAACCATCCTGTGTATCGTGGATTCTAATTAGCCATCCGTCCACTCCAGGCCATAGGGCCCCAGGCACAAACAACGGCGCTTTTCCCTGGAAAACAAAACTCGCCTGCCAACTTTTTGATGGCCGATTGCAGGAACCACTTGGTATTATCAAGCCAGCCCGACTTGGCACTGGTGCCACCTTGGGTCTGGGAACCATGCTGCGTATCATGGATTCTAAGGAGCCAGCCGGCCACTCCCTGCCACAGGCCCCCAAACACAAACAACGGCGCTTTTCCCTGGAAAACAAAACTCGCCTGCCAAGTTTTTGATGGCAGATTGCAGGAGCCACTTGGTACTATCAAACCAGCCCAACTTGGCACTGGTGCCACCATGGGTCTGGTCACCATCCTGCCTATCGTAGCTTTTCAGGAGCCAGCCAGCCACCCCCAGCCAGAGGCCCCCAGACAAATATTTCGGCCCGTTTCCCTGGCAAACAAAAGTAAGCTGCCCCGCTTCTGCATGGCAGATTGCAGGAGCCACTTTGCACCGTCAAACCAGCCCAACTTGGCACTGGTGCCACCTCAGGTCTGGGAACCATCCTGCGTCTCGTGGGTTCTAATTAGCCATCCGTCCACTCCAGGCCATAGGGCCCCAGGCACAAACAACGGCGCTTTTCCCTGGAAAACAAAACTCGCCTGCCAACTTTTTGATGGCCAATATCAGGAACCACTTGGTATTATCAAGCCAGCCCAACTTGGCACTGGTGCCACCATGGGTCTGGTCACCATCCTGCCTATCGTAGCTTTTCAGGAGCCAGCCGGTCACTCCCAGCCATAGGCCCCCAGACAAAAACCTCGGACCGTTTCCCTGGCAAACAAAAGTAAGCTGCCCCGCTTCTGGATGGCAGATTGCAGGAACCACTTGGTACTATCAAACCAGCCCAACTTGGCACTGGTGCCACCATGGGTCTGGGAACCATCCTGTGTATCGTGGATTCTAATTAGCCATCCGTCCACTCCAGGCCATAGGGCCCCAGGCACAAACAACGGCGCTTTTCCCTGGAAAACAAAACTCGCCTGCGAACATTTTGATGGCCGATTGCAGGAACCACTTGGTATTATCAAGCCAGCCCGACTTGGCACTGGTGCCACCTTGGGTCTGGGAACCATGCTGCGTATCGTGGATTCTAAGGAGCCAGCCGGCCACTCCCAGCCACAGGCCCCCAAACACAAACAACGACGCTTTTCCCTGGAAATCAACACTCGCTTGCCGACTTTTTGATGGCAGATTGCAGGAGCCACTTGGTACTATCAAACCAGCCCAACTTGGCACTGGTGCCACCATGGGTCTGGTCACCATCCTGCCTATCGTAGCTTTTCATGAGCCAGCCGGCCACTCCCAGCCATAGGCCCCCAGACACAAACCTCGGCCCGTTTCCCTGGCAAACAAAAGTAAGCTGCCCCGCTTCTGGATGGCAGATTCCCGGACGCACTTGTTACAATCAAACCAGCCCAACTTGGCACTGGTGCCACCTCTGGTCTGGGAACCATGCTGAGTATCGTGGATTCTAAGGAGCCAGCCGGCCACTCCCAGCCACAGGCCCCCAAACACAAACAACGGCGCTTTTCCCTGGAAAACAAAACTCGCCTGCCAAGTTTTTGATGGCAGATTGCAGGAGCCACTTGGTACTATCAAACCAGCCCAACTTGGCACTGGTGCCGTCATGGGTCTGGTCACCATCCTGCCTATCGTAGCTTTTCACGAGCCAGCCGGTCACTTCCAGGCTTAGTCCCCCAGACACAATCCTCGGACCGTTTCCCTGGCAAACAAAAGTAAGCTGCCCCGCTTCTGGATGGCAGATTGCAGGAACCACTTGGTACTATCAAACCAGCCCAACTTGGCACTGGTGCCACCATGGGTCTGGGAACCATCCTGTGTATCGTGGATTCTAATTAGCCATCCGTCCACTCCAGGCCATAGGGCCCCAGGCACAAACAACGGCGCTTTTCCCTGGATAACAAACTCGCCTGCCAAATTTTTGATGGCAGATTGCAGGAGCCACTTGGTACTATCAAACCAGCCCAACTTGGCACTGGTGCCACCATGGGTCTGGTCACCATCCTGCCTATCGTAGCTTTTCAGGAGCCAGCCGGTCACTCCCAGCCATAGGCCCCGAGACACAAACCTCGGACCGTTTCCCTGGCAAACAAAAGTAAGCTACCCCGCTTCTGGATGGCAGATTGCAGGACGCACTTGGTACTATCAAACCAGCCCAACTTGGCACTGGTGCCACCTCAGGTCTGGGAACCATCCTGCGTCTCGTGGATTCTAAGGAGCCAGCCGGCCACTCCCACCCATAGGCCCCCAAACAAAAACAACGGCGCTTTTCCCTGGAAATCAACACTCGCTTCCCGACTTTTTGATGGCAGATTGCAGGAGCCACTTGGTACTATCAAACCAGCCCAACTTGGCACTGGTGCCACCATGGGTCTGGTCACCATCATGCCTCTCGTAGCTTTTCAGGTCCTAGCCGGTCACGCACAGCCATAGGCCCCCAGACACAAACCTTGGCCCGTTTCCCTGGCAAACAAAAGTAAGCTGCCCCGTTTCTGGATGGCAGATTTCAGTAGCAACTTTGCACCATCAAACTGGCCCGACTTGTCACTGGTGCCACTTTAGGTCTGGGAACCATCCTGCGTATCGTGGATTCTAATTAGCCATCCGGCCACTCCCACCCACAGGCCCCCAAACACAAACAACGGCGCTTTTCTCTGGAAAACAAAACTCGCCTACCAACATTTTGATGGCAGATTGCAGGAGCCTCTTGGTACTATCAAATCAGCCGAACTTGGCACTGGTGCCACCATGGGTCTGGGAACCATCCTGCCTATCGTACCTTTTCAGGAGCCAGCTGGTCACTCCCAGCCATAGGCCCCCAGACACAAACCTCGGCTCCTTTCCCTGGCAAACAAAAGTAAGCAGCCCTGCTTCTGGATGGCAGATTGCAGGAGCCACTTTGCACCATCAAACTGGCCCGACTTGTCACTGTTGCCACCTCTGGTCTGGGAACCATCCTGCGTATCGTGGATTCTAATTAGCCAGCCGGCCACTCCCAGCCACAGGCCCCCAAACACAAACAACGGCGCTTTTCCCTGGAAAACAAAACTCGCCTGACAACTTTTTGATGGCAGATTGCAGGAGCCACTTGGTACTATCAAACCAGCCCAACTTGGCACTGGTGCCACCATGGGTCTGGTCACCATCCTGCCTATCGTAGCTTTTCAGGAGCCAGCCGGTCACTCCCAGCCATAGGCCCCCAGACACAAAGCTCGGCCCGTTTCCCTGGCAAACAAAAGTAAGCTGCCCCGCTTCTGGATGGCAGATAGTAGGACGCACTTGTTACTATCAAACCAGCCCGACTTGGCACTGGTGCCACCACTGGTCTGGGAACAATGCTGCGTATCGTGGATTCTAAGGAGCCAGCCGGCCACTCCCTGCCACAGGCCCCCAAACACAAACAACGGCGCTTTTCCCTGGAAAACAAAACTCGCCTGACAACTTTTTGATGGCAGATTGCAGGAGCCACTTGGTACTATCAAACCAGCCCAACCTGGCACTGGTGCCACCATGGGTCTGGTCACCATCCTGCCTATCGTAGCTTTTCAGGAGCCAGCCGGTCACTCCCAGCCATAGGCCCCCAGACAAATACCTCGGCCCGTTTCCCTGGAAAACAAAAGTAAGCTGCCCCGCTTCTGGATGGCAGATTGCAGGACGCACTTGGTACTATCAAACCAGCCCGACTTGGCACTGGTGCCACGTCAAGTCTGGGAACCATCCTGCGTATCGTGGATTCTAAGGAGCCAGCCGGCCACTCCCAGCCACAGGCCCCCAAACACAAACAACGGCGCTTTTCCCTGGAAAACAAAACTCGCCTGCCAACTTTTTGATAGCAGATTGCAGGAGCCACTTGGTACTATCAAACCAGCCCAACTTGGCACTGGTGCCACCATGGGTCTGGTCACCATCCTGCCTATCGTAACTTTTCAGGAGCCAGCGGGTCACTCCCAGCCATAGGCCCCCAGACAAATACCTCGGCCCGTTTCCCTGGCAAACAAAAGTAAGCTGCCCCGCTTCTGGATGGCAGATTCCCGGACGCACTTGGTACTATCAAACCAGCCCAACTTGGCACTGGTGCCACCTCTGATCTGGGAACCATGCTGAGTATCGTGGATTCTAAGGAGCCAGCCGGCCACTCCCAGCCACAGGCCCCCAAACACAAACAACGGCGCTTTTCCCTGGAAAACAAAACTCGCCTGCCAACTTTTTGATGGCAGATTGCAGGAGCCACTTGGTACTATCAAACCAGCCCAACTTGGCACTGGTGCCGTCATGGGTCTGGTCACCATCCTGCCTATCGTAGCTTTTCAGGAGCCAGCCGGTCACTCCCAGCCATAGGCCCCCAGACAAAAACCTCGGCCCGTTTCCCTGGAAAACAAAAGTAAGCTGCCCCGCTTCTGGATGGCAGATTGCAGGAACCACTTGGTACTATCAAACCAGCCCAACTTGGCACTGGTGCCACCATGGGTCTGGGAACCATCCTGTGTATCGTGGATTCTAATTAGCCATCCGTCCACTCCAGGCCTTAGGGCCCCAGGCACAAACAACGGCGCTTTTCCCTGGAAAACAAAACACCCCTGCCAACTTTTTGATGGCCGATTGCAGGAACCACTTGGTATTATCTAGCCAGCCCAACTTGGCACTGGTGCCACCATGGGTCTGGTCACCATCCTGCCTATCGTAGCTTTTCAGGAGCCAGCCGGTCACTCCCAGCCATAGGCCCCCAGACACAAACCTCGGACCGTTTCCCTGGCAAACAAAAGTAAGCTGCCCCGCTTCTGGATGGCAGATTGCAGGAACCACTTGTTACTATCAAACCAGCCCAACTTGGCACTGGTGCCACCATGGGTCTGGGAACCATCCTGTGTATCGTGGATTCTAATTAGCCATCCGTCCACTCCAGGCCATAGGGCCCCAGGCACAAACAAAGGCGCTTTTCCCTGGAAAACAAAACTCGCCTGCGAACATTTTGATGGCCAATTGCAGGAACCACTTGGTATTATCAAGCCAGCCCGACTTGGCACTGGTGCCACCTTGGGTCTGGGAACCATGCTGCGTATCGTGGATTCTAAGGAGCCAGCCGGCCACTCCCAGCCACAGGCCCCCAAACACAAACAACGGCGCTTTTCCCTGGAAAACAAAACTCGCCTGCCAAGTTTTTGATGGCAGATTGCAGGAGCCACTTGGTACTATCAAACCAGCCCAACTTGGCACTGGTGCCACCATGGGTCTGGTCACCATCCTGCCTATCGTAGCTTTTCAGGAGCCAGCCAGCCACCCCCAGCCAGAGGCCCCCAGACAAATATTTCGGCCCGTTTCCCTGGCAAACAAAAGTAAGCTGCCCCGCTTCTGCATGGCAGATTGCAGGAGCCACTTTGCACCGTCAAACCAGCCCAACTTGGCACTGGTGCCACCTCAGGCCTGGGAACCATCCTGCGTATCGTGGGTTCTAATTAGGCATCCGTCCACTCCAGGCCATAGGGCCCCAGGCACAAACAACGGCGCTTTTCCCTGGAAAACAAAACTCGCCTGCCAACTTTTTGATGGCCGATTGCAGGAACCACTTGGTATTATCAAGCCAGCCCAACTTGGCACTGGTGCCACCATGGGTCTGGTCACCATCCTGCCTATCGTAGCTTTTCAGGAGCCAGCCGGTCACTCCCAGCCATAGGCCCCCAGACACAAACCTCGGACCGTTTCCCTGGCAAACAAAAGTAAGCTGCCCCGCTTCTGGATGGCAGATTGCAGGAACCACTTGGTACTATCAAACCAGCCCAACTTGGCACTGGTGCCACCATGGGTCTGGGAACCATCCTGTGTATCGTGGATTCTAATTAGCCATCCGTCCACTCCAGGCCATAGGGCCCCAGGCACAAACAACGGCACTTTTCCCTGGAAAACAAAACTCGCCTGCGAACATTTTGATGGCCGATTGCAGGAACCACTTGGTATTATCAAGCCAGCCCGACTTGGCACTGGTGCCACCTTGGGTCTGGGAACCATGCTGCGTATCGTGGATTCTAAGGAGCCAGCCGGCCACTCCCAGCCACAGGCCCCCAAACACAAACAACGACGCTTTTCCCTGGAAATCAACACTCGCTTGCCGATTTTTGATGGCAGATTGCAGGAGCCACTTGGTACTATCAAACCAGCCCAACTTGGCACTGGTGCCACCATGGGTCTGGTCACCATCATGCCTCTCGTAGCTTTTCAGGACCTAGCCGGTCACTCACAGCCATAGGCCCCCAGACACAAACCTTGGCCCGTTTCCCTGGCAAACAAAATTAAGCTGCCCCGCTTCTGGATGGCAGATTGCAGGAGCCACTTGGTATTATCAAACCAGCCCAACTTGGCACTGGTGCCACCTCTGGTCTGGGAACCATCCTGCGTATCGTGGATTCTAAGGAGCCAGTCGGCCACTCCCAGCCACAGGCCCCCAAACACAAACAACGGCCCGTTTCCGTGGCAAACAAAAGTCAGCTGCCCCGCTTCTGGATGGCAGATTGCAGGAACCACTTGGTACTATCAAACCAGCCCAACTTGGCACTGGTGGCACCTCTTGTCTGGGAACCATGCTGCGTATCGTGGTTTCTAAGGAGCCAGCCGGCCACTCCCAACCACAGGCCCCCAAACACAAACAACGACGCTTTTCCCTGGAAAACAAAACTCGCCTGACAACATTTTGATGGCAGATTGCAGGAGCCACTTGGTACTATCAAACCAGCCCAACTTGGCACTGGTGCCACCATGGGTCTGGTCACCATCCTGCCTATCGAAGCTTTTCAGGAGCCAGCCGGTCACTCACAGCCATAGGCCCCGAGACACAAAGCTCGGCCCGTTTCCCTGGCAAACAAAAGTAAGCTGCCCCGCTTCTGGATGGCAGATTGCAGAAGCCACTTGGTACTATCAAACCAGCCCAACTTGGCACTGGTGCCACCTCTGGTCTGGGAACCATCCTGCGTATCGTAGATTTTAAGGAGCCAGCCGGTTGTCCCAGCCATAGGCCCCCAAACACAAACAACGGTCCGTTTCCCTGGCAAACAAAAGTAAGCTGCCCCGCTTCTGGATGGCAGATTGCAGGAACCACTTGGTAGTATCAAACCAGCCCAACTTGGCACTGGTGGCACCTCTTGTCTGGGAACCATGCTGCGTATCGTGGTTTCTAAGGAGCCAGCCGGCCACTCCCAACCATAGACCCCCAGACACAAAGCTCGGCCCGTTTCCCTGGAAAACAAAAGTAAGCTACCCCGATTCTGGATGGCAGATTGCAGGAGCCACTTGGTACTATCAAATCAGCCCAACTTGGCACTGGTGCCACCATGGGTCTGGTAAACATCCTGCCTATCGTAGCTTTTCAGGACCCAGCCGGCCACTCTCAGCCATATGCCCCCAAAAACAAACCACGGCCCTTTTCTCTGGCAAACAAAACTCAACTGCCCCTCTTCTGGATGGCAAATTTTAGGACGCACTTTGTACTACGAAAACCGCCCGACGTGGCACTGGTGCCACCTTGTGTCAGGGAACCATCCTGCATATCGAGCTTTTTAAGGAGCCAGCCGGCAACGCCCAGCCATAAACCCCCAAAAACAAACCACGGACCATTTCTCTTGGAAACAAAAATCCGCTGCCCCGCGTCTGGATGGCAGATTGCAGGAGCCACTTTGCACCATCAAACCAGCCCGACTTGGCACTGGTGCCACCTTGGGTCTGGGAACAATCCTGCATATCGTGGATTCTAAGGAGCCAGCCGGCCACTCCCAGCCACAGGCCCCCAAACAAAAACAACGGCGCTTTTCCCTGGAAAACAAAATTCGCCTGCCAACTTTTTGATGGCAGATTGCAGGAGCCACTTGGTACTATCAAACCAGCCCAACTTGGCACTGGTGCCACCTCTGGTCTGGGAACCATCCTGCCTATCGTAGCTTTTCGGGAGCCAGCCGGTCACTCCCAGCCATAGACCCCCAGACACAAACCTCGGCCCGTTTCCCTGGAAAACAAAAGTAAGCTACCCCGATTCTGGATGGCAGATTGCAGGAACCACTTGGTACTATCAAACCAGCCCAACTTGGCACTGGTGCCACCATGGGTCTGGGAACCATCCTGTGTATCGTGGATTCTAATTAGCCATCCGTCCACTCCAGGCCATAGGGCCCCAGGCACAAACAACGGCGCTTTTCCCCTGGAAAACAAAACTCGCCTGCGAACATTTTGATGGCCGATTGCAGGAACCACTTGGTATTATCAAGCCAGCCCGACTTGGCACTGGTGCCACCTTGGGTCTGGGAACCATGCTGCGTATCGTGGATTCTAAGGAGCCAGCCGGCCACTCCCAGCCACAGGCCCCCAAACACAAACAACGACGCTTTTCCCTGGAAATCAACACTCGCTTGCCGATTTTTGATGGCAGATTGCAGGAGCCACTTGGTACTATCAAACCAGCCCAACTTGGCACTGGTGCCACCATGGGTCTGGTCACCATCATGCCTCTCGTAGCTTTTCAGGACCTAGCCGGTCACTCACAGCCATAGGCCCCCAGACACAAACCTTGGCCCGTTTCCCTGGCAAACAAAATTAAGCTGCCCCGCTTCTGGATGGCAGATTGCAGGAGCCACTTGGTATTATCAAACCAGCCCAACTTGGCACTGGTGCCACCTCTGGTCTGGGAACCATCCTGCGTATCGTGGATTCTAAGGAGCCAGTCGGCCACTCCCAGCCACAGGCCCCCAAACACAAACAACGGCCCGTTTCCGTGGCAAACAAAAGTCAGCTGCCCCGCTTCTGGATGGCAGATTGCAGGAACCACTTGGTACTATCCAACCAGCCCAACTTGGCACTGGTGGCACCTCTTGTCTGGGAACCATGCTGCGTATCGTGGTTTCTAAGGAGCCAGCCGGCCACTCCCAACCACAGGCCCCCAAACACAAACAACGACGCTTTTCCCTGGAAAACAAAACTCGCCTGACAACATTTTGATGGCAGATTGCAGGAGCCACTTGGTACTATCAAACCAGCCCAACTTGGCACTGGTGCCACCATGGGTCTGGTCACCATCCTGCCTATCGAAGCTTTTCAGGAGCCAGCCGGTCACTCACAGCCATAGGCCCCGAGACACAAAGCTCGGCCCGTTTCCCTGGCAAACAAAAGTAAGCTGCCCCGCTTCTGGATGGCAGATTGCAGAAGCCACTTGGTACTATCAAACCAGCCCAACTTGGCACTGGTGCCACCTCTGGTCTGGGAACCATCCTGCGTATCGTAGATTTTAAGGAGCCAGCCGGTTGTCCCAGCCATAGGCCCCCAAACACAAACAACGGTCCGTTTCCCTGGCAAACAAAAGTAAGCTGCCCCGCTTCTGGATGGCAGATTGCAGGAACCACTTGGTAGTATCAAACCAGCCCAACTTGGCACTGGTGGCACGTCTTGTCTGGGAACCATGCTGCGTATCGTGGTTTCTAAGGAGCCAGCCGGCCACTCCCAACCATAGACCCCCAGACACAAAGCTCGGCCCGTTTCCCTGGAAAACAAAAGTAAGCTACCCCGATTCTGGATGGCAGATTGCAGGAGCCACTTGGTACTATCAAATCAGCCCAACTTGGCACTGGTGCCACCATGGGTCTGGTAAACATCCTGCCTATCGTAGCTTTTCAGGACCCAGCCGGCCACTCTCAGCCATATGCCCCCAAAAACAAACCACGGCCCTTTTCTCTGGCAAACAAAACTCAACTGCCCCTCTTCTGGATGGCAAATTTTAGGACGCACTTTGTACTACGAAAACCGCCCGACGTGGCACTGGTGCCACCTTGTGTCAGGGAACCATCCTGCATATCGAGCTTTTTAAGGAGCCAGCCGGCCACGCCCAGCCATAAACCCCCAAAAACAAACCACGGACCATTTCTCTTGGAAACAAAAATCCGCTGCCCCGCGTCTGGATGGCAGATTGCAGGAGCCACTTTGCACCATCAAACCAGCCCGACTTGGCACTGGTGCCACCTTGGGTCTGGGAACAATCCTGCATATCGTGGATTCTAAGGAGCCAGCCGGCCACTCCCAGCCACAGGCCCCCAAACAAAAACAACGGCGCTTTTCCCTGGAAAACAAAATTCGCCTGCCAACTTTTTGATGGCAGATTGCAGGAGCCACTTGGTACTATCAAACCAGCCCAACTTGGCACTGGTGCCACCTCTGGTCTGGGAACCATCCTGCCTATCGTAGCTTTTCGGGAGCCAGCCGGTCACTCCCAGCCATAGACCCCCAGACACAAACCTCGGCCCGTTTCCCTGGAAAACAAAAGTAAGCTACCCCGATTCTGGATCGCAGATTGCAGGAGCCACTTGGTACTATCAAATCAGCCCAACTTGGCACTGGTGCCACCATGGGTCTGGTAAACATCCTGCCTATCGTAGCTTTTGAGGAGCCAGCCGGTCACTCCCTGCCATAGGCCCCCAGACACAAACCTCGGCCCGTTTCCCTGGCAAACAAAAGTAAGCTGCCCCTCTTTTGGATGGCAGATTGCAGGAGCCACGTTGCACCATCAAACCAGCCCGACTTGGCACTGGTGCCACCTTGGGTCTGGGAACAAGTTGGGCTGGTTTGAGAGTACCAAGTGGCTCCTGCAATCTTCCATCCAGAAGCGGGACAGCTTACTTTTGTTTCCCAGGGAAACGGGCCGAGGTATTTGTCTGGGGGCCTATGGCTGGGAGTGACCGGCTGGCTACTGAAAAGCTACGATAGGCAGGATGGTTACCAGACTCATGGTGCCACCAGTGCCAAGTCGGGCTGGTTTGATAATACTAAATAGCTCCTGCAATCTGCCATCCAGACGCGGGGCAGCGGATTTTTGTTTGCTGGAGAAATGTTCCGTGGTTTTTTTTGGGGGTATATGACTGGACGTGGCCGGCTGGCTCCTTAAAAAGCTCTATACGCAGGATTGTTCCCTGACCCAAGGTGGCATCAGTGCCAAGTCGGGCTGTTTTCGTAGTACCAAGTGCGTCCTGCAATTTGCCATCCAGAAGCGGGGCAGCCTACTTTTGTTTGCCAGGGAAACGTGCCGAGGTATTTGTCTGGAGGCCTATGGCTGGGAGTGAGCTGCTGGCTCCTAAAAAGCTACGATAGGCAAGATGGTGACCAGACCCATGGTGGCACCAGTGCCAAGTTGGGCTGGTTTGATAGTACCAAGTGGCTCCTGCAATCTGCCATCCAGAAGTTGGCAGGCGAGTTTTGTTTTCCAGGGAAAAGCGCCGTTGTTTTTGTTTAGAGGCCTGTGGCTGGGAGTGGCCGCCTGTCCTCGTAGAATCTACGTTACGCAGCATGGTTCCCAGAGCCAAGGTGGCACCAGGGCCAAGTCGGGCTGGTTTGTAAGTACCAAGTGCATCCTGCAATCTGCCATCCAAAAGCGGGGCAGCTTACTTTTGTTTGCCAGGGAAACGGGCCGAGGTTTGTGTCCAGGGGCCTATGGCAGGGAGTGACCGGCTGGCTCCTGAAAAGCTACGATAGGCAGGATGTTTACCAGACCCATGGTGGCACCAGTGCCAAGTTGGGCTGATTTGATAGTACCAAGTGGCTCCTGCAATCTGCCATCAAAAAGTTGGCAGGCGAATTTTGTTTTCCAGGGAAAAGCGCCGTTGTTTGTGTTTGGGGGCCTGTGGCTGGGAGTGGCCGGCTGGCTCCTTAGAATCCACGATATGCAGGATTGTTCCCAGACCCAAGGTGGCACCAGTGCCAAGTCGGGCTGGTTTGATGGTGCAAAGTGGCTCCTGCAATCTGCCATCCAGACGCGGGGCAGCGGATTTTTGTTTCCAAGAGAAATAGTCCGTGGTTTGTTTTTGGGGGTTTATGGCTGGGCGTGGCCGTCTGGCTCCTTAAAAAGCTCGATATGCAGGATGGTTCCCTGACACAAGGTGGCACCAGGGCCACGTCGGGCGGTGTTCGTAGTACTAAGGGCGTCCTAAAATTTGCCATCCAGAAGAGGGGCAGTTGAGTTTTGTTTGCCAGAGAAAAGGGCCGTGGTTTGTTTTTGGGGGCATATGGCTGAGAGTGGCCGGCTGGCCCCTGAAAATCCACGATAGGCAGGATGGTTCCCAGACCTGAGGTGGCACCAGTGCCAAGTCGGGCTGGTTTGATAGTACTAAGCAGCTCCTGCAATCTGCCATGCAGAAGCGGGGCAGCTTACTTTTGTTTGCCAGGGAAACGGGCCGAGGTTTGTGTCTAGGGGCCTCTGGCTGGGGGTGGCTGGCTGGCTCCTGAAAAGCTACGATAGGCAGGATGGTGACCAGACCCATGGTGGCACCAGTGCCAAGTTGGGCTGGTTTGATAGTACCAAGTGGCTCCTGCAATCTGCCATCAAAAAGTTGGCAGGCGAGTTGTGTTTTCCAGGGAAAAGCGCCGTTGTTTGTGTTTGGGGGCCTGTGGCTGGGAGTGGCCGGCTGGCTCCTTAGAACCCACGATACGCAGGATGGTTCCCAGACCTGAGGTGGCACCAGTGCCAAGTTGGGCTGGTTTGATGGTGCAAAGTGGCTCCTGCAATCTGCCATGCAGAAGCGGGGCAGCTTACTTTTGTTTGCCAGGGAAACGGGCCGAAATATTTGTCTGGGGGCCTCTGGATTGGGGTGGCTGGCTGGCTCCTGAAAAGCTACGATAGGCAGGATGGTGACCAGACCCATGGTGGCACCAGTGCCAAGTTGGGCTGGTTTGATAGTACCAAGTGGCTCCTGCAATCTGCCATCAAAAGTTTGGCAGGCGAGTTTTGTTTTCCAGGGAAAAGCACCGTTGTGCGTGTTTTGGGGCCTGTGGCTGGGAGTGGCCAGCTGGCTCCTTAGAATCCACGATACGCAGGATGGTTCCCAGACCCAAGGTGGCACCAGTGCCAAGTCGGGCTGGTTTGTTAGTACCAAGTGGTTCCTGCAATCTGCCATCCAGAAGCGGGGCAGCTGAATTTTGTTTGCCAGAGAAAAAGGCTGTTGTTTGTGTTTCGGGGCCTGTGGCTGGCAGTGGCCGGCTGGCTCCTGAAAATCCATGATACGCAGGATGGTTCCCAGACCCAAGGTGGCATCAGTGCCAAGTAGGGCTGGTTTCATAGTACCCAGTGGCTCCTGCAATCTGCCATCCAGAAGAGGGGCAGTTGAGTTTTGTTTTCCAGAGAAAAGGGCCGTGGTTTGTGTTTGGGGCCTATGGCTGAGAGTGACCGGCTGGCCCCTGAAAATCCACGATAGGAAGGATGGTTCCCAGATCCAAGGTGGCAGCAGTGCCATGTTGTTCTGGTGTGATAGTCCCAAGTGGCTCCTGCAATCTGCCATCCAGAAGCGGGGCAGCTGAGTTTTGTTTGCCAGAGAAAAAGGCTTTGGTTTGTATTTGGGGGCCTGTGGCTGGGAGTGTTCGGCTGGCTCCTGACAACCCACAATACGCAGGATGGTTCCCAGACCCAAGGTGGCACCAGTGCCAAGTCGGGCTGTTTTTATAGTACCAAGTGCGTCCTGCAATTTGCCATCCAGAAGAGGGGCAGTTGAGTTTTGTTTGCCAGAGAATAGCGCCGTTGTTTGTGTTTGGGGGCTTGTGGCTGGTAGTGGCCGACTGGCTCCTTAGAATCTGTGTTACGCAGCATGGTTCCCAGACCCAAGGTGGCACCAGTGCCAAGTTGGGCTGGTTTGATAGTACCAAGTGGCTCCTGCAATCTGCCATCCAGAAGCGGGGCAGCTTACTTTTGTTTGCCAGGGAAACGGGCCGAGGTTTGTGACTGGGGACCTATGGCTGGGAGTGACCGGCTGGCTCCTGAAAATCTACAATAGGCAGGATGGTTACCAGACCCATGGTGGCACCAGTGCCAAGTTGGGCTGGTTTGATAGTAACAAGTGGCTCCGGCAATCTGCCATCAAAAAGTTGGCAGGCGAGTTTTGTTTTCCAGGGAAAAGCGCCATTGTTTGTATTTGGGGGCCTGTGGCTGGGAGTGGCCGGCTGGCTCCTTTGAACCCACGATACGCAGGATGGTTCCCAGACCCAAGGTGGCACCAGTGCCAAGTCGGGCTGGTTTGATACTACCAAGTGCGTCCTGCAATCTGCCATCCAGAAGCGGGGCAGCTTACTTTTGTTTGCCAGGGAAACGGGCCGTGGGTTTTGATTGGGGGCATATAGCTGAGAGTGGCCGGCTGGCTCCTGAAAATCCACGCTAGGCAGCATGGTTCCCAGATGCAAGGTGGCACCAGTGCCAAGTCGGGCTGGTTTGATGGTGCAAAGTGTCTCCTGCAATCTGCCATCCAGAAGCGGGGCAGCTGATTTTTGTTTGCCAGAGAAAAATTCCGTGGATTGTTTTTGGGGGCATATTGCTGGGAGTGGCCGGCTGGCTCCTTAAAATGCTCGATACGCATGATGGTTCCCAGGCCCAAGGTGTCACCACTACCAAGTCGGCCTGCGGTTTTAGTATCAAGTTCATCCTGCAATTTGCCATCCAGAAGAGGGGCAGTTGAGTTTTGTTTGCCAGAGAAACGGGCCGAGGTTTCTGTTTGGGGACATATGGCTGAGAGTGGCCGGCTGGCCCCTGAATATCCACGATACACAGCATGGTTCCCAGATCCAAGGTGGCACCAGTGCCAAGTCGGGCTGGTTTGATAGTACCAAGTGTCTCCTGCAATCTGCCATCCAGAAGCAGGGCAGCTTACTTTTGTTTGCCAGAGAAATAGGCCTAGGTTTTTGTTTGGGGGCCTGTGGCTAGGAGTGGCAGGCTGGCTCCTAAGAATCCACGATACGCAGGATGTTTCCCAGACCCAAGGTGGCAACAGTGCCAAGTCGGGCTGGTTTGATAGTACCAAGTGGCTCCTGCAAACTCCATCAAAAAGTTGGCAGGCGTGTTTTGTTTTCCAGGGAACAGCGCCGTTGATTTTATTTGGGGGCCTGTGGCTGGCAGTGGCCGGCTGGCTCCTTAGAATCCACGATACGCAGGATGGTTCCCAGACCCAAGGTGGCACCAGTGCCAAGTCGGGCTGGTTTGATTACACCAAGTGGCTCCTGCAATCTGCCATCCAGAAGTGAGGCAGCTAAGTTTTGTTTGCGAGAAAAAAGGGCCGTGGTTTTTGTTGGGGGCCTGTGGCTGGGAGTAGCCGGCTGGCTCCTTAAAATCCACGATAGGCAGGATGGTTCCCAGACCCAAGGTGGCACCAGTGCCAAGTCGGGCTGGTTTGATAGTACCAAGTGGCTCCTGCAATCTGCCATCCAGAAGCGGGGCAGCTGAGTTTTGTTTGCCAGAGAAAAAGGCTGTGGTTTGTGTTTGGGGGCCTGTGGCTGGCAGTGGCCGGCTGGCTCCTGAAAATCCACGATACGCAGCATGGTTCCCAGACCCAAGGTGGCACCAGTGCCAAGTGGGGCTCGTTTGACAGTGTCAAGTGCCTCCTGCAATCTCCCATCCAGAAGCGGGGCGGCTGAGTTTTTTTTGCCAGGGAAACGGACCTTTGTTTTTGATTGGGCTCTGTGGCCGAGAGTGGTCGGCTGTCTCCTGACAATCCACAATACGCAGGATGGTTCCCAGACCCAAGGTGGCACCAGTGCCAAGTCGGGCTGGTTTGATAGTACCAAGTGTCTCCTGCAATCTGCCATCCAGAAGCGGGGCAGCTGAGTTTTGTTTGCCAGAGAAAAGGGCCGTGGGTTGTGTTTGGGGGCATATGGCTGGGAGTGGCCACCTGGATCCTTAAAATGCACGATACGCCGCATGGTAACCAGACGCAAGGTGGCACCAGTGCCAAGTCAGGCTGTTTTTGTAGTACCCAGTGGCTCCTGCAATTTGCCATCCACAAGCGGGGCAGTTGAATTTTGTTTGCTAGAGAAAAGGGCTGTGGTTTGTGTTTGGGGGCCTATGGCTGAGAGTGGCCGGCTGGCCCCTGAAAATCAACGATAGGCAGGATGGTTCCCAGATCCAAGGTGGCACCAGTGCCAAGTAAGGCTGGTTGTATGGTTCAAAGTGACTCCTGCAATCTGCCATCCAGAAGCGGGACAGCTGAGTTTTTTTTGCCAGAGAAAAGGTCCATGGTTTCTTTTTGGGGCATACGGCATGGAATTGCCGGCTGGCTCCTTAAAATGCTCGATACGCAGGATGGTTCCCAGAGCCAAGGTGGCACCACTGCCAAGTCGGGCTCTTTTTGTAGTACCAAGTGCGTCCTGCAATTTGCCATCCAGAAGAGGGGCAGTTGAGTTTTGTTTGCCAGAGAAAAGGGCCGAGGTTTGTGTTTGGGGGCATATGGCTGGGAATGACCGGCTGGCCCCTGAAAATCCACGATACGCCGGATGGTTCCCAGATCCAAGGTGGTACCATTACCAAGTCGGGCTGGTTTGATAGTCCCAAGTGGCTCCTGCAAACTGCCATCCAGAAGCGGGGCAGCTTACTTTTGTTTGCCAGGGAAATGGGCCGTTGTTTGTGTTTGGGGGCCTGTGGCTGGGAGTGTTCGGCTGGTTCCTGAATATGTACGATACGCAGGATTGTTCCCAGATCCAAGGTGGCAGCAGTGCCATGTTGTGCTGGTGTGATAGTCCCAAGTGGCTCCTGCAATCTGCCATCCAGAAGTGGGGCAGCTGATTTTTGTTTGCCAGAGAAAAGGTCCGTGGTTTGTTTTTGGGGGCATATGGCTGAGAGTGGCCGGCTGGCCCCTGAAAATCCACGATACACAGGATGGTTCCCAGATCCAAGGTGGCACCTGTGCCAAGTCGGGCTGATTTGATAGTACTAAGTAGCTCCTGCAATCTGCCATGCAGAAGCGGGGCAGCTTACTTTTGTTTGCCAGGGAAACGGGACGAGGTTTGTGTTTGGGGGCCTATGGCTGAGAGTGACCGGCTGGCTCCTGAAAATCCATGATACGCAGCATGGTTCCCAGACCCAAGGTGGCACCAGTGCCAAGTGGGGCTGGTTTCACAGTGTCAAGTGCCTCCTGCAATCTCCCATCCAGAAGCGGGGCAGCTGAGTTTTGTTTGCCTGTGAAACGGGCCGTTGTTTTTAATTGGGGTCTGTGGCCGAGAGTGTTCGGCTGGCTCCTGACAACCCACAATACGCAGGATGGTTCCCAGACCCAAGGTGGCACCAGTGCCAAGTCGGGCTGTTTTTATAGTACCAAGTGCGTCCTGCAATTTGCCATCCAGAAGAGGGGCAGTTGAGTTTTGTTTGCCAGAGAATAGCGCCGTTGTTTGTGTTTGGGGGCTTGTGGCTGGGAGTGTCCGACTGGCTCCTTAGAATCTGTGTTACGCAGCATGGTTCCCAGACCCAAGGTGGCACCAGTGCCAAGTCGGGCTGGTTTGATAGTACCAAGTGGCTCCTGCAATCTGCCATCCAGAAGCGGGGCAGCTTACTTTTGTTTGCCAGGGAAACGGGCCGAGGTTTGTGACTGGGGACCTATGGCTGGGAGTGACCGGCTGGCTCCTGAAAAGCTACAATAGGCAGGATGGTGACCAGACCCATGGTGGCAGCAGTGCCAAGTTGGGCTGATTTGATAGTACCAAGTGGCTCCTGCAATCTGCCATCAAAAAGTTGGCAGGCGAGTTTTGTTTTCCAGGGAAAAGCGCCATTGTTTTTATTTGGGGGCCTGTGGCTGGGAGTGGCCGGCTGGCTCCTTTGAACCCACGATACGCAGGATGGTTCCCAGACCCAAGGTGGCACCAGTGCCAAGTCGGGCTGGTTTGATACTACCAAGTGCGTCCTGCAATCTGCCATCCAGAAGCGGGGCAGCTTAATTTTGTTTGCCAGGGAAACGGGCCGTGGGTTTTGTTTGGGGGCATATAGCTGAGAGTGGCCGGCTGGCTCCTGAAAATCCACGCTAGGCAGCATGGTTCCCAGATGCAAGGTGGCACCAGTGCCAAGTCGGGCTGGTTTGATGGTGCAAAGTGTCTCCTGCAATCTGCCATCCAGAAGCGGGGCAGCTGATTTTTGTTTGCCAGAGAAAAATTCCGTGGATTGTTTTTGGGGGCATATTGCTGGGAGTGGCCGGCTGGCTCCTTAAAATGCTCGATACGCATGATGGTTCCCAGGCCCAAGGTGTCACCACTACCAAGTCGGCCTGCGGTTTTAGTATCAAGTTCATCCTGCAATTTGCCATCCAGAAGAGGGGCAGTTGAGTTTTGTTTGCCAGAGAAACGGGCCGAGGTTTCTGTTTGGGGACATATGGCTGAGAGTGGCCAGCTGGCCCCTGAATATCCACGATACACAGCATGGTTCCCAGATCCAAGGTGGCACCAGTGCCAAGTCGGGCTGGTTTGATAGTACCAAGTGTCTCCTGCAATCTGCCATCCAGAAGCAGGGCAGCTTACTTTTGTTTGCCAGAGAAATAGGCCTAGGATTTTGTTTGGGGGTCTGTGGCTAGGAGTGGCCGGCTGGCTCCTAAGAATCCACGATACGCAGGATGTTTCCCAGACCCAAGGTGGCACCAGTGCCAAGTCGGGCTGGTTTGATAGTACCAAGTGGCTCCTGCAAACTCCATCAAAAAGTTGGCAGGCGTGTTTTGTTTTCCAGGGAACAGCACCGTTGATTTTGTTTGGGGGCCTGTGGCTGGGAGTGGCCGGCTGGCTCCTTAGAATCCACGATACGCAGGATGGTTCCCAGACCCAAGGTGGCACCAGTGCCAAGTCGGGCTGGTTTGATTACACCAAGTGGCTCCTGCAATCTGCCATCCAGAAGTGAGGCAGCTAAGTTTTGTTTGCGAGAAAAAAGGGCCGTGGTTTTTGTTGGGGGCCTGTGGCTGGGAGTAGCCGGCTGGCTCCTTACAATCCACGATAGGCAGGATGGTTCCCAGACCCAAGGTGGCACCAGTGCCAAGTCGGGCTGGTTTGATAGTACCAAGTGGCTCCTGCAATCTGCCATCCAGAAGCGGGGCAGCTGAGTTTTGTTTGCCAGAGGAAAAGGCTGTGGTTTGTGTTTGGGGGCCTGTGGCTGGCAGTGGCCGGCTGGCTCCTGAAAATCCACGATACGCAGCATGGTTCCCAGACCCAAGGTGGCACCAGTGCCAAGTGGGGCTCGTTTGACAGTGTCAAGTGCCTCCTGCAATCTCCCATCCAGAAGCGGGGCAGCTGAGTTTTTTTTGCCAGGGAAACGGACCTTTGTTTTTGATTGGGCTCTGTGGCCGAGAGTGGTCGGCTGTCTCCGGACAATCCACAATACGCAGGATGGTTCCCAGACCCAAGGTGGCACCAGTGCCAAGTCGGGCTGGTTTGATAGTACCAAGTGTCTCCTGCAATCTGCCATCCAGAAGCGGGGCAGCTGAGTTTTGTTTGCCAGAGAAAAGGGCCGTGGGTTGTGTTTGGGGGCATATGGCTGGGAGTGGCCACCTGGCTCCTTAAAATGCACGATACGCCGCATGGTAACCAGACGCAAGGTGGCACCAGTGCCAAGTCAGGCTGTTTTTGTAGTACCCAGTGGCTCCTGCAATTTGCCATCCAGAAGCGGGGCAGTTGAATTTTGTTTGCTAGAGAAAAGGGCTGTGGTTTGTGTTTGGGGGCCTATGGCTGAGAGTGGCCGGCTGGCCCCTGAAAATCAACGATAGGCAGGATGGTTCCCAGATCCAAGGTGGCACCAGTGCCAAGTAAGGCTGGTTGTATGGTTCAAAGTGACTCCTGCAATCTGCCATCCAGAAGCGGGACAGCTGAGTTTTTTTTGCCAGAGAAAATGTCCATGGTCTCTTTTTGGGGCATACGGCTGGGAATTGCCGGCTGGCTCCTTAAAATGCTCGATACGCAGGATGGTTCCCAGAGCCAAGGTGGCACCACTGCCAAGTCGGGCTCTTTTTGTAGTACCAAGTGCGTCCTGCAATTTGCCATCCAGAAGAGGGGCAGTTGAGTTTTGTTTGCCAGAGGAAAGGGCCGAGGTTTGTGTTTGGGGGCATATGGCTGGGAATGACCGGCTGGCCCCTGAAAATCCACGATAGGAAGGATGGTTCCCAGATCCAAGGTGGTACCATTACCAAGTCGGGCTGGTTTGATAGTCCCAAGTGGCTCCTGCAAACTGCCATCCAGAAGCGGGGCAGCTGAGTTTTGTTTGCCAGGGAAATGGGCCGTTGTTTGTGTTTGGGGGCCTGTGGCTGGGAGTGTTCGGCTGGTTCCTGAATATGTACGATACGCAGGATTGTTCCCAGATCCAAGGTGGCAGCAGTGCCATGTTGTGCTGGTGTGATAGTCCCAAGTGGCTCCTGCAATCTGCCATCCAGAAGTGGGGCAGCTGATTTTTGTTTGCCAGAGAAAAGGTCCGTGGTTTGTTTTTGGGGGCATATGGCTGAGAGTGGCCGGCTGGCCCCTGAAAATCCACGATACACAGGATGGTTCCCAGATCCAAGGTGGCACCTGTGCCAAGTCGGGCTGATTTGATAGTACTAAGTAGCTCCTGCAATCTGCCATGCAGAAGCGGGGCAGCTTACTTTTGTTTGCCAGGGAAACGGGCCGAGGTTTGTGTTTGGGGGCCTATGGCTGAGAGTGACCGGCTGGCTCCTGAAAATCCATGATACGCAGCATGGTTCCCAGACCCAAGGTGGCTCCAGTGCCAAGTGGGGCTGGTTTCACAGTGTCAAGTGCCTCCTGCAATCTCCCATCCAGAAGCGGGGCAGCTGAGTTTTGTTTGCCTGTGAAACGGGCCGTTGTTTTTAATTGGGGTCTGTGGCCGAGAGTGTTCGGCTGGCTCCTGACAACCCACAATACGCAGGATGGTTCCCAGACCCAAGGTGGCACCAGTGCCAAGTCGGGCTGTTTTTATAGTACCAAGTGCGTCCTGCAATTTGCCATCCAGAAGAGGGGAAGTTGAGTTTTGTTTGCCAGAGAATAGCGCCGTTGTTTGTGTTTGGGGGCTTGTGGCTGGGAGTGGCCGACTGGCTCCTTAGAATCTGTGTTACGCAGCATGGTTCCCAGACCCAAGGTGGCACCAGTGCCAAGTTGGGCTGGTTTGATAGTACCAAGTGGCTCCTGCAATCTGCCATCCAGAAGCGGGGCAGCTTACTTTTGTTTGCCAGGGAAACGGGCCGAGGTTTGTGACTGGGGACCTATGGCTGGGAGTGACCGGCTGGCTCCTGAAAAGCTACAATAGGCAGGATGGTTACCAGACCCATGGTGGCAGCAGTGCCAAGTTGGGCTGATTTGATAGTACCAAGTGGCTCCTGCAATCTGCCATCAAAAAGTTGGCAGGCGAGTTTTGTTTTCCAGGGAAAAGCGCCATTGTTTGTATTTGGGGGCCTGTGGCTGGGAGTGGCCGGCTGGCTCCTTTGAACCCACGATACGCAGGATGGTTCCCAGACCCAAGGTGGCACCAGTGCCAAGTCGGGCTGGTTTGATACTACCAAGTGCGTCCTGCAATCTGCCATCCAGAAGCGGGGCAGCTTAATTTTGTTTGCCAGGGAAACGGGCCGTGGGTTTTGTTTGGGGGCATATAGCTGAGAGTGGCCGGCTGGCTCCTGAAAATCCACGCTAGGCAGCATGGTTCCCAGATGCAAGGTGGCACCAGTGCCAAGTCGGGCTGGTTTGATGGTGCAAAGTGGCTCCTGCAATCTGCCATCCAGAAGCGGGGCAGCTGATTTTTGTTTGCCAGAGAAAAATTCCGTGGATTGTTTTTGGGGGCATATTGCTGGGAGTGGCCGGCTGGCTCCTTAAAATGCTCGATACGCATGATGGTTCCCAGGCCCAAGGTGTCACCACTACCAAGTCGGCCTGCGGTTTTAGTATCAAGTTCATCCTGCAATTTGCCATCCAGAAGAGGGGCAGTTGAGTTTTGTTTGCCAGAGAAACGGGCCGAGGTTTCTGTTTGGGGACATATGGCTGAGAGTGGCCAGCTGGCCCCTGAATATCCACGATACACAGCATGGTTCCCAGATCCAAGGTGGCACCAGTGCCAAGTCGGGCTGGTTTGATAGTACCAAGTGTCTCCTGCAATCTGCCATCCAGAAGCAGGGCAGCTTACTTTTGTTTGCCAGAGAAATAGGCCTAGGTTTTTGTTTGGGGGTCTGTGGCTAGGAGTGGCCGGCTGGCTCCTAAGAATCCACGATACGCAGGATGTTTCCCAGACCCAAGGTGGCACCAGTGCCAAGTCGGGCTGGTTTGATAGTACCAAGTGGCTCCTGCAAACTCCATCAAAAAGTTGGCAGGCGTGTTTTGTTTTCCAGGGAACAGCGCCGTTGATTTTGTTTGGGGGCCTGTGGCTGGGAGTGGCCGGCTGGCTCCTTAGAATCCACGATACGCAGGATGGTTCCCAGACCCAAGGTGGCACCAGTGCCAAGTCGGGCTGGTTTGATTACACCAAGTGGCTCCTGCAATCTGCCATCCAGAAGTGAGGCAGCTAAGTTTTGTTTGCGAGAAAAAAGGGCCGTGGTTTTTGTTGGGGGCCTGTGGCTGGGAGTAGCCGGCTGGCTCCTTAAAATCCACGATAGGCAGGATGGTTCCCAGACCCAAGGTGGCACCAGTGCCAAGTCGGGCTGGTTTGATAGTACCAAGTGGCTCCTGCAATCTGCCATCCAGAAGCGGGGCAGCTGAGTTTTGTTTGCCAGAGGAAAAGGCTGTGGTTTGTGTTTGGGGGCCTGTGGCTGGCAGTGGCCGGCTGGCTCCTGAAAATCCACGATACGCAGCATGGTTCCCAGACCCAAGGTGGCACCAGTGCCAAGTGGGGCTCGTTTGACAGTGTCAAGTGCCTCCTGCAATCTCCCATCCAGAAGCGGGGCAGCTGAGTTTTTTTTGCCAGGGAAACGGACCTTTGTTTTTGATTGGGCTCTGTGGCCGAGAGTGGTCGGCTGTCTCCGGACAATCCACAATACGCAGGATGGTTCCCAGACCCAAGGTGGCACCAGTGCCAAGTCGGGCTGGTTTGATAGTACCAAGTGTCTCCTGCAATCTGCCATCCAGAAGCGGGGCAGCTGAGTTTTGTTTGCCAGAGAAAAGGGCCGTGGGTTGTGTTTGGGGGCATATGGCTGGGAGTGGCCACCTGGCTCCTTAAAATGCACGATACGCCGCATGGTAACCAGACGCAAGGTGGCACCAGTGCCAAGTCAGGCTGTTTTTGTAGTACCCAGTGGCTCCTGCAATTTGCCATCCAGAAGCGGGGCAGTTGAATTTTGTTTGCTAGAGAAAAGGGCTGTGGTTTGTGTTTGGGGGCCTATGGCTGAGAGTGGCCGGCTGGCCCCTGAAAATCAACGATAGGCAGGATGGTTCCCAGATCCAAGGTGGCACCAGTGCCAAGTAAGGCTGGTTGTATGGTTCAAAGTGACTCCTGCAATCTGCCATCCAGAAGCGGGACAGCTGAGTTTTTTTTGCCAGAGAAAATGTCCATGGTCTCTTTTTGGGGCATACGGCTGGGAATTGCCGGCTGGCTCCTTAAAATGCTCGATACGCAGGATGGTTCCCAGAGCCAAGGTGGCACCACTGCCAAGTCGGGCTCTTTTTGTAGTACCAAGTGCGTCCTGCAATTTGCCATCCAGAAGAGGGGCAGTTGAGTTTTGTTTGCCAGAGGAAAGGGCCGAGGTTTGTGTTTGGGGGCATATGGCTGGGAATGACCGGCTGGCCCCTGAAAATCCACGATAGGAAGGATGGTTCCCAGATCCAAGGTGGTACCATTACCAAGTCGGGCTGGTTTGATAGTCCCAAGTGGCTCCTGCAAACTGCCATCCAGAAGCGGGGCAGCTGAGTTTTGTTTGCCAGGGAAATGGGCCGTTGTTTGTGTTTGGGGGCCTGTGGCTGGGAGTGTTCGGCTGGTTCCTGAATATGTACAATACGCAGGATTGTTCCCAGATCCAAGGTGGCAGCAGTGCCATGTTGTGCTGGTGTGATAGTCCCAAGTGGCTCCTGCAATCTGCCATCCAGAAGTGGGGCAGCTGATTTTTGTTTGCCAGAGAAAAGGTCCGTGGTTTGTTTTTGGGGGCATATGGCTGAGAGTGGCCGGCTGGCCCCTGAAAATCCACGATACACAGGATGGTTCCCAGATCCAAGGTGGCACCTGTGCCAAGTCGGGCTGATTTGATAGTACTAAGTAGCTCCTGCAATCTGCCATGCAGAAGCGGGGCAGCTTACTTTTGTTTGCCAGGGAAACGGGCCGAGGTTTGTGTTTGGGGGCCTATGGCTGAGAGTGACCGGCTGGCTCCTGAAAAGCTACAATAGGCAGGATGGTGACCAGACCCATGGTGGCACCAGTGCCAAGTTGGGCTGGTTTGATAGTACCAAGTGGTTCCTGCAATCTGCCATCCAGAAGCAGGGCAGCTGAGTTTTGTTTGCCAGAGAAAAGGGCCTTGGTTTGTGTTTGGGGGCATATGGCTGGGTGTGGCCAGCTGGCTCCTTAAAATGCACGATATGCAACATGGCTCCCAGACCCAAGGTGGCACCAGTGCCAAGTTGGGCTGGTTTGATAGTACCAAGTGGCTCCTGCAATCTTCCATGATCACGTGGAGAAATACTTTCTGGTTTCAGCCTCATGCTCTTTCTTCTCTCCCTCAACTTCTCTATCACCTCTCATCTGGTTCACATGCGCTGTCTTCAAGGTCCACAGGCTACTTTTCACAGAATCTTCTGGCCTGATCAAGTAAGAATGATGAATAGAACAGAGCTGGGATCTATTTTCCAGTTTGGATAAAATGCATTCTGCACACAAATCCAAGGAGAACGGGCTGCCCCGATGCCCAGAAAATCTTTCACTCCTGCTAGTGTTCTACGTCAACCGCAACTTAGTCTGAAAGAAAAGCTTTTTCTCTGAGAGCATCTGAGAGGTTTGCATGAAGCACTGATATCTGACATATGCAATTTTGAATAGGAGAGGAAAAAGAAAATGGCAAGGAGTTTTTAATTTTAGTGGTTTCAATTTTAATTTCCGTGCACTTTTTCAAAACTTGTCAGCTCAAATGCCCATCAACATCTTTTAGTCATCTGTAAGTCAGTATTCATATAAAATGTGCTTCAAATCCAAAGAATTTCAAATTTGCACTCCAAGCTTCTATGCCTAGATTTATGATTTCCTACACATATTAGATGAAAGGAAGGCCTTTTTTACTGTGGGAGTGCTGGAACACTGGAACAGGTTGCCCAGAGAAGTTGTGGGTGTCCCATCCCTGAAAGTATTCAAGGTCACCTTGGACGGGGCTTGGAGCAGCAACAAAGGAGAAGCTTGATGGTAGAGAAACAAAGTTGGACTATAGAAGAAACTCGGATTGAAGTATAGGATCAAGTTTTCTCTCAGCTCTTGGGGTAAATTCAAAGTTGTACAAAATGACATTTATCTGTGCTATTCACTACTGTAACAGAAAGTTTCATGAAAACTGTACAGAAGATAGTAAATTTTAAAAGAGATAAGAATTACAGCATAAAATCCATGGGATAGGTTACAACATGAGACACTCTCTAAGAGAAAATCTCTGTGTTTCAGCACTTCATCAGGGTAAGATTTCATGAAGTGCCAAAGAAGGCGGCAAAATATCATTCGGGACATTATTTACTGGAATTCAGCCTGGCCATTAGTAGGAACTGCCTTTGAACATATCATGTAGATATACCACACACACTTTCCCTTCACTGAAAAATTACTGTTTACAACAAATAAGCAATTGACGATCAAAATTGATTGAAAGCATCTTAAACATGTCAAGTATTTCATTGTAGATGATCTGTGATCCAAATGCTTCTTCCACCTTCGAGTGGGACAGAAGAATTCTTCCATATCATGATGGTTTAAAATTGTATCAACCAATGTTTTCTGCTGAAAAGATATCATCTATTTTTTTCTATTTTTGGAAGAAAATATTCCTAGACATACAACAGGTGAGAACTAAGTAATTTTAAAGAAACAAATGAAATGAAAATATTCTGTAAATAGAATGAAATGAAAAGCTGTGTTTTAAATAGGAGCTAAATATTAAACAGAATTTTTGTACCAGGCATTTGAATTACTGCACCAGCTCTTTTGCCCATCAAGAGAGGCATTTAGCATTTCAGTCTTTTCCAAGGTGTTCATGATCTGCTATGCTGATCTCTGTGTGTGCCTAGGTGTGTGTGGAGGGGGGGGCATATGAAGGGGAGTGTGTATGTTTGCTTTACAATTGTTGTGGCAGATTCATGCCTCAGCTCCACATTTTGTTTTAAAAAGGTCACACCGAGTGGATATGAAGTTTACTATCAACAAGAGATCGATTCCCAAATCATCCATTTGACTCTCCCTTATAAATCATGTGCTTTGTTGCATATTTTATCAAATATACTTTCAAGCCAGATGGAGGAAGGAGGATGTGGGAATCCCTCCACCATCTTGCAACTTTTATGTAAGTAGGTTTTCAAGAAAATCATCATTTCTCTTTTAAATATGTCTGGAACAGGCATGATGGTAGTGTCAACCTGTTGGAGTTTTTGTTGCTGGAAGAAGTTGTACAAAAGGATTGGTTTTTACATTGACCAGTTACTGAATCAAGCGCAGGAATACATTGGAAATTTAGCTGGGGGTTCCTTTTCCCAGCAGACTACTTCTAGAACGAGCTTGTACACTGAAGCTGACTCTTTTGCTCTCTTTTTGTTTCTTTCCTATTTTCTTGGCTTCTTTGCCACTATCTAGACAATTTTGGAACTTTGTTCCCAACTAAAATGGTTTCAATAGTCTGATTGTGATCATACATTTTTACAAGGAATTTTTAAAATCTTTCCTCGAGTCCAGAAAGTCAAGGACTTAGATCTTTTTCTTCCCTTATCAATATTGCCATGAAATTGATAAATAAAGACCAACTCTTTATTTTTGTTTTTAACCCACGTAGATAATTCCCATCCATTAATCCATTTTGTGGACCAATAGCTGCCATTCTGATGGAAGCTGTCACTTCTTAACAATAGGCATTCTGTGACTATGTTGACAGCACTTTGGGTGAAGATCCTAACTGGTCTTAGATATACATAGGGAGAAATTTGCTCAGCCAGTGTCAGTCTTAAGCATGCGTATCAGAAGATCTTTCTAGAGCTGGGAATTTTCCCATGAAAGGGATTCAGTTAGGGAAGAGACACTTGTGCCAGAGTTTTACATTCTTCTTGAACACTGCTTAAGGAACTTAGATGCCATGTCCATTTGGATCTCTGTCTGCACAGAACTTTGTCATG
Source organism: Melospiza melodia melodia (assembly GCF_035770615.1). Classification (NCBI taxonomy): domain Eukaryota; kingdom Metazoa; phylum Chordata; class Aves; order Passeriformes; family Passerellidae; genus Melospiza; species Melospiza melodia. Next base: position 94,790,364 of record NC_086196.1, on the reverse strand, counting down.
CCAGTGCTTTGAAATGCATCTTGAAGAGAATTCACTAGCACAGAATGAAAGAGAGTGGAAGGGGTTGGTGGGGCTAACCAGGCCCAACCCCCCTGCCTAAACCAGGATACCTAGAGCCTCTTGCCCAGGATTCTATCTGGGTGTACTTTTAATGTCTTCAAAGATCCAGGCTCCACAATCTTTCTGGGCAGTCTGTGCCGTGGTTCAGTCACCCTGACAGTAAAGAAACATTTACTGATGTTCAAAGGCAATCTCCTGTATTTCAGTGTGTGCCCACTGCCTCTTGTCTTTACCCTCAGCATCACTGAAAAGACACTGATTCCCTCCCCTTTGCACTATTGCTTCCATATGTATGTGTGATGCCATGTAGAGGTATGTCAAAAACCTCCCTGAAGCCCAGGCAGATAATATTCCCTTCATCTACCAGTCAAGTTGATTCATCAGAGGAGTTTAAAGTGATGTTCAGCATGAAATTCCCCTGAAAAATCATGCTAACTACATTATTTGGTCATCTGTCATGTGCCTGGCAAGGATTTCCAGGAAGAGCTGCTTCATCAACTTCCTGGGGATAAAAAAGAGGCTGGCTGGTTTGTACTATGGCGAGTCCTCTTAATTGCCTTTTTTGAAGATGGGTGTCATATGCTAACATCCACTCTTTAGCCTCTCTTGTCGTCTACATCTTAGCAAAACGCTTTTCCACTATGTCTGGCTAGGAAAAACTGTGCCAGCACAGAAAACATCTCCCATCGTTTTCTAGAAGTTGCACGGATGTCTGCCAAGTGTTTGGCAGGAAGAAAAGAAAAGTTGTCCAAAACAGCTTCCAATCGAATGTTCCTGTGATTGGAAAAGTCAGGAGAGTGCAAAGGTACTGTTTTCTATCAGTTGGCAAGGTGCGCACACAATCCCAGTGTTGTACAGCTTGCTTCTTCACCTTCCCGAAGCTGCCGCTCTCGCCGGCTGCCGGAGCCCAAGAAGCGGCTTCTTCGCGCAAAGACGATTGTGCCGCTCACAGTGCTCTCCTTAGCGCGGCTTCTGCCGAAAGACGCCCGGCAGCGGCTCTTACCTCCGGAGAGCACCCTACCTTCGTCTTTAGCTCCTCTTCTCATCTACACCTCGGCAAAAAGCTTCTCCACTATGTCTGGCTAGGAAAAACTGTGCCAGCACAGAAAACATCTCCCATCGTGTTCTAGAAGTTGCACGGATGTCTGCCAAGTGTTTGGCAGGAAGAAAAGAAAAGTTGTCCAAAACAGCTTCCAATCGAATGTTCCTGTGATTGGAAAAGTCAGGAGAGTGCAAAGGTACTGTTTTCTATCAGTTGGCAAGGTGCGCACACAATCCCAGTGTTGTACAGCTTGCTTCTTCACCTTCCCGAAGCTGCCGCTCTCGCCGGCTGCCGGAGCCCAAGAAGCGGCTTCTTCGCGCAAAGACGATTGTGCCGCTCACAGTGCTCTCCTTAGCGCGGCTTCTGCCGAAAGACGCCCGGCAGCGGCTCTTACCTCCGGAGAGCATCCTACCTTCGTCTTTCGCGTCTTTTGTAGTCTACATCTTAGCAAAACGCTTTTCCACTATGTCTGGCTAGGAAAAACTGTGCCAGCACAGAAAACATCTCCCATCGTGTTCTAGAAGTTGCACGGATGTCTGCCAAGTGTTTGGCAGGAAGAAAAGAAAAGTTGTCCAAAACAGCTTCCAATCGAATGTTCCTGTGATTGGAAAAGTCAGGAGAGTGCAAAGGTACTGTTTTCTATCAGTTGGCAAGGTGCGCACACAATCCCAGTGTTGTACAGCTTGCTTCTTCACCTTCCCGAAGCTGCCGCTCTCGCCGGCTGCCGGAGCCCAAGAAGCGGCTTCTTCGCGCAAAGACGATTGTGCCGCTCACAGTGCTCTCCTTAGCGCGGCTTCTGCCGAAAGACGCCCGGCAGCGGCTCTTACCTCCGGAGAGCATCCTACCTTCGTCTTTAGCTCCTCTTCTCATCTACACCTCGGCAAAAAGCTTTTCCACTATGTCTGGCTAGGAAAAACTGTGCCAGCACAGAAAACATCTCCCATCGTGTTCTAGAAGTTGCACGGATGTCTGCCAAGTGTTTGGCAGGAAGAAAAGAAAAGTTGTCCAAAACAGCTTCCAATCGAATGTTCCTGTGATTGGAAAAGTCAGGAGAGTGCAAAGATACTGTTTTCTATCAGTTGGCAAGGTGCGCACACAATCCCAGTGTTGTACAGCTTGCTTCTTCACCTTCCCGAAGCTGCCGCTCTCGCCGGCTGCCGGAGCCCAAGAAGCGGCTTCTTCGCGCAAAGACGATTGTGCCGCTCACAGGGCTCTCCTTAGCGCGGCTTCTGCCGAAAGACGCCCGGCAGCGGCTCTTACCTCCGGAGAGCATCCTACCTTCGTCTTTCGCGTCTTTTGTAGTCTACATCTTAGCAAAACGCTTTTCCACTATGTCTGGCTAGGAAAAACTGTGCCAGCACAGAAAACATCTCCCATCGTGTTCTAGAAGTTGCACGGATGTCTGCCAAGTGTTTGGCAGGAAGAAAAGAAAAGTTGTCCAAAACAGCTTCCAATCGAATGTTCCTGTGATTGGAAAAGTCAGGAGAGTGCAAAGGTACTGTTTTCTATCAGTTGGCAAGGTGCGCACACAATCCCAGTGTTGTACAGCTTGCTTCTTCATCTTCCCGAAGCTGCCACTCTCAGGAGGTAAGAGCCGCTGCCGGGCGTCTTTCGGCAGAAGCTGCGCTAAGGAGAGCACTGTGAGCGGCACAATCGTCTTTGCGCGAAGAAGCCGCTTCTTGGGCTCCGGCAGCCGGCGAGAGCGGCAGCTTCGGGAAGGTGAAGAAGCAAGCTGTACAACACTGGGATTGTGTGCGCACCTTGCCAACTGATAGAAAACAGTATCTTTGCACTCTCCTGACTTTTCCAATCACAGGAACATTCGATTGGAAGCTGTTTTGGACAACTTTTCTTTTCTTCCTGCCAAACACTTGGCAGACATCCGTGCAACTTCTAGAACACGATGGGAGATGTTTTCTGTGCTGGCACAGTTTTTCCTAGCCAGACATAGTGGAAAAGCGTTTTGCTAAGATGTAGACTACAAAAGACGCGAAAGACGAAGGTAGGATGCTCTCCGGAGGTAAGAGCCGCTGCCGGGCGTCTTTCGGCAGAAGCCGCGCTAAGGAGAGCCCTGTGAGCGGCACAATCGTCTTTGCGCGAAGAAGCCGCTTCTTGGGCTCCGGCAGCCGGCGAGAGCGGCAGCTTCGGGAAGGTGAAGAAGCAAGCTGTACAACACTGGGATTGTGTGCGCACCTTGCCAACTGATAGAAAACAGTACCTTTGCACTCTCCTGACTTTTCCAATCACAGGAACATTCGATTGGAAGCTGTTTTGGACAACTTTTCTTTTCTTCCTGCCAAACACTTGGCAGACATCCGTGCAACTTCTAGAACACGATGGGAGATGTTTTCTGTGCTGGCACAGTTTTTCCTAGCCAGACATAGTGGAAAAGCGTTTTGCTAAGATGTAGACTACAAAAGACGCGAAAGACGAAGGTAGGATGCTCTCCGGAGGTAAGAGCCGCTGCCGGGCGTCTTTCGGCAGAAGCCGCGCTAAGGAGAGCACTGTGAGCGGCACAATCGTCTTTGCGCGAAGAAGCCGCTTCTTGGGCTCCGGCAGCCGGCGAGAGCGGCAGCTTCGGGAAGGTGAAGAAGCAAGCTGTACAACACTGGGATTGTGTGCGCACCTTGCCAACTGATAGAAAACAGTACCTTTGCACTCTCCTGACTTTTCCAATCACAGGAACATTCGATTGGAAGCTGTTTTGGACAACTTTTCTTTTCTTCCTGCCAAACACTTGGCAGACATCCGTGCAAATTCTAGAACACGATGGGAGATGTTTTCTGTGCTGGCACAGTTTTTCCTAGCCAGACATAGTGGAGAAGCTTTTTGCCGAGGTGTAGATGAGAAGAGGAGCTAAAGACGAAGGTAGGATGCTCTCCGGAGGTAAGAGCCGCTGCCGGGCGTCTTTCGGCAGAAGCCGCGCTAAGGAGAGCCCTGTGAGCGGCACAATCGTCTTTGCGCGAAGAAGCCGCTTCTTGGGCTCCGGCAGCCGGCGAGAGCGGCAGCTTCGGGAAGGTGAAGAAGCAAGCTGTACAACACTGGGATTGTGTGCGCACCTTGCCAACTGATAGAAAACAGTACCTTTGCACTCTCCTGACTTTTCCAATCACAGGAACATTCGATTGGAAGCTGTTTTGGACAACTTTTCTTTTCTTCCTGCCAAACACTTGGCAGACATCCGTGCAACTTCTAGAACACGATGGGAGATGTTTTCTGTGCTGGCACAGTTTTTCCTAGCCAGACATAGTGGAGAAGCTTTTTGCCGAGGTGTAGATGAGAAGAGGAGCTAAAGACGAAGGTAGGATGCTCTCCGGAGGTAAGAGCCGCTGCCGGGCGTCTTTCGGCAGAAGCCGCGCTAAGGAGAGCCCTGTGAGCGGCACAATCGTCTTTGCGCGAAGAAGCCGCTTCTTGGGCTCCGGCAGCCGGCGAGAGCGGCAGCTTCGGGAAGGTGAAGAAGCAAGCTGTACAACACTGGGATTGTGTGCGCACCTTGCCAACTGATAGAAAACAGTACCTTTGCACTCTCCTGACTTTTCCAATCACAGGAACATTCGATTGGAAGCTGTTTTGGACAACTTTTCTTTTCTTCCTGCCAAACACTTGGCAGACATCCGTGCAACTTCTAGAACACGATGGGAGATGTTTTCTGTGCTGGCACAGTTTTTCCTAGCCAGACATAGTGGAAAAGCGTTTTGCTAAGATGTAGACGACAAGAGAGGCTAAAGAGTGGATGTTAGCAAATGACACCCATCTTCAAAAAAGGCAATTAAGAGGACTCGCCATAGTACAAACCAGCCAGCCTCTTTTTTATCCCCAGGAAGTTGATGAAGCAGCTCTTCCTGGAAATCCTTGCCAGGCACATGACAGATGACCAAATAATGTAGTTAGCATGATTTTTCAGGGGAATTTCATGCTGAACATCACTTTAAACTCCTCTGATGAATCAACTTGACTGGTAGATGAAGGGAATATTATCTGCCTGGGCTTCAGGGAGGTTTTTGACATACCTCTACATGGCATCACACATACATATGGAAGCAATAGTGCAAAGGGGAGGGAATCAGTGTCTTTTCAGTGATGCTGAGGGAAAAGACAAGAGGCAGTGGGCACACACTGAAATACAGGAGATTGCCTTTGAACATCAGTAAATGTTTCTTTACTGTCAGGGTGACTGAACCACGGCACAGACTGCCCAGAAAGATTGTGGAGCCTGGATCTTTGAAGACATTAAAAGTACACCCAGATAGAATCCTGGGCAAGAGGCTCTAGGTATCCTGGTTTAGGCAGGGGGGTTGGGCCTGGTTAGCCCCACCAACCCCTTCCACTCTCTTTCATTCTGTGCTAGTGAATTCTCTTCAAGATGCATTTCAAAGCACTGGCATGACAAAGTTCTGTGCAGACAGAGATCCAAATGGACATGGCATCTAAGTTCCTTAAGCAGTGTTCAAGAAGAATGTAAAACTCTGGCACAAGTGTCTCTTCCCTAACTGAATCCCTTTCATGGGAAAATTCCCAGCTCTAGAAAGATCTTCTGATACGCATGCTTAAGACTGACACTGGCTGAGCAAATTTCTCCCTATGTATATCTAAGACCAGTTAGGATCTTCACCCAAAGTGCTGTCAACATAGTCACAGAATGCCTATTGTTAAGAAGTGACAGCTTCCATCAGAATGGCAGCTATTGGTCCACAAAATGGATTAATGGATGGGAATTATCTACGTGGGTTAAAAACAAAAATAAAGAGTTGGTCTTTATTTATCAATTTCATGGCAATATTGATAAGGGAAGAAAAAGATCTAAGTCCTTGACTTTCTGGACTCGAGGAAAGATTTTAAAAATTCCTTGTAAAAATGTATGATCACAATCAGACTATTGAAACCATTTTAGTTGGGAACAAAGTTCCAAAATTGTCTAGATAGTGGCAAAGAAGCCAAGAAAATAGGAAAGAAACAAAAAGAGAGCAAAAGAGTCAGCTTCAGTGTACAAGCTCGTTCTAGAAGTAGTCTGCTGGGAAAAGGAACCCCCAGCTAAATTTCCAATGTATTCCTGCGCTTGATTCAGTAACTGGTCAATGTAAAAACCAATCCTTTTGTACAACTTCTTCCAGCAACAAAAACTCCAACAGGTTGACACTACCATCATGCCTGTTCCAGACATATTTAAAAGAGAAATGATGATTTTCTTGAAAACCTACTTACATAAAAGTTGCAAGATGGTGGAGGGATTCCCACATCCTCCTTCCTCCATCTGGCTTGAAAGTATATTTGATAAAATATGCAACAAAGCACATGATTTATAAGGGAGAGTCAAATGGATGATTTGGGAATCGATCTCTTGTTGATAGTAAACTTCATATCCACTCGGTGTGACCTTTTTAAAACAAAATGTGGAGCTGAGGCATGAATCTGCCACAACAATTGTAAAGCAAACATACACACTCCCCTTCATATGCCCCCCCCTCCACACACACCTAGGCACACACAGAGATCAGCATAGCAGATCATGAACACCTTGGAAAAGACTGAAATGCTAAATGCCTCTCTTGATGGGCAAAAGAGCTGGTGCAGTAATTCAAATGCCTGGTACAAAAATTCTGTTTAATATTTAGCTCCTATTTAAAACACAGCTTTTCATTTCATTCTATTTACAGAATATTTTCATTTCATTTGTTTCTTTAAAATTACTTAGTTCTCACCTGTTGTATGTCTAGGAATATTTTCTTCCAAAAATAGAAAAAAATAGATGATATCTTTTCAGCAGAAAACATTGGTTGATACAATTTTAAACCATCATGATATGGAAGAATTCTTCTGTCCCTCTCGAAGGTGGAAGAAGCATTTGGATCACAGATCATCTACAATGAAATACTTGACATGTTTAAGATGCTTTCAATCAATTTTGATCGTCAATTGCTTATTTGTTGTAAACAGTAATTTTTCAGTGAAGGGAAAGTGTGTGTGGTATATCTACATGATATGTTCAAAGGCAGTTCCTACTAATGGCCAGGCTGAATTCCAGTAAATAATGTCCCGAATGATATTTTGCCGCCTTCTTTGGCACTTCATGAAATCTTACCCTGATGAAGTGCTGAAACACAGAGATTTTCTCTTAGAGAGTGTCTCATGTTGTAACCTATCCCATGGATTTTATGCTGTAATTCTTATCTCTTTTAAAATTTACTATCTTCTGTACAGTTTTCATGAAACTTTCTGTTACAGTAGTGAATAGCACAGATAAATGTCATTTTGTACAACTTTGAATTTACCCCAAGAGCTGAGAGAAAACTTGATCCTATACTTCAATCCGAGTTTCTTCTATAGTCCAACTTTGTTTCTCTACCATCAAGCTTCTCCTTTGTTGCTGCTCCAAGCCCCGTCCAAGGTGACCTTGAATACTTTCAGGGATGGGACACCCACAACTTCTCTGGGCAACCTGTTCCAGTGTTCCAGCACTCCCACAGTAAAAAAGGCCTTCCTTTCATCTAATATGTGTAGGAAATCATAAATCTAGGCATAGAAGCTTGGAGTGCAAATTTGAAATTCTTTGGATTTGAAGCACATTTTATATGAATACTGACTTACAGATGACTAAAAGATGTTGATGGGCATTTGAGCTGACAAGTTTTGAAAAAGTGCACGGAAATTAAAATTGAAACCACTAAAATTAAAAACTCCTTGCCATTTTCTTTTTCCTCTCCTATTCAAAATTGCATATGTCAGATATCAGTGCTTCATGCAAACCTCTCAGATGCTCTCAGAGAAAAAGCTTTTCTTTCAGACTAAGTTGCGGTTGACGTAGAACACTAGCAGGAGTGAAAGATTTTCTGGGCATCGGGGCAGCCCGTTCTCCTTGGATTTGTGTGCAGAATGCATTTTATCCAAACTGGAAAATAGATCCCAGCTCTGTTCTATTCATCATCCTTACTTCATCAGGCCAGAAGATTCTGTGAAAAGTAGCCTGTGGACCTTGAAGACAGCGCATGTGAACCAGATGAGAGGTGATAGAGAAGTTGAGGGAGAGAAGAAAGAGCATGAGGCTGAAACCAGAAAGTATTTCTCCACGTGATCATGGAAGATTGCAGGAGCCACTTGGTACTATCAAACCAGCCCAACTTGGCACTTGTGCCACCTTGGGTCTGGGAGCCATGTTGCATATCGTGCATTTTAAGGAGCCAGCTGGCCACACCCAGCCATATGCCCCCAAACACAAACCAAGGCCCTTTTCTCTGGCAAACAAAACTCAGCTGCCCTGCTTCTGGATGGCAGATTGCAGGAACCACTTGGTACTATCAAACCAGCCCAACTTGGCACTGGTGCCACCATGGGTCTGGTCACCATCCTGCCTATTGTAGCTTTTCAGGAGCCAGCCGGTCACTCTCAGCCATAGGCCCCCAACACAAACCTCGGCCCGTTTCCCTGGCAAACAAAAGTAAGCTGCCCCGCTTCTGCATGGCAGATTGCAGGAGCTACTTAGTACTATCAAATCAGCCCGACTTGGCACAGGTGCCACCTTGGATCTGGGAACCATCCTGTGTATCGTGGATTTTCAGGGGCCAGCCGGCCACTCTCAGCCATATGCCCCCAAAAACAAACCACGGACCTTTTCTCTGGCAAACAAAAATCAGCTGCCCCACTTCTGGATGGCAGATTGCAGGAGCCACTTGGGACTATCACACCAGCACAACATGGCACTGCTGCCACCTTGGATCTGGGAACAATCCTGCGTATCGTACATATTCAGGAACCAGCCGAACACTCCCAGCCACAGGCCCCCAAACACAAACAACGGCCCTTTTCTCTGGCAAACAAAACTCAACTGCCCCTCTTCTGGATGGCAAATTGCAGGACGCACTTGGTACTACAAAAAGAGCCCGACTTGGCAGTGGTGCCACCTTGGCTCTGGGAACCATCCTGCGTATCGAGCATTTTAAGGAGCCAGCCGGCAATTCCCAGCCGTATGCCCCAAAAAGAAACCATGGACCTTTTCTCTGGCAAAAAAAACTCAGCTGTCCCGCTTCTGGATGGCAGATTGCAGGAGTGACTTTGAACCATACAACCAGCCTTACTTGGCACTGGTGCCACCTTGGATCTGGGAACCATCCTGCCTATCGTTGATTTTCAGGGGCCAGCCGGCCACTCTCAGCCATAGGCCCCCAAACACAAACCACAGCCCTTTTCTCTAGCAAACAAAATTCAACTGCCCCGCTTCTGGATGGCAAATTGCAGGAGCCACTGGGTACTACAAAAACAGCCTGACTTGGCACTGGTGCCACCTTGCGTCTGGTTACCATGCGGCGTATCGTGCATTTTAAGGAGCCAGGTGGCCACTCCCAGCCATATGCCCCCAAACACAACCCACGGCCCTTTTCTCTGGCAAACAAAACTCAGCTGCCCCGCTTCTGGATGGCAGATTGCAGGAGACACTTGGTACTATCAAACCAGCCCGACTTGGCACTGGTGCCACCTTGGGTCTGGGAACCATCCTGCGTATTGTGGATTGTCAGGAGACAGCCGACCACTCTCGGCCACAGAGCCCAATCAAAAACAAAGGTCCGTTTCCCTGGCAAAAAAAACTCAGCTGCCCCGCTTCTGGATGGGAGATTGCAGGAGGCACTTGACACTGTCAAACGAGCCCCACTTGGCACTGGTGCCACCTTGGGTCTGGGAACCATGCTGCGTATCGTGGATTTTCAGGAGCCAGCCGGCCACTGCCAGCCACAGGCCCCCAAACACAAACCACAGCCTTTTTCTCTGGCAAACAAAACTCAGCTGCCCCGCTTCTGGATGGCAGATTGCAGGAGCCACTTGGTACTATCAAACCAGCCCGACTTGGCACTGGTGCCACCTTGGGTCTGGGAACCATCCTGCCTATCGTGGATTTTAAGGAGCCAGCCGGCTACTCCCAGCCACAGGCCCCCAACAAAAACCACGGCCCTTTTTTCTCGCAAACAAAACTTAGCTGCCTCACTTCTGGATGGCAGATTGCAGGAGCCACTTGGTACTATCAAACCAGCCCGACTTGGCACTGGTGCCACCTTGGGTCTGGGAACCATCCTGCGTATCGTGGATTCTAAGGAGCCAGCTGGCCACTCCCAGCCACAGGCCCCCAAACAAAATCAACGGCGCTGTTCCCTGGAAAACAAAACACGCCTGCCAACTTTTTGATGGAGTTTGCAGGAGCCACTTGGTACTATCAAACCAGCCCGACTTGGCACTGGTGCCACCTTGGGTCTGGGAAACATCCTGCGTATCGTGGATTCTTAGGAGCCAGCCGGCCACTCCTAGCCACAGGCCCCCAAACAAAAACCTAGGCCTATTTCTCTGGCAAACAAAAGTAAGCTGCCCTGCTTCTGGATGGCAGATTGCAGGAGACACTTGGTACTATCAAACCAGCCCGACTTGGCACTGGTGCCACCTTGGATCTGGGAACCATGCTCTGTATCGTGGATATTCAGGGGCCAGCCGGCCACTCTCAGCCATATGTCCCCAAACAGAAACCTCGGCCCGTTTCTCTGGCAAACAAAACTCAACTGCCCCTCTTCTGGATGGCAAATTGCAGGATGAACTTGATACTAAAACCGCAGGCCGACTTGGTAGTGGTGACACCTTGGGCCTGGGAACCATCATGCGTATCGAGCATTTTAAGGAGCCAGCCGGCCACTCCCAGCAATATGCCCCCAAAAACAATCCACGGAATTTTCCTCTGGCAAACAAAAATCAGCTGCCTCGCTTCTGGATGGCAGATTGCAGGAGCCACTTTGCACCATCAAACCAGCCCGACTTGGCACTGGTGCCACATTGCATCTGGGAACCATGCTGCCTAGCGTGGATTTTCAGGAGCCAGCCGGCCACTCTCAGCTATATGCCCCCAAACAAAACCCACGGCCCGTTTCCCTGGCAAACAAAATTAAGCTGCCCCGCTTCTGGATGGCAGATTGCAGGACGCACTTGGTAGTATCAAACCAGCTAAACTTGGCACTGGTGCCACCTTGGGTCTGGGAACCATCCTGCGTATCGTGGGTTCAAAGGAGCCAGCCAGTCACTCCCAGCCACAGGCCCCCAAATACAAACAATGTCGCTTTTCCCTGGAAAACAAAACTCGCCTGCCAACTTTTTGATGGCAGATTGCAGGAGCCACTTGGTACTATCAAACCAGCCCAACTTGGCACTGGTGCCACCATGGGTCTGGTAACCATCCTGCCTATTGTAGCTTTCCAGGAGCCAGCCGGTCACTCCCAGCCATAGGTCCCCAGTCACAAACCTCGGCCCGTTTCCCTGGCAAACAAAAGTAAGCTACCCCGCTTCTGGATGGCAGATTGCAGGAGCCACTTGGTACTATCAAACCAGCCCAACTTGGCACTGGTGCCACCTTGGGTCTGGGAACCATGCTGCGTAACACAGATTCTAAGGCGCCAGTCGGCCACTACGAGCCACAAGCCCCCAAACACAAACAACGGCGCTATTCTCTGGCAAACAAAACTCAACTGCCCCTCTTCTGGATGGCAAATTGCAGGACGCACTTGGTACTATAAAAACAGCCCGACTTGGCACTGGTGCCCCCTTGGGTCTGGGAACCATCCTGCGTATCGATCTTTTTAATGAGACAGCCGGCCGCTCCCAGCCATATGCCCCCAAACACAACCCACGGCCCTTTTCTCTGGCAAACAAAACTCAACTGCACCGCTTCTGGATGGCAGATTGCAGGAGCCACTTGGTACTATCAAACCAGCCCGACTTGGCACTGGTGCCACCTTGGGTCTGGGAACCATCCTGCGTATTGTGGGTTGTCAGGAGCCAGCCGAACACTCTCGGCCACAGACCCCAATTAAAAACAACGGCCCGTTTCACAGGCAAACAAAACTCAGCTGCCCCGCTTCTGGATGGGAGATTGCAGGAGGCACTTGACACTGTGAAACCAGCCCCACTTGGCACTGGTGCCACCTTGGGTCTGGGAACCATGCTGCGTATCATGGATTTTCAGGAGCCAGCCGGCCACTCCCAGCCACAGGCCCCCAAACACAAACCACAGCCTTTTTGTCTGGCAAACAAAATTCAGCTGCCCCGCTTCTGGATGGCAGATTGCAGGAGCCACTTGGGACTATCACACCAGCACAACATGGCACTGCTGCCACCTTGGATCTGGGAACCATCCTTCCTATCGTGGATTTTCAGGGGCCAGCCGGTCACTCTCAGCCATAGGCCCCAAACACAAACCACGGCCCTTTTCTCTGGAAAACAAAACTCAACTGCCCCTCTTCTGGATGGCAGATTGCAGGAGCCACTGGGTACTATGAAACCAGCCCTACTTGGCACTGATGCCACCTTGGGTCTGGGAACCATGCTGCGTATCATGGATTTTCAGGAGCCAGCCGGCCACTGCCAGCCACAGGCCCCGAAACACAAACAACAGCCTTTTTCTCTGGCAAACAAAATTCAGCTGCCCCGCTACTGGATGGCAGATTGCAGGAGCCACTTGGTACTATCAAACCAGCCCAACTTGGCACTGGTGCCACCTTGGGTCTGGGAACCATGCTGCGTAACACAGATTCTAAGGCGCCAGTCGGCCACTACGAGCCACAAGCCCCCAAACACAAACAACGGCGCTATTCTCTGGCAAACAAAACTCAACTGCCCCTCTTCTGGATGGCAAATTGCAGGACGCACTTGGTACTATAAAAACAGCCCGACTTGGCACTGGTGCCCCCTTGGGTCTGGGAACCATCCTGCGTATCGATCTTTTTAATGAGACAGCCGGCCACTCCCAGCCATATGCCCCCAAACACAACCCACGGCCCTTTTCTCTGGCAAACAAAACTCAACTGCACCGCTTCTGGATGGCAGATTGCAGGAGCCACTTGGTACTATCAAACCAGCCCGACTTGGCACTGGTGCCACCTTGGGTCTGGGAACCATCCTGCGTATTGTGGGTTGTCAGGAGCCAGCCGAACACTCTCGGCCACAGACCCCAATTAAAAACAACGGCCCGTTTCACAGGCAAACAAAACTCAGCTGCCCCGCTTCTGGATGGGAGATTGCAGGAGGCACTTGACACTGTGAAACCAGCCCCACTTGGCACTGGTGCCACCTTGGGTCTGGGAACCATGCTGCGTATCATGGATTTTCAGGAGCCAGCCGGCCACTCCCAGCCACAGGCCCCCAAACACAAACCACAGACTTTTTGTCTGGCAAACAAAATTCAGCTGCCCCGCTTCTGGATGGCAGATTGCAGGAGCCACTTGGGACTATCACACCAGCACAACATGGCACTGCTGCCACCTTGGATCTGGGAACCATCCTTCCTATCGTGGATTTTCAGGGGCCAGCCGGTCACTCTCAGCCATAGGCCCCAAACACAAACCACGGCCCTTTTCTCTGGAAAACAAAACTCAACTGCCCCTCTTCTGGATGGCAGATTGCAGGAGCCACTGGGTACTATGAAACCAGCCCTACTTGGCACTGATGCCACCTTGGGTCTGGGAACCATGCGGCGTATCATGGATTTTCAGGAGCCAGCCGGCCACTGCCAGCCACAGGCCCCGAAACACAAACAACAGCCTTTTCCTCTGGCAAACAAAATTCAGCTGCCCCGCTTCTGGATGGCAGATTGCAGGAACCACTTGGTACTAACAAACCAGCCCGACTTGGCACTGATGCCACCTTGGGTCTGGGAACCATCCTGCGTATCGTGGATTCAAAGGAGCCAGCTGGCCAGTCCCAGCCACAGGCCCCAAAACACACACAACGGTGCTTTTCCCTGGAAAACAAAACTCGCCTGCCAAACTTTTGATGGCAGATTGCAGGAGCCACTTGGTATTATCAAACCAGCCCAACTTGGCACTGGTGCCACCATGGGTCTGGTCACCATCCTGCCTATCGTAGCTTTTCAGGAGCCAGCCAGCCACCCCCAGCCAGAGGCCCCCAGACAAATATTTCGGCCCGTTTCCCTGGCAAACAAAAGTAAGCTGCCCCGCTTCTGGATGGCAGATTGCAGGAGCCACTTTGCACCATCAAACCAGCCCAACTTGGCACTGGTGCCAACTCAGGTCTGGGAACCATCCTGCGTATCGTGGGTTCTAAGGAGCCAGCTGGCCACTCCCAACCACAGGCCCCCAAACACAAACAACGGCGCTTTTCCCTGGAAAACAAAACTCGCCTGCCAACTTTTTGATGGCAGATTGCAGGAGCCACTTGGTACTATCAAACCAGCCCAACTTGGCACTGGTGCCACCATGGGTCTGGTCACCATCCTGCCTATCGTAGCTTTTCAGGAGCCAGCCGGTCACTCGCAGCCATAGGCCCCCAGACACAAACCTCGGCCCGTTTCCCTGGCAAACAAAAGTAAGCTGCCCCGCTTCTGCATGGCAGATTGCAGGAGCTACTTAGTACTATCAAACCAGCCCGACTTGGCACTGGTGACACCTCTGGTCTGGGAACCATCCTGCCTATCGTGGATTTTCAGGGGCCAGCCGGCCACTCTCAGCCATATGCCCCAAAAACAAACCACGGCCCTTTTCTCTGGCAAACAAAACTCAACTGCCCCTCTTCTGGATGGCAAATTTTAGGACGCACTTTGTACTACGAAAACCGCCCGACGTGGCACTGGTGCCACCTTGTGTCAGGGAACCATCCTGCATATCGAGCTTTTTAAGGAGCCAGCCGGCCACGCCCAGCCATATACCCCCAAAAACAAACCACGGACCATTTCTCTTGGAAAAAAAAATCCGCTGCCCCGCGTCTGTATGGCAGATTGCAGGAGCCACTTTGCACCATCAAACCAGCCCGACTTGGCACTGGTGCCACCTTGGGTCTGGGAACAATCCTGCATATCGTGGATTCTAAGGAGCCAGCCGGCCACTCCCTGCCACAGGCCCCCAAACACAAACAACGGCGCTTTTCCCTGGAAAACAAAATTCGCCTGCCAGCTTTTTGATGGCAGATTGCAGGAGCCACTTGGTACTATCAAATCATCCCAACTTGGCACTGGTGCCACTATGGGTCTGGGAACCATCCTGCCTATTGTAGCATTTCAGGAGCCAGCCGGTCACTCCCAGCCATAGGCCCCCAGACACAAACCTCGGACCGTTTCCCTGGCAAACAAAATTAAGCTGCCCCGATTCTGGATGGCAGATTGCAGGAGCCACTTGGTTGTGTCAAACCAGCCCGACTTGGCACTGGTGCCACCTTGGGTCTGGGAACCATCCTGCGTAACGTGGATTCTAAGCAGCCACCCGGCCACTCTGAGCCACAGGCCCCCAAACACAAACAACGGCGCTTTTCCCTGGAAAACAAAACTCGCCTGCCAAATTTGATGGCAGATTGCAGGAGCCACTTGGTACTATCAAACCAGCCCAACTTGGCACTGGTGCCACCATGGGTCTGGTCACCATCCTGCCTATCGTAGCTTTTCAGGAGCCAGCCGGTCACTCCCAGCCATAGGCCCCCAGACACAAAGCTCGGCCCGTTTCCCTGGCAAACAAAAGTAAGCTGCCCCGCTTCTGGATGGCAGATTGCAGGAACCACTTGGTACTATCAAACCAGCCCGACTTGGCACTGGTGCCACCTCTGGTCTGGGAACCATCCTGCGTATCGTGGATTCTAAGGAGCCAGCTGGCCACTCCCAGCCACAGGCCCCCAAACACAAACAACGGCGCTTTTCCCTGGAAAACAAAACTCGCCTGCCAAGTTTTTGATGGCAGATTGCAGGAGCCACTTGGTACCATCAAACCAGCCCAACTTGGCACTGGTGCCGCCATGGGTCTTGTCACCATCCTGCCTATCGTAGCTTTTCAGGAGCCAGCCGGTCACTCCCAGCCATAGGACCCCAGACAAAAACCTCGGCCCGTTTCCCTGGCAAGCAAAAGTAAGCTGCCCCGCTTCTGGATGGCAGATTGTAGGACGCATTTGTTACTATCAAACCCGCCCGACTTGGCACTGGTGCCACCACTGGTCTGGGAACCATCCTGCGTATCGTGGATTCTAAAGAGCCAGCCGGCCACTCCCAGCCACAGGCACCCATACACAAACAACGGCACTTTTCCCTGGAAAACAAAACTCGCCTGCCAACATTTTGATGGCAGATTGCAGGAGCCACTTGGTACTATCAAACCAGCCCAACTTGGCACTGCTGCCACCATGGGTCTGGTCACCATCCTGCCTATCGTAGCTTTTCAGGAGCCAGCCGGTCACTCCCAGCCATAGGCCCCCAGACAAAAACCTCGGCCCGTTTCCCTGGCAAACAAAAGTAAGCTGCCCCGCTTCTGGATGGCAGATTGCAGGATCCACTTGGTACTATCAAACCAGCCCGACTTGGCACTGGTGCCACGACAAGTCTGGGAACCATCCTGCGTATCGTGGATTCTAATGAGCCAGCCGGCCACTCCCAGCCACAGGCCCCCAAACAAAAACAACGGCGCTTTTCCCTGGAAAACAAAACTTGCCTGCCAACTTTTTGATGGCAGATTGCAGGAGCCACTTGGTACCATCAAACCAGCCCAACTTGGCACTGGTGCCACCTTGGGTCTGGTCACCATCCTGCCTATCGTAGCTTTTCAGGAGCCAGCCGGTCACTCCCAGCCATAGGCCCCCAGACACAAACTTCGGCCCGTTTCCCTGGCAAACAAAAGTAAGCTGCCCCGCTTCTGGATGGCAGATTGCAGGAGCCACTTTGCACCATCAAACTATCCCGACTAGGCACTGGTGCCACCTTGGGTCTGGGAACCATCCTGCGTATGGTGGATTCTAAGGAGCCAGCCGGCCACTCCCAGCCACAGGCCCCTAAACACATCAACGGCGCTTTTCCCTGGAAAACAAAACTCGCCTGCCAAACTTTTGATGGCAGATTGCAGGAGCCACTTGGTACTATCAAACCAGCCCAACTTGGGACTGGTGCCACCATGGGTCTGGTCACCATCCTGGCTATCGTAGCTTTTCAGGAGCCAGCCGGTCACTCGCAGCCATAGGCCCCCAGACACAAACCTCGGCCCGTTTCCCTGGCAAACAAAAGTAAGCTGCCCTGCTTCTGGATGGCAGATTGCAGGAACCACTTGGTACTATCAAACCAGCAAAACTTGGCACTGGTGCCACCTTGGGTCTGGATACCATGGTGCGTATCGTGGATTCTAAGGAGCCAGCCGGCCACTCCCAGCCACAGGCCCCCAAACAAAAACAACGGCGCTTTTCCCTGGAAAACAAAACTCGCCTACCAACGTTTTGATGGCAGATTGCAGGAGCCACTTGGTACTATCAAACCAGCCCAACTTGGCACTGGTGCCACCATGGGTCTGGTCACCATCCTGCCTATCGTAACTTTTCAGGAGCCAGCCGGTCACTCCCAGCCATAGGCCCCCAGACACAAAGCTCGGCCCGTTTCCCTGGCAAAGGAAATTAAGCTGCCCCGCTTCTGGATGGCAGATTGCAGGAGCCACTTGGTACTATCAAACCAGCCCGACTTGGCACTGGTGCCACCTCTGGTCTGGGAACCATCCTGCGTATCGTGGATTCTAAGGAGCCAGTCGGCCACTCCCAAGCCACAGGCCCCCAAACACAAACAACGGCCCGTTTCCGTGGCAAACAAAATTAAGCTGCCCCGCTTCTGGATGGCAGATTGCAGGAGCCACTTGGTACTATCAAACCAGCCCGACTTGGCACTGGTGCCACCTCTGGTCTGGGAACCATCCTGCGTATTGTGGTTTCTAAGGAGCCAGCCGGCCACTCCCAACCACAGGCCCCCAAACACAAACAACGGCGCTTTTCCCTGGAAAACAAAACTCGCCTGCCAACGTTTTGATGGCAGATTGCAGGAGCCACTTGGTACTATCAAACCAGCCCAACTTGGCACTGGTGCCACCATGGGTCTTGTCACCATCCTGCCTATCGTAGCTTTCAGGAGCCAGCCGGTCACTGCCTGCCATAGGCCCCGAGACACAAACCTCGGCCCGTTTCCCTGGCAAACAAAAGTAAGCTGCCCCGCTTCTGGATGGCAGATTGCAGGAGCCACTTGGTACTATCAAACCAGCCCGACTTGGCACTGGTGCCACCTCTGGTCTGGGAACCATCCTGCGTATCGTGGATTTTATGGAGCCAGCCGGTCAGTCCCAGCCATAGGCCCCCAAACACAAACAACGATCCGTTTCCCTGGCAAACAAAAGTAAGCTGCCCCGCTTCTGGATGGCAGATTGCAGGAACCACTTGGTAGTATCAAACCAGCCCAACTTGGCACTGGTGCCACCTCTGGTCTGGGAACCATCCTGCGTATCGTGGTTTCTAAGGAGCCAGCCGGCCACTCCCAACCATAGACCCCCAGACACAAACCTCGGCCCGTTTCCCTGGAAAACAAAAGTAAGCTACCCCGATTCTGGATGGCAGATTGCAGGAGCCACTTGGTACTATCAAATCAGCCCAACTTGGCACTGGTGCCACCATGGGTCTGGTAAACATCCTGCCTATCGTAGCTTTTCAGGAGCCAGCCGGCCACTCTCAGCCATATGCCCCCAAAAACAAACCACGGCCCTTTTCTCTGGCAAACAAAACTCAACTGCCCCTCTTCTGGATGGCAAATTTTAGGACGCACTTTGTACTACGAAAACCGCCCGACGTGGCACTGGTGCCACCTTGTGTCAGGGAACCATCCTGCATATCGAGCTTTTTAAGGAGCCAGCCGGCCACGCCCAGCCATAAACCCCCAAAAACAAACCACGGACCATTTCTCTTGGAAACAAAAATCCGCTGCCCCGCGTCTGGATGGCAGATTGCAGGAGCCACTTTGCACCATCAAACCAGCCCGACTTGGCACTGGTGCCACCTTGGGTCTGGGAACAATCCTGCATATCGTGGATTCTAAGGAGCCAGCCGGCCACTCCCAGCCACAGGCCCCCAAACACAAACAACGGCGCTTTTCCCTGGAAAACAAAATTCGCCTGCCAACTTTTTGATGGCAGATTGCAGGAGCCACTTGGTACTATCAAATCATCCCAACTTGGCACTGGTGCCACTATGGGTCTGGGAACCATCCTGCCTATTGTAGCATTTCAGGAGCCAGCCGGTCACTCCCAGCCATAGGCCCCCAGACACAAACCTCGGACCGTTTCCCTGGCAAACAAAATTAAGCTGCCCCGATTCTGGATGGCAGATTGCAGGAGCCACTTGGTTGTGTCAAACCAGCCCGACTTGGCACTGGTGCCACCTTGGGTCTGGGAACCATCCTGCGTATCGTGGATTCTAAGCAGCCACCCGGCCACTCTGAGCCACAGGCCCCCAAACAAAAACTACGGTGCTTTTCCCTGGAAAACAAAACTCGCCTGCCAACTTTTTGATGGCAGATTGCAGGAGCCACTTGGTACTATCAAACCAGCCCAACTTGGCACTGGTGCCACGTCTGGTCTGGGAACCATCCTGCCTATCGTAGCTTTTCAGGAGCCAGCCGGTCACTCCCAGCCATAGACCCCCAGACACAAACCTCGGCCCGTTTCCCTGGCAAACAAAAGTAAGCTGCCCCGCTTTTGGATGGCAGATTGCAGGAGCCACGTTGCACCATCAAACCAGCCCCACGTGGCACTGGTGCCACCTTGGGTCTGGGAACAAGTTGGGCTGGTTTGATAGTACCAAGTGGCTCCTGCAATCTGCCATCCAGAAGCGGGACAGCTTACTTTTGTTTCCCAGGGAAACGGGCCGAGGTATTTGTCTGGGGGCCTATGGCTGGGAGTGACCGGCTGACTACTGAAAAGCCACGATAGGCAGGATGGTTACCAGACTCATGGTGCCACCAGTGCCAAGTCGGGCTGCTTTGATAATACTAAATAGCTCCTGCAATCTGCCATCCAGACGCGGGGCAGCGGATTTTTGTTTGCTGGAGAAAAGTTCCGTGGTTTTTTTTTTGGGGGTATATGACTGGACGTGGCCGGCTGGCTCCTTAAAAAGCTCTATACGCAGGATTGTTCCCTGACCCAAGGTGGCATCAGTGCCAAGTCGGGCTGTTTTCGTAGTACCAAGTGCGTCCTGCAATTTGCCATCCAGAAGCGGGGCAGCCTACTTTTGTTTGCCAGGGAAACGTGCCGAGGTATTTGTCTGGGGGCCTATGGCTGGGAGTGAGCGGCTGGCTCCTGAAAAGCTACGATAGGCAGGATGGTGACCAGACCCATGGTGGCAGCAGTGCCAAGTTGGGCTGGTTTGATAGTACCAAGTGGCTCCTGCAATCTGCCATCAAGAAGTTGGCAGGCGAGTTTTGTTTTCCAGGGAAAAGCGCCGTTGTTTTTGTTTAGAGGCCTGTGGCTGGGAGTGGCCGCCTGTCCTCGTAGAATCTACGTTACGCAGCATGGTTCCCAGAGCCAAGGTGGCACCAGGGCCAAGTCGGGCTGGTTTGTAAGTACCAAGTGCATCCTGCAATCTGCCATCCAAAAGCGGGGCAGCTTACTTTTGTTTGCCAGGGAAACGGGCCGAGGTTTGTGTCCGGGGGCCTATGGCAGGGAGTGACCGGCTGGCTCCTGAAAAGCTACGATAGGCAGGATGTTTACCAGACCCATGGTGGCACCAGTGCCAAGTTGGGCTGATTTGATAGTACCAAGTGGCTCCTGCAATCTGCCATCCAGAATCGGGGTAACTTACTTTTGTTTTCCAGGGAAACGGGCCGAGGTTTGTGTCTGGGGGTCTATGGCTGGGAGTGACCGGCTGGCTCCTGAAAAGCTACAATAGGCAGGATGGTTCCCAGACCAGAGGTGGCACCAGTGCCAAGTTGGGCTGGTTTGATAGTACCAAGTGGCTCCTGCAATCTGCCATCAAAAAGTTGGCAGGCGAGTTTTGTTTTCCAGGGAAAAGCGCCGTTGTTTGTGTTTGGGGGCCTGTGGCTCAGAGTGGCCGGGTGGCTGCTTAGAATCCACGTTACGCAGGATGGTTCCCAGACCCAAGGTGGCACCAGTGCCAAGTCGGGCTGGTTTGACACAACCAAGTGGCTCCTGCAATCTGCCATCCAGAATCGGGGCAGCTTAATTTTGTTTGCCAGGGAAACGGTCCGAGGTTTGTGTCTGGGGGCCTATGGCTGGGAGTGACCGGCTGGCTCCTGAAATGCTACAATAGGCAGGATGGTTCCCAGACCCATAGTGGCACCAGTGCCAAGTTGGGATGATTTGATAGTACCAAGTGGCTCCTGCAATCTGCCATCAAAAAGCTGGCAGGCGAATTTTGTTTTCCAGGGAAAAGCGCCGTTGTTTGTGTTTGGGGGCCTGTGGCAGGGAGTGGCCGGCTGGCTCCTTAGAATCCACGATATGCAGGATTGTTCCCAGACCCAAGGTGGCACCAGTGCCAAGTCGGGCTGGTTTGATGGTGCAAAGTGGCTCCTGCAATCTGCCATACAGACGCGGGGCAGCGGATTTTTGTTTCCAAGAGAAATGGTCCGTGGTTTGTTTTTGGGGGTATATGGCTGGGCGTGGCCGGCTGGCTCCTTAAAAAGCTCGATATGCAGGATGGTTCCCTGACACAAGGTGGCACCAGTGCCACGTCGGGCGGTTTTCGTAGTACAAAGTGCGTCCTAAAATTTGCCATCCAGAAGAGGGGCAGTTGAGTTTTGTTTGCCAGAGAAAAGGGCCGTGGTTTGTTTTTGGGGCATATGGCTGAGAGTGGCCGGCTGGCCCCTGAAAATCCACGATAGGCAGGATGGTTCCCAGACCAGAGGTGTCACCAGTGCCAAGTCGGGCTGGTTTGATAGTACTAAGTAGCTCCTGCAATCTGCCATGCAGAAGCGGGGCAGCTTACTTTTGTTTGCCAGGGAAACGGGCCGAAGTTTGTGTCTGGGGGCCTATGGCTGGGAGTGACCGGCTGGCTCCTGAAAAGCTACGATAGGCAGGATGGTGACCAGACCCATGGTGGCAGCAGTGCCAAGTTGGGCTGGTTTGATAGTACCAAGTGGCTCCTGCAATCTGCCATCAAAAAGTTGGCAGGCGAGTTTTGTTTTCCAGGGAAAAGCGCCGTTGTTTGTGTTTGGGGGCCTGTGGCTGGGAGTGGCCAGCTGGCTCCTTAGAACCCACGATACGCAGGATGGTTCCCAGACCTGAGTTGGCACCAGTGCCAAGTTGGGCTGGTTTGATAGTACCAAGTGGCTCCTGCAATCTGCCATCCAGAAGCGGGGCAGCTTACTTTTGTTTGCCAGGGAAACGGGCCGAAATATTTGTCTGGGGGCCTCTGGCTGGGGGTGGCTGGCTGGCTCCTGAAAAGCTACGATAGGCAGGATGGTGACCAGACCCATGGTGGCACCAGTGCCAAGTTGGGCTGGTTTGATAATACCAAGTGGCTCCTGCAATCTGCCATCAAATGTTTGGCAGGCGAGTTTTGTTTTCCAGGGAAAAGCACCGTTGTGTGTGTTTTGGGGCCTGTGGCTGGGACTGGCCAGCTGGCTCCTTTGAATCCACGATACGCAGGATGGTTCCCAGACCCAAGGTGGCATCAGTGCCAAGTCGGGCTGTTTTGTTAGTACCAAGTGGTTCCTGCAATCTGCCATCCAGAAGCGGGGCAGCTGAATTTTGTTTGCCAGAGAAAAAGGCTGTTGTTTGTGTTTCGGGGCCTGTGGCTGGCAGTGGCCGGCTGGCTCCTGAAAATCCATGATACGCAGCATGGTTCCCAGACCCAAGGTGGCATCAGTGCCAAGTAGGGCTGGTTTCATAGTACCCAGTGGCTCCTGCAATCTGCCATCCAGAAGAGGGGCAGTTGAGTTTTGTTTTCCAGAGAAAAGGGCCGTGGTTTGTGTTTGGGGCCTATGGCTGAGAGTGACCGGCTGGCCCCTGAAAATCCACGATAGGAAGGATGGTTCCCAGATCCAAGGTGGCAGCAGTGCCATGTTGTGCTGGTGTGATAGTCCCAAGTGGCTCCTGCAATCTGCCATCCAGAAGCGGGGCAGCTGAATTTTGTTTGCCAGACAAAAAGTCTGTGGTTTGTGTTTGGGGGCCTGTGGCTGGGAGTGGCCGGCTGGCTCCTGAAAATCCATGATACGCAGCATGGTTCCCAGACCCAAGGTGGCACCAGTGCCAAGTGGGGCTGGTTTCACAGTGTCAAGTGCCTCCTGCAATCTCCCATCCAGAAGCGGGGCAGCTGAGTTTTGTTTGCCTGTGAAACGGGCCGTTGTTTTTAATTGGGGTCTGTGGCCGAGAGTGTTCGGCTGGCTCCTGACAACCCACAATACGCAGGATGGTTCCCAGACCCAAGGTGGCACCAGTGCCAAGTCGGGCTGGTTTGATAGTACCAAGTGGCTCCTGCAATCTGCCATCCAGAAGCGGTGCAGTTGAGTTTTGTTTGCCAGAGAAAAGGGCCGTGGGTTGTGTTTGGGGGCATATGGCTGGGAGTGGCCGGCTGTCTCATTAAAAAGATCGATACGCAGGATGGTTCCCAGACCCAAGGGGGCACCAGTGCCAAGTCGGGCTGTTTTTATAGTACCAAGTGCGTCCTGCAATTTGCCATCCAGAAGAGGGGCAGTTGAGTTTTGTTTGCCAGAGAATAGCGCCGTTGTTTGTGTTTGGGGGCTTGTGGCTCGTAGTGGCCGACTGGCGCCTTAGAATCTGTGTTACGCAGCATGGTTCCCAGACCCAAGGTGGCACCAGTGCCAAGTTGGGCTGGTTTGATAGTACCAAGTGGCTCCTGCAATCTGCCATCCAGAAGCGGGGTAGCTTACTTTTGTTTGCCAGGGAAACGGGCCGAGGTTTGTGACTGGGGACCTATGGCTGGGAGTGACCGGCTGGCTCCTGGAAAGCTACAATAGGCAGGATGGTGACCAGACCCATGGTGGCACCAGTGCCAAGTTGGGCTGGTTTGATAGTACCAAGTGGCTCCTGCAATCTGCCATCAAAAAGTTGGCAGGCGAGATTTGTTTTCCAGGGAAAAGCGACATTGTTTGTATTTGGGGGCCTGTGGCTGGGAGTGACCGGCTGGCTCCTTTGAACCCACGATACGCAGGATGGTTCCCAGACCCAAGGTGGCACCAGTGCCAAGTTTTGCTGGTTTGATACTACCAAGTGCGTCCTGCAATCTGCCATCCAGAAGCGGGGCAGCTTAATTTTGTTTGCCAGGGAAACGGGCCGTGGGTTTTGTTTGGGGGCATATAGCTGAGTGTGGCCGGCTGGCTCCTGAAAATCCACGCTAGGCAGCATGGTTCCCAGATGCAATGTGGCACCAGTGCCAAGTCGGGCTGGTTTGATGGTGCAAAGTGGCTCCTGCAATCTGCCATCCAGAAGCGAGGCAGCTGATTTTTGTTTGCCAGAGGAAAATTCCGTGGATTGTTTTTGGGGGCATATTGCTGGGAGTGGCCGGCTGGCTCCTTAAAATGCTCGATACGCATGATGGTTCCCAGGCCCAAGGTGTCACCACTACCAAGTCGGCCTGCGGTTTTAGTATCAAGTTCATCCTGCAATTTGCCATCCAGAAGAGGGGCAGTTGAGTTTTGTTTGCCAGAGAAACGGGCCGAGGTTTCTGTTTGGGGACATATGGCTGAGAGTGGCCGGCTGGCCCCTGAATATCCACGATACAGAGCATGGTTCCCAGATCCAAGGTGGCACCAGTGCCAAGTCGGGCTGGTTTGATAGTACCAAGTGTCTCCTGCAATCTGCCATCCAGAAGCAGGGCAGCTTACTTTTGTTTGCCAGAGAAATAGGCCTAGGTTTTTGTTTGGGGGCCTGTGGCTAGGAGTGGCCGGCTGGCTCCTTAGAATCCACGATACGCAGGATGGTTCCCAGACCCAAGGTGGCACCAGTGCCAAGTCGGGCTGGTTTGATTACACCAAGTGCCTCCTGCAATCTCCCATCCAGAAGCGGGGCAGCTGAGTTTTGTTTGCCTGTGAAACGGGCCGTTGTTTTTAATTGGGGTCTGTGGCCGAGAGTGTTCGGCTGGCTCCTGACAACCCACAATACGCAGGATGGTTCCCAGACCCAAGGTGGCACCAGTGCCAAGTCGGGCTGGTTTGATAGTACCAAGTGGCTCCTGCAATCTGCCATCCAGAAGCGGTGCAGTTGAGTTTTGTTTGCCAGAGAAAAGGGCCGTGGGTTGTGTTTGGGGGCATATGGCTGGGAGTGGCCGGCTGTCTCATTAAAAAGATCGATACGCAGGATGGTTCCCAGACCCAAGGGGGCACCAGTGCCAAGTCGGGCTGTTTTTATAGTACCAAGTGCGTCCTGCAATTTGCCATCCAGAAGAGGGGCAGTTGAGTTTTGTTTGCCAGAGAATAGCGCCGTTGTTTGTGTTTGGGGGCTTGTGGCTCGTAGTGGCCGACTGGCGCCTTAGAATCTGTGTTACGCAGCATGGTTCCCAGACCCAAGGTGGCACCAGTGCCAAGTTGGGCTGGTTTGATAGTACCAAGTGCGTCCTGCAATCTGCCATCCAGAAGCGGGGTAGCTTACTTTTGTTTGCCAGGGAAACGGGCCGAGGTTTGTGACTGGGGACCTATGGCTGGGAGTGACCGGCTGGCTCCTGGAAAGCTACAATAGGCAGGATGGTTACCAGACCCATGGTGGCACCAGTGCCAAGTTGGGCTGGTTTGATAGTACCAAGTGGCTCCTGCAATCTGCCATCAAAAAGTTGGCAGGCGAGTTTTGTTTTCCAGGGAAAAGCGACATTGTTTGTATTTGGGGGCCTGTGGCTGGGAGTGACCGGCTGGCTCCTTTGAACCCACGATACGCAGGATGGTTCCCAGACCCAAGGTGGCACCAGTGCCAAGTTTTGCTGGTTTGATACTACCAAGTGCGTCCTGCAATCTGCCATCCAGAAGCGGGGCAGCTTAATTTTGTTTGCCAGGGAAACGGGCCGTGGGTTTTGTTTGGGGGTATATAGCTGAGAGTGGCCGGCTGGCTCCTGAAAATCCACGCTAGGCAGCATGGTTCCCAGATGCAATGTGGCACCAGTGCCAAGTCGGGCTGGTTTGATGGTGCAAAGTGGCTCCTGCAATCTGCCATCCAGAAGCGAGGCAGCTGATTTTTGTTTGCCAGAGGAAAATTCCGTGGATTGTTTTTGGGGGCATATTGCTGGGAGTGGCCGGCTGGCTCCTTAAAATGCTCGATACGCATGATGGTTCCCAGGCCCAAGGTGTCACCACTACCAAGTCGGCCTGCGGTTTTAGTATCAAGTTCATCCTGCAATTTGCCATCCAGAAGAGGGGCAGTTGAGTTTTGTTTGCCAGAGAAACGGGCCGAGGTTTCTGTTTGGGGACATATGGCTGAGAGTGGCCGGCTGGCCCCTGAATATCCACGATACAGAGCATGGTTCCCAGATCCAAGGTCGCACCAGTGCCAAGTCGGGCTGGTTTGATAGTACCAAGTGTCTCCTGCAATCTGCCATCCAGAAGCAGGGCAGCTTACTTTTGTTTGCCAGAGAAATAGGCCTAGGTTTTGGTTTGGGGGCCTATGGCTGAGAGTGGCCGGCTGGCCCCTGAAAATCAACGATAGGCAGGATGGTTCCCAGATCCAAGGTGGCACCAGTGCCAAGTAAGGCTGGTTGTATGGTTCAAAGTAACTCCTGCAATCTGCCATCCAGAAGCGGGACAGCTGAGTTTTTTTTGCCAGAGAAAAGGTCCATGGTTTCTTTTTGGGGCATACGGCTGGGAATTGCCGGCTGGCTCCTTAAAATGCTCGATACGCAGGATGGTTCCCAGAGCCAAGGTGGCACCACTGCCAAGTCGGGCTCTTTTTGTAGTACCAAGTGCGTCCTGCAATTTGCCATCCAGAAGAGGGGCAGTTGAGTTTTGTTTGCCAGAGAAAAGGGCCGTTGTTTGTGTTTGGGGGCCTGTGGCTGGGAGTGTTCGGCTGGTTCCTGAATATGTACAATACGCAGGATTGTTCCCAGATCCAAGGTGGCAGCAGTGCCATGTTGTGCTGGTGTGATAGTCCCAAGTGGCTCCTGCAATCTGCCATCCAGAAGTGGGGCAGCTGATTTTTGTTTGCCAGAGAAAAGGTCCGTGGTTTGTTTTTGGGGGCATGTGGCTGAGAGTGGCCGGCTGGCCCCTGAAAATCCACGATACACAGGATGGTTCCCAGATCCAAGGTGGCACCTGTGCCAAGTCGGGCTGATTTGATAGTACTAAGTAGCTCCTGCAATCTGCCATGCAGAAGCGGGGCAGCTTACTTTTGTTTGCCAGGGAAACGGGCCGAGGTTTGTGTTTGGGGGCCTATGGCTGAGAGTGACCGGCTGGCTCCTGAAAAGCTACAATAGGCAGGATGGTGACCAGACCCATGGTGGCACCAGTGCCAAGTTGGGCTGGTTTGATAGTACCAAGTGGTTCCTGCAATCTGCCATCCAGAAGCAGGGCAGCTGAGTTTTGTTTGCCAGAGAAAAGGGCCTTGGTTTGTGTTTGGGGGCATATGGCTGGGTGTGGCCAGCTGGCTCCTTAAAATGCACGATATGCAACATGGCTCCCAGACCCAAGGTGGCACAAGTGCCAAGTTGGGCTGGTTTGATAGTACCAAGTGGCTCCTGCAATCTTCCATGATCACGTGGAGAAATACTTTCTGGTTTCAGCCTCATGCTCTTTCTTCTCTCCCTCAACTTCTCTATCACCTCTCATCTGGTTCACATGCGCTGTCTTCAAGGTCCACAGGCTACTTTTCACAGAATCTTCTGGCCTGATGAAGTAAGGATGATGAATAGAACAGAGCTGGGATCTATTTTCCAGTTTGGATAAAATGCATTCTGCACACAAATCCAAGGAGAACGGGCTGCCCCGATGCCCAGAAAATCTTTCACTCCTGCTAGTGTTCTACGTCAACCGCAACTTAGTCTGAAAGAAAAGCTTTTTCTCTGAGAGCATCTGAGAGGTTTGCATGAAGCACTGATATCTGACATATGCAATTTTGAATAGGAGAGGAAAAAGAAAATGGCAAGGAGTTTTTAATTTTAGTGGTTTCAATTTTAATTTCCGTGCACTTTTTCAAAACTTGTCAGCTCAAATGCCCATCAACATCTTTTAGTCATCTGTAAGTCAGTATTCATATAAAATGTGCTTCAAATCCAAAGAATTTCAAATTTGCACTCCAAGCTTCTATGCCTAGATTTATGATTTCCTACACATATTAGATGAAAGGAAGGCCTTTTTTACTGTGGGAGTGCTGGAACACTGGAACAGGTTGCCCAGAGAAGTTGTGGGTGTCCCATCCCTGAAAGTATTCAAGGTCACCTTGGACGGGGCTTGGAGCAGCAACAAAGGAGAAGCTTGATGGTAGAGAAACAAAGTTGGACTATAGAAGAAACTCGGATTGAAGTATAGGATCAAGTTTTCTCTCAGCTCTTGGGGTAAATTCAAAGTTGTACAAAATGACATTTATCTGTGCTATTCACTACTGTAACAGAAAGTTTCATGAAAACTGTACAGAAGATAGTAAATTTTAAAAGAGATAAGAATTACAGCATAAAATCCATGGGATAGGTTACAACATGAGACACTCTCTAAGAGAAAATCTCTGTGTTTCAGCACTTCATCGGGGTAAGATTTCATGAAGTGCCAAAGAAGGCGGCAAAATATCATTCGGGACATTATTTACTGGAATTCAGCCTGGCCATTAGTAGGAACTGCCTTTGAACATATCATGTAGATATACCACACACACTTTCCCTTCACTGAAAAATTACTGTTTACAACAAATAAGCAATTGACGATCAAAATTGATTGAAAGCATCTTAAACATGTCAAGTATTTCATTGTAGATGATCTGTGATCCAAATGCTTCTTCCACCTTCGAGAGGGACAGAAGAATTCTTCCATATCATGATGGTTTAAAATTGTATCAACCAATGTTTTCTGCTGAAAAGATATCATCTATTTTTTTCTATTTTTGGAAGAAAATATTCCTAGACATACAACAGGTGAGAACTAAGTAATTTTAAAGAAACAAATGAAATGAAAATATTCTGTAAATAGAATGAAATGAAAAGCTGTGTTTTAAATAGGAGCTAAATATTAAACAGAATTTTTGTACCAGGCATTTGAATTACTGCACCAGCTCTTTTGCCCATCAAGAGAGGCATTTAGCATTTCAGTCTTTTCCAAGGTGTTCATGATCTGCTATGCTGATCTCTGTGTGTGCCTAGGTGTGTGTGGAGGGGGGGGCATATGAAGGGGAGTGTGTATGTTTGCTTTACAATTGTTGTGGCAGATTCATGCCTCAGCTCCACATTTTGTTTTAAAAAGGTCACACCGAGTGGATATGAAGTTTACTATCAACAAGAGATCGATTCCCAAATCATCCATTTGACTCTCCCTTATAAATCATGTGCTTTGTTGCATATTTTATCAAATATACTTTCAAGCCAGATGGAGGAAGGAGGATGTGGGAATCCCTCCACCATCTTGCAACTTTTATGTAAGTAGGTTTTCAAGAAAATCATCATTTCTCTTTTAAATATGTCTGGAACAGGCATGATGGTAGTGTCAACCTGTTGGAGTTTTTGTTGCTGGAAGAAGTTGTACAAAAGGATTGGTTTTTACATTGACCAGTTACTGAATCAAGCGCAGGAATACATTGGAAATTTAGCTGGGGGTTCCTTTTCCCAGCAGACTACTTCTAGAACGAGCTTGTACACTGAAGCTGACTCTTTTGCTCTCTTTTTGTTTCTTTCCTATTTTCTTGGCTTCTTTGCCACTATCTAGACAATTTTGGAACTTTGTTCCCAACTAAAATGGTTTCAATAGTCTGATTGTGATCATACATTTTTACAAGGAATTTTTAAAATCTTTCCTCGAGTCCAGAAAGTCAAGGACTTAGATCTTTTTCTTCCCTTATCAATATTGCCATGAAATTGATAAATAAAGACCAACTCTTTATTTTTGTTTTTAACCCACGTAGATAATTCCCATCCATTAATCCATTTTGTGGACCAATAGCTGCCATTCTGATGGAAGCTGTCACTTCTTAACAATAGGCATTCTGTGACTATGTTGACAGCACTTTGGGTGAAGATCCTAACTGGTCTTAGATATACATAGGGAGAAATTTGCTCAGCCAGTGTCAGTCTTAAGCATGCGTATCAGAAGATCTTTCTAGAGCTGGGAATTTTCCCATGAAAGGGATTCAGTTAGGGAAGAGACACTTGTGCCAGAGTTTTACATTCTTCTTGAACACTGCTTAAGGAACTTAGATGCCATGTCCATTTGGATCTCTGTCTGCACAGAACTTTGTCATGCCAGTGCTTTGAAATGCATCTTGAAGAGAATTCACTAGCACAGAATGAAAGAGAGTGGAAGGGGTTGGTGGGGCTAACCAGGCCCAACCCCCCTGCCTAAACCAGGATACCTAGAGCCTCTTGCCCAGGATTCTATCTGGGTGTACTTTTAATGTCTTCAAAGATCCAGGCTCCACAATCTTTCTGGGCAGTCTGTGCCGTGGTTCAGTCACCCTGACAGTAAAGAAACATTTACTGATGTTCAAAGGCAATCTCCTGTATTTCAGTGTGTGCCCACTGCCTCTTGTCTTTTCCCTCAGCATCACTGAAAAGACACTGATTCCCTCCCCTTTGCACTATTGCTTCCATATGTATGTGTGATGCCATGTAGAGGTACGTCAAAAACCTCCCTGAAGCCCAGGCAGATAATATTCCCTTCATCTACCAGTCAAGTTGATTCATCAGAGGAGTTTAAAGTGATGTTCAGCATGAAATTCCCCTGAAAAATCATGCTAACTACATTATTTGGTCATCTGTCATGTGCCTGGCAAGGATTTCCAGGAAGAGCTGCTTCATCAACTTCCTGGGGATAAAAAAGAGGCTGGCTGGTTTGTACTATGGCGAGTCCTCTTAATTGCCTTTTTTGAAGATGGGTGTCATTTGCTAACATCCACTCTTTAGCCTCTCTTGTCGTCTACATCTTAGCAAAACGCTTTTCCACTATGTCTGGCTAGGAAAAACTGTGCCAGCACAGAAAACATCTCCCATCGTGTTCTAGAAGTTGCACGGATGTCTGCCAAGTGTTTGGCAGGAAGAAAAGAAAAGTTGTCCAAAACAGCTTCCAATCGAATGTTCCTGTGATTGGAAAAGTCAGGAGAGTGCAAAGGTACTGTTTTCTATCAGTTGGCAAGGTGCGCACACAATCCCAGTGTTGTACAGCTTGCTTCTTCACCTTCCCGAAGCTGCCGCTCTCGCCGGCTGCCGGAGCCCAAGAAGCGGCTTCTTCGCGCAAAGACGATTGTGCCGCTCACAGTGCTCTCCTTAGCGCGGCTTCTGCCGAAAGACGCCCGGCAGCGGCTCTTACCTCCGGAGAGCATCCTACCTTCGTCTTTCGCGTCTTTTGTAGTCTACATCTTAGCAAAACGCTTTTCCACTATGTCTGGCTAGGAAAAACTGTGCCAGCACAGAAAACATCTCCCATCGTGTTCTAGAAGTTGCACGGATGTCTGCCAAGTGTTTGGCAGGAAGAAAAGAAAAGTTGTCCAAAACAGCTTCCAATCGAATGTTCCTGTGATTGGAAAAGTCAGGAGAGTGCAAAGGTACTGTTTTCTATCAGTTGGCAAGGTGCGCACACAATCCCAGTGTTGTACAGCTTGCTTCTTCACCTTCCCGAAGCTGCCGCTCTCGCCGGCTGCCGGAGCCCAAGAAGCGGCTTCTTCGCGCAAAGACGATTGTGCCGCTCACAGTGCTCTCCTTAGCGCGGCTTCTGCCGAAAGACGCCCGGCAGCGGCTCTTACCTCCGGAGAGCATCCTACCTTCGTCTTTCGCGTCTTTTGTAGTCTACATCTTAGCAAAACGCTTTTCCACTATGTCTGGCTAGGAAAAACTGTGCCAGCACAGAAAACATCTCCCATCGTGTTCTAGAAGTTGCACGGATGTCTGCCAAGTGTTTGGCAGGAAGAAAAGAAAAGTTGTCCAAAACAGCTTCCAATCGAATGTTCCTGTGATTGGAAAAGTCAGGAGAGTGCAAAGATACTGTTTTCTATCAGTTGGCAAGGTGCGCACACAATCCCAGTGTTGTACAGCTTGCTTCTTCACCTTCCCGAAGCTGCCGCTCTCGCCGGCTGCCGGAGCCCAAGAAGCGGCTTCTTCGCGCAAAGACGATTGTGCCGCTCACAGGGCTCTCCTTAGCGCGGCTTCTGCCGAAAGACGCCCGGCAGCGGCTCTTACCTCCGGAGAGCATCCTACCTTCGTCTTTCGCGTCTTTTGTAGTCTACATCTTAGCAAAACGCTTTTCCACTATGTCTGGCTAGGAAAAACTGTGCCAGCACAGAAAACATCTCCCATCGTGTTCTAGAAGTTGCACGGATGTCTGCCAAGTGTTTGGCAGGAAGAAAAGAAAAGTTGTCCAAAACAGCTTCCAATCGAATGTTCCTGTGATTGGAAAAGTCAGGAGAGTGCAAAGGTACTGTTTTCTATCAGTTGGCAAGGTGCGCACACAATCCCAGTGTTGTACAGCTTGCTTCTTCACCTTCCCGAAGCAGCCGCTTTCGCCGGCTGCCGGAGCCCAAGAAGCGGCTTCTTCGCGCAAAGACGATTGTGCCGCTCACAGTGCTCTCCTTAGCGCAGCTTCTGCCGAAAGACGCCCGGCAGCGGCTCTTACCTCCTGAGAGTGGCAGCTTCGGGAAGGTGAAGAAGCAAGCTGTACAACACTGGGATTGTGTGCGCACCTTGCCAACTGATAGAAAACAGTACCTTTGCACTCTCCTGACTTTTCCAATCACAGGAACATTCGATTGGAAGCTGTTTTGGACAACTTTTCTTTTCTTCCTCCCAAACACTTGGCAGACATCCGTGCAACTTCTAGAACACGATGGGAGATGTTTTCTGTGCTGGCACGGGTTTTCCTAGCCAGACATAGTGGAAAAGCGTTTTGCTAAGATGTAGACTACAAAAGACGCGAAAGACGAAGGTAGGATGCTCTCCGGAGGTAAGAGCCGCTGCCGGGCGTCTTTCGGCAGAAGCCGCGCTAAGGAGAGCCCTGTGAGCGGCACAATCGTCTTTGCGCGAAGAAGCCGCTTCTTGGGCTCCGGCAGCCGGCGAGAGCGGCAGCTTCGGGAAGGTGAAGAAGCAAGCTGTACAACACTGGGATTGTGTGCGCACCTTGCCAACTGATAGAAAACAGTACCTTTGCACTCTCCTGACTTTTCCAATCACAGGAACATTCGATTGGAAGCTGTTTTGGACAACTTTTCTTTTCTTCCTGCCAAACACTTGGCAGACATCCGTGCAACTTCTAGAACACGATGGGAGATGTTTTCTGTGCTGGCACAGTTTTTCCTAGCCAGACATAGTGGAAAAGCGTTTTGCTAAGATGTAGACTACAAAAGACGCGAAAGACGAAGGTAGGATGCTCTCCGGAGGTAAGAGCCGCTGCCGGGCGTCTTTCGGCAGAAGCCGCGCTAAGGAGAGCACTGTGAGCGGCACAATCGTCTTTGCGCGAAGAAGCCGCTTCTTGGGCTCCGGCAGCCGGCGAGAGCGGCAGCTTCGGGAAGGTGAAGAAGCAAGCTGTACAACACTGGGATTGTGTGCGCACCTTGCCAACTGATAGAAAACAGTACCTTTGCACTCTCCTGACTTTTCCAATCACAGGAACATTCGATTGGAAGCTGTTTTGGACAACTTTTCTTTTCTTCCTGCCAAACACTTGGCAGACATCCGTGCAACTTCTAGAACACGATGGGAGATGTTTTCTGTGCTGGCACAGTTTTTCCTAGCCAGACATAGTGGAAAAGCTTTTTGCCGAGGTGTAGATGAGAAGAGGAGCTAAAGACGAAGGTAGGATGCTCTCCGGAGGTAAGAGCCGCTGCCGGGCGTCTTTCGGCAGAAGCCGCGCTAAGGAGAGCCCTGTGAGCGGCACAATCGTCTTTGCGCGAAGAAGCCGCCTCTTGGGCTCCGGCAGCCGGCGAGAGCGGCAGCTTCGGGAAGGTGAAGAAGCAAGCTGTACAACACTGAGATTGTGTGCGCACCTTGCCAACTGATAGAAAACAGTACCTTTGCACTCTCCTGACTTTTCCAATCACAGGAACATTCGATTGGAAGCTGTTTTGGACAACTTTTCTTTTCTTCCTGCCAAACACTTGGCAGACATCCGTGCAACTTCTAGAACACGATGGGAGATGTTTTCTGTGCTGGCACAGTTTTTCCTAGCCAGACATAGTGGAAAAGCGTTTTGCTAAGATGTAGACTACAAAAGACGCGAAAGACGAAGGTAGGATGCTCTCCGGAGGTAAGAGCCGCTGCCGGGCGTCTTTCGGCAGAAGCCGCGCTAAGGAGAGCCCTGTGAGCGGCACAATCGTCTTTGCGCGAAGAAGCCGCCTCTTGGGCTCCGGCAGCCGGCGAGAGCGGCAGCTTCGGGAAGGTGAAGAAGCAAGCTGTACAACACTGAGATTGTGTGCGCACCTTGCCAACTGATAGAAAACAGTACCTTTGCACTCTCCTGACTTTTCCAATCACAGGAACATTCGATTGGAAGCTGTTTTGGACAACTTTTCTTTTCTTCCTGCCAAACACTTGGCAGACATCCGTGCAACTTCTAGAACACGATGGGAGATGTTTTCTGTGCTGGCACAGTTTTTCCTAGCCAGACATAGTGGAAAAGCGTTTTGCTAAGATGTAGACTACAAAAGACGCGAAAGACGAAGGTAGGATGCTCTCCGGAGGTAAGAGCCGCTGCCGGGCGTCTTTCGGCAGAAGCCGCGCTAAGGAGAGCCCTGTGAGCGGCACAATCGTCTTTGCTGCGAAGAAGCCGCTTCTTGGGCTCCGGCAGCCGGCGAGAGCGGCAGCTTCGGGAAGGTGAAGAAGCAAGCTGTACAACACTGGGATTGTGTGCGCACCTTGCCAACTGATAGAAAACAGTACCTTTGCACTCTCCTGACTTTTCCAATCACAGGAACATTCGATTGGAAGCTGTTTTGGACAACTTTTCTTTTCTTCCTGCCAAGACACTTGGCAGACATCCGTGCAACTTCTAGAACACGATGGGAGATGTTTTCTGTGCTGGCACAGTTTTTCCTAGCCAGACATAGTGGAAAAGCTTGTTGCCGAGGTGTAGATGAGAGGAGGAGCTAAAGAGGAAGGTAGGATGCTCTCCGGAGGTAAGAGCCGCTGCCGGGCGTCTTTCGGCAGAAGCCGCGCTAAGGAGAGCCCTGTGAGCGGCACAATCGTCTTTGCGCGGAAGAAGCCGCTTCTTGGGCTCCGGCAGCCGGCGAGAGGCGGCAGCTTCGGAAGGTGAAGAAGCAAGCTGTACAACACTGGGATTGTGTGCGCACCTTGCCAACTGATAGAAAACAGTACCTTTGCACTCTCCTGACTTTTCCAATCACAGGAACATTCGATTGGAAGCTGTTTTGGACAACTTTTCTTTTCTTCCTGCCAAAACACTTGGCAGACATCCGTGCAACTTCTAGAACACGATGGGAGATGTTTTCTGTGCTGGCACAGTTTTTCCTAGCCAGACATAGTGGAAAAGCGTTTTGCTAAGATGTAGACGACAAGAGAGGCTAAAGAGTGGATGTTAGCAAATGACACCCATCTTCAAAAAGGCAATTAAGAGGACTCGCCATAGTACAAACCAGCCAGCCTCTTTTTTATCCCCAGGAAGTTGATGAAGCAGCTCTTCCTGGAAATCCTTGCCAGGCACATGACAGATGATCAAATAATGTAGTTAGCATGATTTTTCAGGGGAATTTCATGCTGAACATCACTTTAAACTCCTCTGATGAATCAACTTGACTGGTAGATGAAGGGAATATTATCTGCCTGGGCTTCAGGGAGGTTTTGACGTACCTCTACATGGCATCACACATACATATGGAAGCAATAGTGCAAAGGGGAGGGAATCAGTGTCTTTTCAGTGATGCTGAGGGAAAAGACAAGAGGCAGTGGGCACACACTGAAATACAGGAGATTGCCTTTGAACATCAGTAAATGTTTCTTTACTGTCAGGGTGACTGAACCACGGCACAGACTGCCCAGAAAGATTGTGGAGCCTGGATCTTTGAAGACATTAAAAGTACACCCAGATAGAATCCTGGGCAAGAGGCTCTAGGTATCCTGGTTTAGGCAGGGGGGTTGGGGCCTGGTTAGCCCCACCAACCCCTTCCACTCTCTTTCATTCTGTGCTAGTGAATTCTCTTCAAGATGCATTTCAAAGCACTGGCATGACAAAGTTCTGTGCAGACAGAGATCCAAATGGACATGGCATCTAAGTTCCTTAAGCAGTGTTCAAGAAGAATGTAAAACTCTGGCACAAGTGTCTCTTCCCTAACTGAATCCCTTTCATGGGAAAATTCCCAGCTCTAGAAAGATCTTCTGATACGCATGCTTAAGACTGACACTGGCTGAGCAAATTTCTCCCTATGTATATCTAAGACCAGTTAGGATCTTCACCCAAAGTGCTGTCAACATAGTCACAGAATGCCTATTGTTAAGAAGTGACAGCTTTCCATCAGAATGGCAGCTATTGGTCCACAAAATGGATTAATGGATGGGAATTATCTACGTGGGTTAAAAACAAAAATAAAGAGTTGGTCTTTATTTATCAATTTCATGGCAATATTGATAAGGGAAGAAAAAGATCTAAGTCCTTGACTTTCTGGACTCGAGGAAAGATTTTAAAAATTCCTTGTAAAAATGTATGATCACAATCAGACTATTGAAACCATTTTAGTTGGGAACAAAGTTCCAAAATTGTCTAGATAGTGGCAAAGAAGCCAAGAAAATAGGAAAGAAACAAAAAGAGAGCAAAAGAGTCAGCTTCAGTGTACAAGCTCGTTCTAGAAGTAGTCTGCTGGAAAAGGAACCCCCAGCTAAATTTCCAATGTATTCCTGCGCTTGATTCAGTAACTGGTCAATGTAAAAACCAATCCTTTTGTACAACTTCTTCCAGCAACAAAAACTCCAACAGGTTGACACTACCATCATGCCTGTTCCAGACATATTTAAAAGAGAAATGATGATTTTCTTGAAACCTACTTACATAAAAGTTGCAAGATGGTGGAGGGATTCCACATCCTCCTTCCTCCATCTGGCTTGAAAGTATATTTGATAAAATATGCAACAAAGCACATGATTTATAAGGGAGAGTCAAATGGATGATTTGGGAATCGATCTCTTGTTGATAGTAAACTTCATATCCACTCGGTGTGACCTTTTTAAAACAAAATGTGGAGCTGAGGCATGAATCTGCCACAACAATTGTAAAGCAAACATACACACTCCCCTTCA